>NC_092811.1:26679795-27017585 GCF_040954645.1 Diabrotica undecimpunctata
AATAATTTATTAATATTTTATAAAATTTTGTAAATCGTTTTTTAATTAATCTACAGCCACCTAAAACTAACAGTGAAGCTAAGGTGGTAGGTATACATTGAATAAAATATGCTTTACTTTTGACATAAAGCTGCTCTTTATTTCAATTAAATATATGTATATGTATATAAATGTCTCAATTAAATAAATGGGAGACAGTTTTTAAAGACCAAAAACGATTTGTAAACTTAAGATTTAAGACGGAAAAAATCATAATACCTCAAACTCTACCTATAATCTTCTGGGAAAACAAATTGTATGGAACAATACCATGTTTTGATTGTAAGAAATTTTTTTGTTTCTGTGAAAGATCCTTAGAAGATCACAAGGACACTAAACCTACATTGTATTGTTATAAAACTATGCCTGATTCATAAAAAGGTACAGTGGTAAGAAATATTCATTTATTATTGATTCATTTTTTTTTAATTTTAGCCCTTAATCCACCTAACGTTACCAGCTTCTGGAATGGGAGTATTAAAAATTAAAGAAGACATTCTGTCTGATGAAGACTTTCATTACCGAAGCAATTACAATGCCCAAATAGCAGATGACCATCCACTACATAGGGATGCATTAATTTGGGCAAAGTATATTGATCAAGTGACGTGGTCATATTGGATGGTGGTTAAAAGAAACTTGTGGAACGACATACTAATTTATCAGTATTATGAATTAAATAATTTTACATAAAATAAACTTTGAGATTTGGTACTTTGTTTTTTCTTTAAGTTCCTTAAATAAATGTAAAAAATGTAGAGATAAATATGAAATGATACAACACTTTGAAAAATATATATGAAACCTGTCGGATTACAATTTCTACATGTTTCAAGAGTAAAAATAAGATCAGCTAGGCTAGGCTAGACAGATATATCTAAGCAAGCATCGTACACAAAAAAAAATTTTTGACGCAACAACACCTAAAATATTTCCAAGTCTCAATACAAATTTATTTTTTCGATCACCCTGTACAAATTTAACGAAAAGAAGAGGAGATGAAGCGATAAGCGATGAGTTTTGCACTCGACATACAAGGTGGTCCGTTCCACTCAAAGACACCCCCTCTGGTCATTGTCGACCGATTCTTTTACTTCTTCAGGACAGGTAAGACAAAGAAGAGACAAGTGAGACAGGTGTAAAAACATTCAGGTAACGTAGGTGACAATTCTTCGGCTGAGAAGAAGAGATCTAGAGATAAGCGACTAGTTCTTACGACCCTCTGGTCATTGTCGATAACTTCTTCGGGAGAGAAGAAGAGATCAAGCGATAAGCGACCAGTTCTTACAACCCTCTGGTCATTGTCGATCACTTCTTGTACTTCTTGTACATCCCCAAGGTCAAATCATGGCATCGATACCTTCGCATCGGAGACCCTGATGGACAGGTTACCAAAGTGGGTTTGAACCCCGCTTGCTCTACTACTCTCCTGATCTTGTATCCTATTTACGCGATGTTAAAGGAATACTTTCACTTGGCACTTTACGCATAAATAGAGTGAGGCATTGTCCCATTAAGGATGAAAAGGAACTTCGAACTGAAGGTAGAGGTTCTTATTTTCAAATGGTCGATAATGACCAGAGGGTAGCAATTGTTCAGTGGTTCGACAATAGAGTAGTATGACTCTGCAGTTCATACGTGGATGCATATCCCTTATCTTCCATTAAACGGTTTGTTAAAACAAAATCAAACACAAAAACAGACATAACGAGCCCAAAAATAGTTAAAAAGAGTATAATCGGTATATGGGTGGAGTGGATCTCGCCGGTATGTTTGTATCCCTATATAGTAGAGGTGTGCTTATTAGTTCTTTTAGACGAACTAGTTCAAGAGAACTATTTCACAAAAATGAACTAGTTCAGTGAACTAGTTCGCGAAAGAACTATTTGTAGGACCGAAATCGAAATCCACATAACTGGTTGCCAGATGTCTCGTCTTATCATCACACAAGCTCGGCGCTGGCCGCACGTTTTCTTCGGTTTTCAGTCAGTCTTTCACTCTTTCACTACCGTACAAGTAGTTCGGGTTCGGAACCATTTCTTTCGATCGTATGTTTAGGTTTAAATGTTTTAAATTTATTTCTCAAATGTTTTGCAAATAACATTTTTTTTTATTTGCAAAAAATTATTAAGATTTGTTTTTTATTAACCGTTTTAAATATAAATATGGTTCACGTATGATTTATTTTTATATTTACGTATATTTAAACTCGTAGGTATCTAAATTAGGTTATTTCTAAAAGAACCTTACAAAAAAAATCAGTGAATTTTCTAGGAACATTAAATAACACATATTCATTCTCACTTTTACATAAAATTATATTTTATGTAGATGCATCAATCATTTTAACCACAAGTTAAAATTGTTATTTCAAAATTACAATACGAGAAACAACACAGCATGTCAAGGTTCAAGCCAATGCATGGGCATAAGATCCGAACTATTATGACATTAAGATAAGACTGTTTATGTTATTGTCACGTTCATAAGAATTATGATCTGTTATCTGAGGCTAATCGACACTTCTTTTTTTAAACTAGTCAGTCCATCCCATTCTCAAAGTAATAAATATATGATCTCATTCATTCATTATTTTCTTCTTTAAAAGTTGAGACACAATTTATAATGCAAATCGTTCGCAGTGAACTAGTTCTATGAAAATTAATGAACTAGTTCAATTAGTTCAGTTGAAAGAATCGTTCATTTGAACTATTTCGATGGTGAACTACACATCTCTACATAGAACGTCACTGAAAACCCACCGATGGTACATATCAATATTTTCACAAATCTTGGATATTTGTGTAAATAACGCTTGGATTCTATATAAAAGACAAACGCTACTGCTAAACCCGGAGAAAAGAACAAAAACGTTAAAACGGTAAAAGTAGACGAAGTTAAAAGTTCAGAATACGAAACCACGGACACGATGCCTTCAAACCAAATCGAAATTATGGAAGAAGAACCTTTCCAGACTGTAAAATGCCAAAGAAAAAATTCCAACGAGACCATTGCAGGAGCCAGACAGCGGCCATCTACGAGTAACAGTTCCGGAACGGTAACGACCAAAAATCGTTACCAAGTTCTAACGACCGTTAATACAGAAGAAACTACTACAACGACCACCAAAAACAAAAGAGTGCCTCCAATTGTCATTGTAGGACAAATTGGAAGTTACTCTGCATTTATCAAAGAAGTAGCCAAGTTGTTAGGCCATAACAACTTCCAGATTGCTCCATCAGGAAAAGCCGGTACAAGGGTGTACCTGAAATCAAACGAAGACTACGAGAAGTTGAAACAAGACTTCATATCCACATCGACAGCGTTCCATACCTTTACCAAAAAATCAGAGGTAACCAAGAAAATAGTTATGAAGGCAGCTCCAGGGATGGACCTCGACGAAGTAGAAGCAGAGTTGAGAGACCAAGGAATCGTAGGAAAAGTGACAGAACTGAAGACAAGGAAGCCAGGAACACAGAGCAGCTCTTATCTCCTCCAGGTGGATAAGCAACAAGATCTCAAAGAAGTTAGGAAGATTAATGGAGTACAAAATATCCGTGTAAGATGGGATGCCTATTCCAAACCATCAAGAGCTACGCAGTGCTTCAACTGTCAGGAGTTCGGCCATTCTGCGAGGAATTGCTACAAACAACCCAGATGCATGAAGTGTGCCAATAATCATCAGACTAGACACTGTCCACTTCCAAAAGGACAGATCAACAAAGTCAAATGCTGCCTGGAGGCACATACGTCGAACTACCCGATGTGCAGCAAGCACATCGAGTGCCTGGATAAACAAGCGGCAAGAAGAGCGAGGAATCAACCACAGCAGAAGATGGCACCACCACCACCACACCCATCCACATTCAGAACAACTACCAGCGGAATATCCTACGCTCAAGCAAGTAAAGGAGGACAACAAGCATCCACAAGTAGGTCAGATGGAATCAAGAGTACCTGGGCAGAAATAAACCAGATAGTCAACGTCGAGAAGATGATGGCAATACTTCAAGATATGAAGAAAGAATTACTCCAGGCAAAATCATTCGCAGAAAAAGCAATGATTTTCATGAAATACGAGGACATCTACAATGAACCTTAAGCATCTGAAGATACTCCAGTTCAACATAGCATCACTACGGCTAAGGATCAACGAACTTCAAGAGGCAGTCATAAGGCATAATCCAGATGTCATATGCCTGTCTGAAACACGCTACATGACGGACTCTCAACTACCAAGGATTACAAACTACGATGGATTCGGAAGAGACGAACCAAACGACAGAGGAGTAGCCATTTATGTTAAAAACAACATAGAATGGAACCAAGTTTTGATGGAAACACGCCAATTTGAAGGTGTTGGAATTAAAGAAGGTATAACTAATATCTTTTCAATTTACAGGAAGCAGTCAGAAGATCTAGCCATAGAAGAATTAGATGCCTTACTCAACTCAGCACCAACCGTAGTCGTAGCAGGAGACTTCAACGCCAAACACACAGCATGGGGATGTATGACGGATACAGCACCAGGAACAACTCTACTAAGATACTGTGAAGACAGAGATAGGATGTTATTCGCTCCAGACGAACCAACAAGGATCAGCCCAATAAGAGGACACAACAACTCAACATTAGATCTTTTCATCACCAAAGATGTAATAATAGAAGACGTCAGGGCCTACTTCGAATGCAGTTCGGATCACAAACCAGTAATAGGAAGGATGACATCAAGAGTCGATTTGCCAAGGATAGAACCAGTGGAAAGATGGAGATGGAAAGATGCTAACTGGCCTAACTACAGAAGACAGCTCAACCAAATGGAAATGAAGAGAGAGTTCCAATCAACAGAAGAAGTAGAAGAAAAAATCGAAGAAATCACAAGAATTCAACGTGCCATCCATGACGAACAACAGAGGACTGGTCATCCCAACAGAACTACAGGACATCATCAAGGACAGAAACAAGGCCAGAAGAGCATTCCAAAGGACTAGAAGACAGGAATTCAAGGATTACGGAGACATCCTATCTGAAGAAATAAGAGTAAGACTGAGAAGTCTTACTGAAAACCAGTGGCACAACAACATCAGAAGAGCTGAAGAAAACCATGGAAACGTTTGGAAAATGCTGAAGGCAAGAAGAGGAAAACAAAAGATGCCACAAATCATGGACAACGAGGGAACATACATACTACGACACCCAGGGAAAAGTAGATGCAATATCAAGGAAGATGGCAGCCACACACAGACAAAACCAGGATATGTCGGATGCAAGAACAAGGAGCCAAGTCGAACAAGAATACAACAGGATCAGAAGAAGGAACGAGTTCCAAATAGACGAGGAAGACCATACCAGCCCAAGCGAAGTTGCGAAAATCATCAGGAAGCTCAAAGGAAGCAGAGCACCAGGACAAGAAGGAATCCATAACATCACCCTCAAGGAACTTCCGAAGAAGATCATAGTACAGCTGTACTATATCTTCAAATACTGCCTGGAAAAAGGACATTTTCCGAACAACTGGAAACACGCCAAGATCATACCTCTTCTGAAGCCAAGGAAAGATGGAAGAAGACCGGAAAGCTGCAGGCCCATATCACTCCTGGAATCGATGGGAAAAATTTTGGAAAAAATCATCTACAAGAGACTGGGGAAGCACACAGAAAGAAGAAGAATTATCCAAGAAGACCAGTTCGGATTCAGAAAAGGAAGAAACTGCGAACTTCAACTAGCAAGAATTATCAGCGACACGAAGATAAAATTCAACAGGAAACAGAAGACAGGATTAGCCATACTGGACATAGAAAAAGCATATGACACGGTTTGGAAGAAGGCACTAATCTTCAAGATGGACAAGGCTAGACTTCCACACTACCTCATCAACATCTGCGACATGTATCTATCCAATAGAACATTCCAAGTTTCAGCTGACCAAAAGATGTCGACGATCCAAGAAATCCAGGAAGGAATGCCTCAGGGCAGTATTTTATCACCCATATTATATAACATTTTTGTTTCAGACCTTCCAACAGATCCAAGGACTTCTACAGCCCTGGATGCAGACGAAACAGCAGTGTATGCATCCGGAAAAGACGAAAGAAGAATCATAGATGACATGGAGAACCACCTGGAAAAAATCACGGACTACACGGAAAAATGGAAAATCAAGATCAACACAGAAAAGACGCAGTTCATCATATTCACCCAGGACAAACGACCACCACTGAACGAGATCACAGTAGGAGGCAACAGAATTCAGGAATCAGAGACGGTCAAATACTTAGGAGTCCACCTCGACAGAAGACACAACTTCCGGGTGCATACACAAAAAACAAAGGTAAAAGCTAATGCAGCTAAAAAACTAATACTTCCTTTCATTTTTAGGTCCAGTCCACTTTCAAAGGCAAAGAAAATTCAACTGTACCAAGCATATGTTAGGTCTGTGATTGTGTATGCTGTACAAGTGTGAAACATCATGCTACCGAATCATCGACGGAGCATCATGGGAGGATAGAGTTACCAACGCGACAATCAAGAACAGACTAGGATACACGCCACTGAGGGAGGTGGCCGAGAATAGAACCAGGTGGTTCTTTAACCAGGTACACGAAGACTACGTAAGACCAGGGATATCCTCGAGAAGAACAGGATCCAGAGGATATTTAGATCCACCCATAGACTGATCGACCACCTGATCAGGGTCTAGAAAACCAGGCATGCAGGGAAGTAGGTACGTTTGCCGATACAAGTACCTACAGAAGCAGACGAGGACACCACCAAGGAAAATCCAGGAGCCGAGAGGAAGAAGCAACAAACGCTGGCGGTGCAAAAGAGGTACGCCGAAGAAAGAAGGCTGAAATTTTATTTAAGTTTGACATGTACATATATTTTTAAGGCAATAAACGTTTTTATTTTTATTTTATT
This sequence comes from Diabrotica undecimpunctata, assembly GCF_040954645.1. Classification (NCBI taxonomy): domain Eukaryota; kingdom Metazoa; phylum Arthropoda; class Insecta; order Coleoptera; family Chrysomelidae; genus Diabrotica; species Diabrotica undecimpunctata. Next base: position 26,686,753 of record NC_092811.1, read on the forward strand.
ATCTCACTATCATGCAAGGCAAGTGCTCGGCATGGGCAACGCATCGGCTCGGCAAAATACATTTTACATTAAATCTTATTAACTTCACGGGATTTAATTCACACTATGCGTGCCAGGCACTGGTAGCCGATGGGCTTTGCATGCCACGTTCTTTCGAGACAATATTTGCCTAGCATGTGCCGTGCATGTCACGACAAGTCTGAATACCTTACCGGCAAGCAATCGGCAATCGTGGTTGTTTGAAATCAGTTTCATAGCGACGATAGAAAATGAAGCGTCAACAGAGACTTGCTTTTTCATCAGAGCAAGATGAAATGCTCATTGACTGTGTTCGAGAGTTAGAGGCTCTTTATGATTTCTCTCACAAACGATATTCTAAGTCAGTACAAAACCAGGCTGTGGAAAGAAATTGGTGAGAAATTACAAAAAGGTAAGTATATTTATTGTTAAAAATAAATGTGTTGTGCCATCTCCGCGGCGGAGGTCGGCAATCATCATAGCTATTCGGACTTTTGAAACGGCTGCTCTAAAAAGTTCATTTGATGTACCTCCGTACCACTCTCTCAGGTTGCGCAGCCATGACATTCTACGCCTCCCTATGCTTCTCTACATGTGTAGAATGCATGTGGTCAAAATAATTGTTTCCACGTAACCAGGTTGTGAATTGAGTTTTCGTAAATATATACGGAAGCGTTGTGCTAAAATGCCAAAAGCATTTTCTACTACACGTCTTGAAGCATGATCATAATTTCTTTAAATTATTCCCTTTAGTAAATTATTTTCACGCCGCCCATGCCTGCATATCTTCCTCAAATAACCGACACTAACGAGCGATTCGTTACGCCTTTTTTTATAACAAAGAAATAACTTCGCCAAATGCTCCTTCTTCTTTTTATCTTGTTTTGGTACATAAAAATCTTTCCTAATAACAAAGGAAAAAGGACCTATTGTGAAATCTCCGAGCTATCTTCTCAGAAAAACAGAAGAGTTGTTTTTCGTAGAAAGTTTACTTTCCATTGGTAAAAGCTATGAAAATGAACCCCAGTAGCCCGGCTATTTAATGTCAATTTCGCGTGGCATCCTTCAGCCAATATCCCCTCCCTATTTTCAACCTTCGCTTGTCTAAGCCCTTCTAAGTTCACAATCCGATGTTCATTTCCAAGTTGGTTCCTGTGGCAAGCGGTCTTATCTTCGACAATCGGCGGTAAGTGGATTTTCAATTCACCCTTATTTATCTTTACACAGTGTGTCTTATATTAATTATTTTTTCTTTTGTCAAACAGACGTCTTCCAATTGAAGTCACTTCTGTTTGCCGTTCAGATTCTACACCGTTCAGATTTTACACCGATTCATATTCTACACCGTTCATTGTTTACACCGTTCATACGTGTACACTATTCAAACATTCACCGCTACGTTCGTTCACCTCGATCATCAGTCATCTTCATTTTATCTCAACTACCTGTACTACTCCGGTCTAGCTGCCTCTTTTCGTCGGCCTAAGACAATCTAAGCGATTACGTTAGGAAGACCGCAATTTATTGTGGGCGTGTCATCCCAACTACCTGTTGTACGGACCGAAGTCAAGTGCCTTATTGAGGGCGTAATACCATTATCTGAATACACCTGTTTCGTGAGTATAAGTTTTATTGACTAAACTGTGATAACGAAATCTTTAGAAGTTGATTTATGACTCCAGTTCAGTGTACCTTCTTATTTATGGAGGTTTAGTTTGACTGAGTATAAAAATACAGGATATATATACGTATAAATAACGTACAATTTATTTTATATGTAGATTATATTTCTGATAAATTCTATTCTTAGATTTGAAGTGATCACGATCAAAAACCTAGTAACTTCATGTTTAGGTATCCTCAAGGCATAAAATTCACTTGCTTGCCAAATATTGACGTAGATATAATTATAATGTTCCTTGCCTTTTTCTAATTCTTGAGGATACTAAATTATTTATAACTACTTTTCAAAGAGATATTTTTCGTTTGTAATTAATAGTAAGTTACGCAATAATCATGCCATTTAACTGTTCAATAAAATTTTTTATAGTACATTTACTTTAACAAATACACCTAAATATAATTTTGTTAAAGAACTATTTGCTTTTTATTTCTTTTATATTTTTTTATATAATTTGAATTTATATTTTTGTGTTTCTCTTCCAGGCATTTTTTATTGAATTATATTATTATTTGTTTGATCGTATATTTTGAGTATATGTGTCGAAATATTAGGAGTGTACCGCATAATTCCGATACCTTTTCTCTCACGGTTTACTTTATTCTCGCGTGAGTTCTCTAGCTGTACCTTACCTTTCTCGTCATCCTTTTCTATGTGCCTTAAGGTTTCCCTGTTCCTCTAAAAATAGGGTGGTGCCCAAATAACTTTTCTTCTCTTATCTCTTATCTTCTCTTCTAACTTCTTGTCTTTGTGTTGTAAGTACTTCTTTAATTAATCCGTGATATTTGAGCTGTAACAAGAACCCCGACCAAGATACCTCTACCAGACTGAAGCCCGAGCCTAGTACCGTTCTTTGTGTAACCTCCAATCAATCATCTAGAGGGTACAGTCTTGCACGACAATGTCGATAATTAAATATCCTTTTTTTAACATTATGCAATGTTAAAAAGGTTAAAATACGTTTATTGACGTTTCAATTTCCACTTCGGAAATCGTTCTCAAAATACAAACCAATAAACCAATTCCCAACGTCAATAAACGTATTTTAACCTATAATTGTGGCTTATTCCCATTTAAATAGTAATTGAGAAAATGGTCTCAAAAGATGGGTTTTAAGGGGAAAAGCTGAATCTCCCAAAATAACGTAGGGTACTACAATATCTGATTCTGGTAAATTTGTATCGGTAGGAATATCCAAGGAACCATTTTCCAGTGGTCTTCCTACTCTAGAATTCGCAAAAATGCCCCCATCACTGTTTTTCCCAAAAGATCCTATGTCCACCGTTATAAATTTATAATTTGCATCTACCAATTCAAGTAAAACAACGGAAAAGGTTTTTTTATAATTAAAATTCCTGGGTGCTACAATTTCAATGTGCTTCCCCTCTAGAGCACCTAAAGAATTAGGAAAATTCCAAGCAGTCCAAAACCTTCTAGCAATATTTTCCCAGTCTTCCCTATGAGGTGTAGGAATGTAAATTAGTAGTAACGTTAGTTACTACTGCACTACATACTTCGTGAACTATGGCATGCACAGTAGAATGTCCTAAGCGATAACTGAATGCTATTGTCTGAAAAGAATCTCCTGTGGCTAAAAACCTGTAAATAAAAATAATCTTTTAACTTGATATTAAGTCGGTTTTTTTAAGGATTAACAACAAATGTTTGTAGAAGCGAATTTTCTGAAAAATGTATTTTTATTTTATTCATTTTGAAGCATGTTTAAAATTTCTTTAAATTAATCCCCTTAGAAAATTACTTTCACGCCGCCTATGTCTAAACATTTTGTTAAAAGCTTTAAAAATAACCCAACATCAACGAGCAATTTGTTACGCTTTTTTTTAACAAGTAAACAACTTTGCCAAATGTTCCGTTTTCTTTATCTAGTCTTTGCTAAATAGAAATCTTTTCTAGTAACAAAAGAAACAGTGCCTATTGTGAAATCTCCGTTCTACCTTCTCAGTAGTTGTTTTTCGGAGAAAGTATAATCCCTGTCGGGAGAGTGTGATTATGTTACAAAAATTATCACAGTAGCCCTGTTATTGAATATCAATTTCGCGTGGCACCCAGTAGCAATACTCCCACCCCGTTTTTATCTTTAGCTCGCTCAAGTTCAGAATTCATTTTCATTTTAGAGTTGGTTCCAGAAGCAAGCGGTTTGTCTCCATCACACGGCGGTAAATTTTCAATTCACCCTTATCTATATAAAATATCTTTACACACAGTGAGTCCTATATTAACTATTTTCTCTTTTGTCCAACAGACGTGTTCCAATTCAAAGGAACGAGTTCACTTCTGTTTGCCGATTAGCCATTAGCCATTAACGATTAGCCATTAGCTATTATTCAATATTCACTATTCATTGTGCATTATTCATCATTCATCTCTACTAGCGATTACTACCTGTGCTGGTCCTGTTTGGCTGTTTACCTTCTCGTCTGCCGAAATCAAACCGAGGGATTACGGATTGAAAACCGTAATTCGTTGCTGTACCTACCTGTTGCCAGGACCAAGTGTCAAGTGACTTTATTGAAGGCCTAACGCCACTATCTGTATCCACCTGTGGCATATTAATTGTGAGTAGTAAATTTTATTGGCTAACGCTCAACTTTGATACCTAAACCGTAAGAATTTGATTTGATGTGCAGTGTCCTCAAGTAGTGAAGCAATATAATAAACATATGGGTGGTGTTGATCTATCTGATATGCTGATCTATATCACTATATAAAACACCATTCAAATCGAAAAGGTGGTATCTTTGCATATTCAGCCAACTCATAGATATAGCAGTGAACAATGCTTGGTTGCTATATCGTCGAGATATGGAAGCATTGAGAAAAAGACATGAAAAACTAAAAAAATTTCGCGTCAATATTGGAAGATCCATTATTCTTTCAAAAAATATCAGAAAATCTCGGTGTTCAAGTGCAGAGCAACAACCAAAGAAAAAAATTAAATATCCAGTAGCTCCTCGGCCAACAGATGAAGTTCGATTTGACAACATAGGTCACTTTCCAAGTTTAGTAGATAAAGGTAGATGTAAATTGTGTACAGATGGACAAACTACAGTTTATTGCGAAAAATGTAAAACTCATTTATATCTGCTGTCAGGAAAAAAAAAGAAATTGTTTCACACTCTATCATAAGAAATAATTTAATGGGCATTGTATCTTGTGAGACACAACTCGTAAGTTTTTTTGTGTTTATGTAAACAAAAAAAAAATGTTGTTTTCTTGTGTTTTTAAATAAATGTATAAGATATATGCGTTGTAATTTATTTCTAGAGTTCTATTTGTTTCTCTGCCCGTTAAGGGTTAATTTTATTAAAAATTGTTCATTAATTCTAAAAAAAAAATATTTCTATCTACTAACTACTAATGATTACATATCAATTTTATAAAAAATATTATATTAAATCATTAACCATTCTATGTGAATTATTTAAACATAAGTGCTAACATTCATCTCTGCTGGAACGATGTATTTATACATGCCCCAGTACCATAAATTTAACAAATTTTTAAAATTCAATTACTTGGAGGGTAATACAGTTTACAAAAAAATACAGTTTTATTTAAAAATATTTATTTTGACAAAAATAATTCCTTAAACATGCAACTATTCTAAAAAGTAAGAAAAAAAACCCTAAAATCTTACAATATTTTTTTTACGACTGGGTTAGATTTCTGCAGAGCCTTCAGATGCTACCAAGGCTTTCTGCAAAATGTGCAACACTAGTTTGGCTGTACATAAAAAAGACCTATTACTGCACATGAAATCAAATAAACATCAGGAAGCAACAAAACGTCAGTTGGCCGGACCAAGCAAAAAGATTACTGATTTTGATACAAGAAATATCACCACAAGGAGGAAGCTAGTAGAATTAAAAATTGCAGCGTTTATTTGTGAACATTCATCTTTATCCACCGTCTATCACTTGGAAATTTGCCACAAGCAAATGGCAAGAAATTAGACATAGAACATGGAAGGGCAAATCCAGAAAACACTTCCAACACCGCTACTTTCAACAAATAAAGTTTACTATCTACGTCAGTTATGGACGTATAACTTCTGTGTCCATGATCTTATTAGTGGAATATCCTTTATGTACGTCTGGAAGTAATCCCAAGAAATTGGATCATGTCTTATTAACGTAAAGCTATACCTTACTTAGTCATTGTTTATTATTAATTAATATTTTTTTGCAGTACATAAAAGATTTGCCGCCAACTGTCGAGGAACTGATTTGCTACAGTGACCAATGTGGTGGCCAAAATAAAAATAAGAACATTGCTAAATTGTTTATGTTTTTGGTTCAAAGTACTACTTTGAAAATAATACAACATAAATTTTTTGAGCCAGGACATTCGTATATGGAACCGTTCTTTTGCTAGAATCGAAAAAAGAAGAAAGCTATCCTTAAACATTTTTATGCCAGAACATTGGACAGATTTCATAACAAAAACTTCCAAAAAGTTTCAAGTATATACCGTCAGCTTACTGCCAAAACCCAACATCCTACAAAAAATTCAAAATGGAGTTAATTGTACAATCATAACAAAATTGTACTCATTTTTCTTCTGACAAACTCCAACAACTAATTCGCAATGTGTTAGCAAAGTTGGGATAACATTAATATTTTAAAAACTACAGTTTGCACAAATTCTGTACACCTAAAACCGAACATATGCTTTTGTTGGGTTTTGCCTGATAGTTCACTTAAGCTTACGTGGCATATCCTTAGTAATCCATGAGAATGAAAACCCAACAAATGTCTTATCAGTCTCTTTCGCGCCTTTTTATTGTTAAGTCAACGTCTTTGAGCTGCGTGGATTTTATTTTAAAACTATAATTATTGTGGACAATAATTGTGTTTAACCCATAATTATTATCGACAACTAAAATTGTTCTAGTATCTAGAGCAGACAGAATTAGAAACGATGAAATAAGAAATCGGATGGGGGTAGATGGATCACTGGCAACAGACATAGAAAGGAAACAACTTATATGGTATGGCCATGTTCAAAAAATGCCAGAAACAAGACTACCAAAAATCGCCATGAAATGGATACCACCAAATCGTAAGAAACGAGGAAGACCAAAAAAAACATGGAAGGAGGGAATAACAAAGGCAATGAGCTCCCGAGACTTGACCGAAGAACAATGGAATGATAGAAATTCGTGGAAATTAGGCATAGGACAACGACGCAAGACGTTTTGAAACCGATATATATATATATATATATATATATATATATATATATATATATATATATATATATATATATACTAAAATTGTTTGTCCCACAGAGATGGAATCTATCTATATTTCTTAACACAATTCTAAATTTAACGTGGCACAAGAACAGTTTCAGACCCTTTTTAATAAGGATGTTACACTTAGTCGTTTTTCTTTTACAATTTCATAGGAAAGCTTTTATGAGGAACCAAAAAATAAGTTACAAGAGATTGAGGCAGTTTTGGGATCTGATTTTTCCGACGAGGATCCCTCTTGGTTACCTCCTGGTTAAATAGTACCAGCTGATGTAGTTTTTCAAGATGAAATGGGTGATATCTCTTCTGGTTACACTGTTTTGCAAAATGTATTACCAGACATCCAAAAAAGTCTAGTGCAGCCATTACAGGACTCAAATTGTGTGACAGAACCTACGATGTTATCAGATAATCAAATATTTCCGTCTTCAAAAATTCAAGTATTATCAAATGTATTATTATCGAATAATACTGAGGTAAGTTGCCCAACTTCATCTAATATACAGATTTTTAACAAACTAGTGGTTGCTGAAGTAAACAGTTTAAGAAGATGGAAAGCAAGTAATCCCAGTGAATGGAAAAAGAAATGTGGCTAAAAGACGTCGTTCAGAGTGTTTAATCTACATTACTAAAAATGTTTTAAGTGATAACAAAAGTCCTACACCAGTTAATTGTGACAAATGTATCTATAAAAATTCGTATGCAGAATTTTTTTCTGCAAAACTTTAAGTACATCAATGGATATAGTTACGCATGCTGTGAATAATAAAGATTATATAGGAACATTATCGTTAAAAGATGATAAACGCAGAAAACATACGCCTATTATTAAAACCAGTCCGGAATCAATTCAACAAGTTAAATCATTATAGACGAAAGGACACGAAACGTCAGTATTTAGATAGAAATCTAAATATCGCAAAAATGTATAGCTTATATCTAGCCCTATACAAGAAAAAAAAGTGAAAAAAAAAAAGAATATTTTGCAGAGAGTACAACTTGTCTTTTTTTAAGCCAAAAAAGACCAGTGTTCAATCGGTTCTGTATATGACAATGCAAAAGGAGTTGATAAAGAACAATATAAACAAAAATATATCGATCATATAGACAGAAAGAAATCATGTCAAAATATAAAAGCAAAGGATAAAGAAAGAGCAAACAATGAAAATAATTTAATTTCACTGACTTTCGACCTGCAAGCAGTATTACAAATCGCATGTGGACATGTAAGCCAGTTATACTACCCTTGCAAAATATCTGTGTATAATTTAGGTTTTTATGAAGCAAAACTACCGAATAAAGGCTGATTCTCATTATCCATCTAGACGGCGACAGGCAACCGTCCATCAGATATCCGTCAAAACATTACTAGGTTTCAAAAGCATTGCTTAATCACATTATCCGTCTATGTCGCGGCTAGCCGGCGCCTGCCGGCAGCATTGTAGGGAAGAATGTTTTGACGTGTCGGTGCCTGTTGGCGACGTGTCTTACAGGATAGTGAGAATATACGAACGGTGCAGTGTGCAGTTTGCATTCGTCGGTGACAAACGAACGGTTACTATACTTAATATAATATAAATAATATAATAATATAAATAATATAATAATATAGAAATGGATGATGAAAAATTAATTCTTCTAGTGCAAACTTATGAATGCTTGTTTAATTTAGGTCATAAAGATTACAGTGACAGCAATATTAAGGGAAAAATATGGAAAAAAATCGGTGAGGAATTGGGAGTCGCAGGTAAGTCTTGTAATTTTAAAAGTAATTTAACTACACTACAAATAGATTACTAAGTACCTACACAAATTTTACTAAACACTTTTAAATTGCACCTACATAATTTTAATTTATTCGCTGAGAATATTTTTTTCACATACTGTGACTGATCACAATATGATCTATCATACTTCCCCAAGGTAACGCACCTTGTGTGGAGGAGAAAAAAGTTTTAAATGTTTCTCGTATTTCATAAGCTGTTCTTTGAGCACTACCTCACTGCGGAGGAATATCTGTAAATTGAGTTTGATGTAATACATCAGCCCGAGAGGTGTATATATTACCGTCTCTTATGTAATTATGTAAAATACAAGTAGCTAAAATGATTTGATCAGCATATTCAGGTTTTGACTTTAGTATTCTACGATATACCTGAAATCGTTGAGCTAATATACCGAAGGCATTCTCAACTACCCTCCGAGCTAGAGATAAACGATAGTTGAAAGTTGTTTTTGCTGCGTCTTCTTTAATTTGCGATCCTGGATAAGGTCGTAATAAATAGGTTTTCAATGGGAAGGCCTCGTCGCCGACCATTACAAATGGCATCTCAGTATTGGTGTTTGGAAGAGGTGTTCCTGGTGGAATATTCATTGTATTATTGTGGAAGCGGTGACCTAAACTTGAATTTGCAAAAATTCCTCCATCACTATTCTTTCCATAAGCTCCTATATCAACAGCAATAAATTTATATTATTCATCCACAAGTGCCATAAGAACTACAGAAAATGTTTTTTTATAATTGAAATATTGGGATCTACTGTTAGCGGGAGCTTCCATTTGGACGTGTTTACCGTCTAGGGCACCAAGGCAATTGGGAAAATTCCAGATTCTCCAAAAGTCGTCACCAATTTTTTTCCAATAATTTTCATTAGGTAGTGGCATTTGTTCCTTCAACATTTTACTATTTATAGCATTACAAACTTCTTTGATTATAAACCAAACTGTTGAATGCCCCAATCTATAACTAAAAGCTAATGACCGCATTGTATCCCCTGTAGCTAAAAACCTGAAAAACAATGACCTTTGAATTTGTAGAATTCTTATTAAGTATAATTAATAGGTAATTGTTACTATGGGTTATTAATAAAAATTTTTTTTTAGCGAGCGATTGTAAACAAAGATGGTTTAGCCTGAGAGATCAGTTTCGTAGAGCTCTGAGATCTAAGAAGACTGTCTCTGGTCAAGCGGCAGCAAAGAAAAGAAAATGGAAATATGAAGATGAGTTAAATTTTTTGATACCATTCTTTCAAGAACGGGACACCGTATCTAATGTTGTCTCAGAAAATTTATCTGACGAATTAGCAGGGGTAGAGGAGAGCAGTTGTAGAGTAGAAAATGAAGGGGAATCGAGCAGGGAACAGGAGACATGTAGTCAATTAGAGACTGGCGAGAGTTCTCAGTCCAGTTCACAATCTGAAAACCGTTCTCAGAAATTTAAAAATCCGTCTGTACAAAAACCAAAAAGAGTGAAAGTATGTAATTCTGCAACCGCTGAATCACCATCTACCACTTTAATGAAGTATATAATAAGCAAAACTGAGCAACCTACTAACACTAATCCAATAGACGCTTTTTTGAGTGGTATTAGCGAAACCATAAAAACGTTTCGTCCAGTGTACCAACACATGGCAAAAACAAAAATATTTAGTATTGTATCGGAGATAGAATTACAACTTTTAGCTCCAGTAAGTGGTCACCAACAGCCAAGTGCATACGATCCGTATCGTCAACCAAGTAATCAGAATCATAATAATTATGTTAACATGGGTGTTCCAAGTGCTCCTTTGCTTCAACAGCAACAGTTTCCAGGCATTATTTCACATTCAATGTCATCACCAACTACAGATTCGAGTCAGTCTTCATGTGCAAGTGTATACCCTGCTATTGTCGAATAAGGATATACATTTTTTTTATTAAACTTCATTTAGTTATAATATTAGAATATACAGAATATCTTATGATACTTTTTACTTTACTTTTTTATGATTTATTAATTTAGAATATACAGAATATATTATAATACTTTTTACTTTACTTTTTTTATGATTTATTAATTTAGAATATACAGAATATATTATGATAGTTTTGTACTTAAACTTATTTTTTTAAATAAACGTACCTCAAACAAAGTGCCAATTTTTCTACTGAAGTTATTGCTTGTCTTAATGTAGTATTTCTTTTTCTTAATAAATGTTCGACTTTTGACAACAAATCATTGAACTGATATCTCGACATCCTAAAGAATTGATGGAATTTTACTTCATCATCTAACAATTCTTTGTATAATGTGAAAAATTCCCCTTCAGTTTTCCTTTCCATCAAACTTTTATGTAACCATATTTTTCGTTTTCCCGTCTCCCTAGCTCTTCTTTTAGATTTCTTCTTCGCTTCATCCTCTTCTTCCAGCAAAACAGCAATAACTGCTAAATCGGTAATTGAATCATTTTTAAACATCACGGCAAAGCGTACTACTCATCTAAACACTGATGGTTAGCTGCTGTATAGTGCGAATACGACACAAAATTGACGGACATCTGATGAACGGTTGCCTGCCGCCATCTAGATGGATAATGAGAATCAAGCTTAACCCTTTCGCTGCGTAAAGCGCACATGCGCGCCCTCCTATTTCTTTGTAAAATGCGTATGGCGCACATGAGCGGCCTATGTATATGGTGATTTCCATATACATTTAAAATTGACTCAGTTTCAGGAGATCAAGAAAACTTTGTCCGCATTTTATTAAAGGTCACTTCTATTCATAGGTGGCGTCGCGGCTCGGTGAATCATGTGGTTAGGTTTGCAAAGCTATTCATAGGTGGCGTCGCAGATGAGTTACTCACATACTTAGGTTTTCAAAGGTGTTGTCGTTTCAAACGGTTTAGTGTGATTATAAGTTTAATTATTTGTATAATAATGGCCGATTTAAATAAAGCTGGACCTTCAGGCGTAAAAAGACGTAAGACCGTGAAAGTGAGAAATGAAAAAAATCTGAGTGTTGAGGAATTGATGCAGTTTTTATATAATTCAGACTCAGATGAAGATTATGAAGACTCTGATGTAGATAACTGTAAGTAAATAAATGTAATAATAAACTTGTGGTCTGAAATTAATATTTTTAGTTGAAATTGAAAATGTTTCGGAAGACTCTTCTGGAAGTGATACTGAGGATGATGTGCTACAGAACGAGTTAAATAATACCGTTGCAGATAATCCTGACGTACAGATTACAGACAATGAATGGACCGAAACAACTAGCGGTATGAAACAAATTCCATTTACAAAAAGAAGTGGATTGTTAGTCGATAGTCCTGGTGATAGTGCGTACGATTGGTTTAGGCTGTTGTTTGACGATGAACTTTTAAATATGATTGTCTTACAAACTAACAGTTATGCAGTTGAAGTTCTTTCTACCAGCAAAGGATGTGACCGTTCAAGGATTTCCCTATGGAAGGAATTAACAATATCGGAATTGCTAATATTTATTGGATTAACCTTCCATACAGGAACAATCCAATTGCCTAGCATACAAGACTACTGGAAGAAAAATAGATTATTTTCGACTTGTTTTTCTTCATACATGAGTAGAGACCGCTATTTGCTTATAATGCGATGCCTTCATTTTGCCGAAAATGTAAAAGAAAATGAACCAGTTCCAGTAGATCGACTATATAAGGTAAGACCCTTGCTAGATCATTTTAATAACAAAATAAAGACGGTATACTATCCAGGAAAGTATTTATCTCTAGACGAATCTATGATCTTGTGGAAAGGAAATCTGGTATTCAAGCAATATCTCCCTAAGAAACGACATAAGTATGGAGTAAAGCTTTATATGCTGACAGAAGCCGATTCAACAATTTTGGATATCCATATATATATGCTGGTGCAGGTGATGCAACTGCTGGTAAGTCTCATACAGAAAGAGTGGTGCTACACCTAATGCGTAATTTTTTCGACCATGGACATTCGCTTCATATGGACAACTATTACAATAGTTATAACTTGGCCAAATTACTACTGGATAAAAATAGTTTTTGTACAGGCACTCTGAGAAAAGATAGGAAAGGCTGTCCAAAAAACGTCGTAGACGCAAAGTTAAAAAAAGGCCAGACCAAAAGTATGTACCTCAACAACGTAATGGTTGGAAAATGGCGAGACAAAAGAGATATCATTTACATTTCAACTGAATATAAAAATGAGATGGTAACCGTAAGAAATAGACGAGGGGATGAGAAAATTAAACCACTGCCAATCATTCAATATAATAAATATATGGGCGGAGTAGATCTTCAAGACCAAATGTCTTCTTATTATCCGCCGACACGCAAAACTTTACGTTGGTACAAAAAAATTGGCATACATCTGTTTCAGCTATATTTGCAAAATGCTCATAGATTGTATAATAAGTACCACGGAAATAACAAAATGTCATATTATAAGTTTCGATTGTCAATACTTGAAAAGTTATTACCAGAAAAATGTCAAGGAACAGCAGTTGTAACGGCAGAAGTAGCAGTTACTTCGGGTGTAAACCACACACCTTCAAAAATTGAGTTACATAATGAACGTGGTAAAACTCTTAGAAAAAAATGTCGGACATGCAATAAAAATAAGATACGTAAGGATACTATTTATCATTGTCAAGAATGTCCCGATAAACCTGGCCTCTGCTTAGGCAAATGTTTCAGAGAATATCATGTATCAATATAGAAAGACATTAGGAAAAAATTAATATTTTGTATACTTTTATTTTACATTATATGTTATTTGTTTATTTTACATCCTGTTTGAATAAATAAAATTTTAGTTTAGATCAAAAAAGTCGATTTAATTTACTAAATACAAAAATTTGTATCAAGCGCACAAGTGCGTCCTCCGCATTTTTAAAAGAAATTCCTTGAAAACTGCGTACAGCGCACATGTGCGTCTTGCAAAAATTCAGAAGAAAAATTATAATAATCCGTTTTAACATATGTACAAAAAACAATTGTTGAAAAAAAGTTAATGCGTACTGTTACGTTTGGACAGAGATAAATGGACAGAAAGCAATTTCACAAGTAGGAAGTTGCATCTTCGACTATCTAAAGAACAACATTAACAGTAATATATCCCATACCACACTGTTCTCGGATACTTTCGGTGGGCAGCAGAAGTGTTGGGTAATGTTAAAATTATAGAGCAAGAGTTCTTGGAAACGGGACACACCCACATGCAGGTAGATTCGATGCATTCTGCAATAGAATGTGCAAAGAAAAATATTCCTGTGCACTCCTTACATGATTGGATGAACATTTTCCGCCATGCTAGATCAAGAAAAACACGTAAAACCCCAAAAGACATAAATGTGTCAAAACCGGAATATATCGTTAAACAAGTGAAGTATAAAGATTTTTATGACTGTACGGATCTTGCGGAAAAACTTATTATTATATCTTGGGACGACTTATTACTGAGGCATTAAGTGGCAATGCAGAATTAGAGCACTCTGGTGATTCTTACTCCCCATCATCAGAAAGTTTAAGCGATGAAAATGAAAAAATTACTGACAGGTAAGCTAACCTACATTTTTTATTGTTGAAACCTTTACTTCGTGGAATCTAGTCATTTTTATGAAATCAAACTACAAATAACGTTAAAAATTCCATAATTTATTATTTAAATCCATATATTTCAAAACATTAAAGTTTTATCGCTTTAGTTTTCAAAAGTTCTACTGCACATAATCAATTTTTAAACTTCCATTTGGATAGTAAATAGACTTATGGTATTTCAAATGATTCATTTGAGGTTTTTAAACTAGTATATAGTTATAGTCATACTATTTTAGCAGCTAATTCTAGTGGTATTTTGCAGGCGACCCAGAAATAAAGCCATGAGGCGTGTTCCTGCAGATATTTAAACAACTGCAACTAAATCAAAACCAGTGTTGATGCCCATTGATCTCCCATCAACTTCAACCGCTGGTTCTCACCAAACTACTTCAAATGATGAGGTCCATTTGCCTATAAATCCGGTTGGGAAGAAGTTATTATTGATCAGGTAACAAACACTAAACCTCCTCCTGTTAAGAGAAGAAAAAGGGATGTTTCTTCTTGGAAAAGCCAGAAACGTTTTATCAGGCATCAAAAAGGGGAATCTTGTGTGAGTCGGAAAGGAGTTGTAATGCCCGCTAAAGAAGTTAAAAGTTTGAAGGACTGTTTAAATGACTGTAAATTTAAATGTGGGGTATCTATTAGTGAAAATGAAAGACAAGCTTTGTTTAAGGCGTTTTATGCATGGATCAAACCGGAAAACATCAATATATCTTGGGTACAACCACAGAACATCTGACAGAAAGACTTAAAGATAGGACAGAGAATCATACAAACAATTCACGTTTAGATACTTCTTTAATGTTGGTAACCAAAAGGTACAAGTCTGCAAAAAATTTTACTTAGGAACCCTAAGCATCTCACGAAAACCTGTCTATACGGTTCATAAAAACAAAGATGAGGTCACCAATACACCCAAGCCGGATGGTAGGGGTAAAAGTGTCCAAAATTCAAGACGCCCCAATGAAGAAATAAAAGAAACTGAGAAATCACATAAAATCTTTTCCCAATGTTGAGTCTCATTACTGTAGGGCCACAACACAAAGAAAGTATCTGGATTCAAACCTAAATTTAGCTAAAATGTACAAACTATACACAGAAAAGTGTAGGGAGGAAAATGTTGTGCCTGTTAAGCTAAGTATGTATCGACATATTTTTGTGACATAATTTAACCTAGACTTTCACGTAAGGAAATCTGATCGCTGTGATCTTTGTGAGGAGTATAGGATTGCTTCCTCACAAAATATTGCCACCGATAAAATAAAATTGAAATATGAAGCGCACATTGAGGAAAAGGACGCTATGCGTGAAAATCGCAAACAAGACAGGGAAAATAAACTAGTTCCAGTACTCTGCTTCGATTTGGAGAATGTCATTGCCTGCCCCAGGGCTGAAATTAGTTCTTTTTTTTTTACAAAAGAAAACTGAATACATACAATATGACTGCACACTTGTCTGTTAGTAAGACTATTTACTGCGTTTTATGGACTGAGGTCACTGGAGGACGCACTGGCAATGATTTGGCTAGTGCTTTGTACAAAATTTTGAATCAAGTGGCACTTGAGCATAAAATTACTGAACTAATCTTCTGGAGTGACTCATGTGTTCCACAAAATAGAAACTCGTTTATATCTTGCGCAATTCTGAATTTTATGCACAATTATCCCACTATAAAGAAGATAACTATGAAGTATTCTGTGCCAGGTCATTCTTGCATACAAGAAGTGGACAATGCTCATAGTCTTATTGAAAAGGGCATGTCTCAGATCGAGTTCTACTCTCCTCTCGAATTAATCTTTTTTGGAAAAGAAGGCAGTGACCGTAATCTTGAGGTTTGCTGTATCGGTGTCCAAGAAAGGAAGAGTGACACAAAAAAAGCAAGCAAAGAGAAGCCGAAGCAAACACACCAATCTGGAAATTGATAAAACCCAAACACCTAGTGAACTCCAAGGCAACACTCTCAGCGGAAAAAATAAAGGACATCAAGTCAATGTTAAAGTTTATGCCCTTGCAAGACAAAGCGTTCTACACCACATTAAAACTGTGAAAATGTTGACATAGGTCAAAAACACTTACAGTACCTTTCTTTAAAATATAGTCACAATAATTGAAATTTATACCAGTGTAATTATTTCAGAATCCAACTAACTATACCTATGGATCAGACTAAATAAATCATTTACTTTGATATCAGAAGGTTCCACCTACCACATAGAACCTTGTCACACATAAAATGTCAAGTTTAATAAGTGACAAGGTTCCAACTGTAAACAAAAAAAATTGTAAATTTCTTACCAAAGAGCATTTTTTTCTTTTTTACCAGCCAAAATCTTTTTATGTATATAACTAAGAAGTGTGTACACAAAAATCAAACAATATATCAAAACACTTATGTGGTGTCAAGGTTAAACTTTGGGGACTGTTTTCTCAAAACTAGGTTGTGGTTAGTTGAAACCCTGTCATTCTAGCCTAACGATATGCTAAGTGGGAAAATCTTATTCAGCTGTTGCCTTTTATTCCCCCAGTTTATCATACCTTTTACCAAAATATGGCCCATCAACCCAAAAAGAATAAAAATTCAACAAAAAGTAAGCCAACGACGGAAACTCAAACGGAAGAAAATGTCCAAGAAGAAAATAATGATCTTGACATCTATTCTGACTATGACAATTAATATTTTTTTATGTTTACTATTGCAATAAAGTTTTCTTATTAGGAAAATCATCGTTTTCTAAAAAAAAATAATCTAAAAAAGATTAGAACCAAAGAGGTCTAAGTGACTTTTTTTTGTTAATCAAGCATGTAACAATATTTGTGAATCTTAATTAAACACTTAAATATATTATGCGCTTTTTTCCTTAAAAACCCTATACGAAATGTCTTTACAGATTTTACAATAAGCAATTAACTTTAACATTGAATATCTCCAGAAGAACATAACGGCACTTAGATCCTTTTGGTTCTTACCCCTTCAAATACAGAACGTTTTCGGAATGCAAATTCCATCATCAGTGTAACAAAGTGCACATTCTTGTCATTAGACTACGTTTTTAACTATTACACCAATTCCACATACAATAATTGTTTTCGGAAAGAAAATACCTACCTTTATGGCCGTATGACACTACACATTTTCTTGTATCATTTCTTATATAAGAAATTGTATAGGGTGTTATTACATTTTATTGTACAAGTTCTTGCATTTAATTCTTTAGCTGTATGAGACTATGCAATTTCTTGTATAAGAAATTACATATAACGAGCGTTGTGATTGGTAGAAATTTATTGTGTCTACAATGCATTCCTCTGCACGTCACAGGTCAAATAGATTATAATTTGTATTATAACTATAATAACCACAATCCACATTTTTTACTTTTTTGGTTAGTTTTAAAAGGTTATATAGCTATTTCTTATTTTTAATTAATAAATTTCTAATTTGTAAAATGTCGTGGACAAGAGACCAAGTGCTAATGTTAATAGAATATTATGGCAAGCATAAAAATTTGTACAATGTAAAATCAGCATTATATAAAAACAAACACGCTCGACAAACTGCCCAGGAAGCTGTTGCTAAAGAGTTAAGTCTAGTTAGGCCAGGCACAGCCGTACTGGATGTTACAAAAAAATTTAATGCCTTGCGCACGACTTACATGGCTGAAGTCAAAAAAATTGTGGCTACAAACAAAAGTGGTGCTGGAGCTGATGATGTAAGATTTTAATTAAAATTCTATGTATTTGTGTATTATTAATGTGTAAAAATATTTTGTAGATTTATATATTAAATCTATACTATTTTAATGAAATTGATAAGTACCTTCAGGGATCAGGAATTGAAATAAGGGAATCATTTGATAGTATAGATGCTTCTGATGGAACAGTTTTAATAGATGCCACAATTAATACAGATGGCACTTAAGACAGTAATGATGAACCATCCACTTCATATTCTAATATTTGTTCTCCAACTCTACAAGATGTAAGTACATTACAATGTATATGATAAAAAATTATTTGCTTTTTAGAACTTTCCAGATCATAACTATGCGATAGATGAGTTTTTAAGCCCCAGATCAAGTCGTGAACTCACAATGCAACCAAATAGCAAAAAAAGACGAGTTCAGAGTAAACAAGAAAGTATTGCTGGAATGACAGAAACTGTAGCGACTCTTGTACAAACCTACAAAAAAAGCAAAGAAGTACCAGCAGAAAAACCCCCAATGCCTGATGCAACTGACAGTTTATTTCAGTTCTGTGCAGCTAGAGTAAAAGAAATTAAATGTCCAATAGTCAGAACAAATGTGGAAACAAAAGTATTTTTTGTTTTATAAATTATGTTTCTGTATAGAAGCCTCTTGCCATTCTAATTTTCCAGCTGGAGAATTAAAATAGTCTCGTAGCTCATCACGAACCTTTAATGCTGTTGTGCTTGAACGGAAGTTTTGTTGGGAAACAGATCTTAAAATACCGGCACTAGCATTGTTACTAGAATATTCATCTTCTTTAGCGGCGGAACTTTGCTCCATTAAAAAATTATGTAACACAATGCATGCAAGAGTTATTGTTTGAACTTTATGAGGTGATAAGTTAATTGTAGTTAACAATATCCTAACTCTATTTGCCAAAATTCCAAATGCATTTTCTACAACTCTCCTTACTCTTGATAGCCTATAATTAAATATTTTGTTATCATGCGTTAAATTCCTGCCAGGATATGGCTTCATAACTTTTGTAGTTAATGGAAATGCATCATCAGCCACAATGACATTTGGTATTTTTAAAACCCTTCCTGGCAGGCTCCTAGCATTGGGGCAGTTTACTTTGTTTTCCGTGAGTGCTGCACATAATCTGCTATTTTGGAAAATACCACCATCACTTACTCTGCCATTCACTCCAATGTTTACATTAAAGTAAATTTATAAGATGCATCTACCAATACCAACAAAACAATAGAATGGTCCTTTTTATAATTAAAATAATAGGATCCTTCAGATATAGGAGCACGAAATTTAATGTGTTTACCATCCATAGCTCCTATGCAGTTTGGAAATTTTAAAATTTTTTGGATATTTCATCCCATTCTTGAGGAGTTTTGGGTATCTACAAACAAAAATCTGATGTAGGTTGTGTTTGTTTTTTAAATTTTTATTTACCTGTAAATATGTGCTTTTTAAACGATTGTAAATCGCATTACGGTAAATTTGCTGCCAGCACGAGTAAAGAAGGTATTAGTATTTTGAAATGGAGGGATAAGAGAATTGTTGCTGTCCTTACTACAAAAGATTCTGCATTACAGACTGTAGAAAAGACTACACGTTCTGGAAATAACATCACCAAACTTAAGTGTATAGTTGACTATAACACAGGAAAGTCTTCCATCGATTTGAGCGACCAAATGTCGTCATATAGTACAGCATTGAGACGCTGTACCAAGTGGTACAGAAAATTGTTATTTGAAATTATATGGAGGACTAACATCGTTAATGCTCATTTTTTATACAACAATAATGATTTGAGAATGCAGAAGTCCCTCAAAATTACTTAATTTAGGGAACAGGTAATCCGTTCTATGTTGCAAAAATACGCAACTGATGTACTACCACCGGTAAGCCTGGACACAAATTAATTCAAAAAATGATTGGAGATTCACCACGAAAAACCAAAGGAAGGTGTTCGGAATGCTACAAAAAATATGGCAAAAAAGGAACTGTGGTTGACGGAAAAATCAAATTTGCAACTCAAGTACAAACAATGTGCACCGGATGCAATAAAATGTTTTGTTTAACGTGCTTTAATAAATATCATTAGTTATTTTTTAAAAATAAAATATGTTTTCATTTAATATTTTATTTTTTTAATATTCACCAAAAAACCCATAGTATCCACAACCCATTCGCGTGAGATATCCACTGGGGCCACTACTTCACGTCTACAATGTAAAATGCATTAAACTGTGTATTCTATAGGAAACACCGGCTAACAATATATGGTCGTCTGGTGTGTCCTATAAGAAACACTGGCCTCTCGCGGAAGTCTAGTGTGTGTCCTATAGGAAATACTGGCAGTCAACCTGTTAAGAAGTGAATAAGGACTTTTAGTTTTAAGATAACATTATGTGGAAACCTTTCTATTAAATTTCCATAGAGAATATTTAAAAAATGTTTTTTGAATGTTGTAATGAATGTTGAAAATTACAATAGTTTTTAAGTTTATTTTTTAGATTTGATCATATAATGGCTAGTAAACATGTGTTGAAGATATCCAGTATTACTGAATTTTTCAATAATGACAACAAAATTATACGAAAGGGTGAAAATGCCGTTGAATCAAATCATGTGAAAAAAATGTTGTTTGACCCTGTTTTATTAATCATTAAGGGAGAAGTATTTGCAGGTATGAAAGACAAAACTTATAATGTTGAGGAAAGTTAACGATTTTTAAGTTTAGATGTGGGAATCTAAGTACTTAATTTTACCATTGCAGATTATGTTGAATAAATCATGGCAAATTACTGCTGCAAATTGTTCTTGTCCTAGGGGTATTAAATGCCATCATATAGCCACTATAGCTCTCTTTGGAGATTACAATATATCAATTACTGATAAAACATGTACGTGGAACATTCCTGACCAAAGTAAGACAGAACCTAAAACTGCAGAATTCCTCTCAGGCCACATAAAGCCATTAATAGAAAAATGTCATCCAATGAATCAGAAGAATTAAAGATCAAATTAAGTAGTTTTGGTAATTCTGTGGGATTCACTTGGCTTTTACAGGAAGAAAGTCAAGAAGCCGAAAGTATTGATATTCCATTAATTGAATATATCATTTATTCAGAGGAAATGAAAATTTCAATAGATACAAATGCTCATTTTCTAAAATGTTGTCAAATATATGATGCAACTGTAAAGAAAATAGCACATAAGACAACAGACCAGGTACTCAATGAAAAATAACATAAATACACAAGAATAGCAAAGTAACAAAAATATGTAACAAAGAGAACAGGGACTCGCATACTATGGAAAAAAAAGATTGGTACACTTGGAAATATGATATAAGATCCAGCCAAGAAACTTCCAGCTCCAGAAAGTTTATTCAAAACACTTATTGGTATGTACTGTTACATTTCTATTATTTTATTATTTGCAATCAAATCCAATGCCTAAATTCTTAAGGTTTTTCATCAGATTCTATTTCAATGAATTGTTTGCATATGTCTAAAAATGGTAGTGGAGGTTAACTGAACTGTTGATACGTTTTAAGAATATACACTATTATTTATAATAAACACATTTTGTTTCCTTTCATATCTAGCTAAAGTAAAATATTTTTTTTTATCAATTTTAGGGACTAGGATAATTTGGACGGCATCAAATCAATTCAGTGGGGAAGAACACACGAAAAGAGTGGTATAGAGTATCTCAGAAATCCACTGAATTTGGATGTGCAGCCTACTGGTATTTGGCTGACAATGTTAGGCTTATTAGGAGCTAGTCCAGATGGTTTAATTGGTGATGATGGCATTGTAGAAGTAAAGTGTCCATATACATTTCGGAATGGAAAATTATCTGAAAAATTGAAAAATTCAGATAAATATAAATATCATATAATGATCAGGATGAAATCCTAATTAATACTGGACATAACTACTACCACTAAATTCAAGGCTGCGTGCATATTTTAGGACGACAAAATTGTTATTTATGTATGTATAGAGATATTGAAGGAAATAATTAGTTATAATTGAAAAAGATTTGAACTGGGCCGCAAACATTGATCTGTTAGAAAATTTCATTTTAGCTATACAATATATTTTAACATTATTTACTAACTTTAGTGGGAACTAACCTCAATTTCAGTTAAAATACGTTTATACATTCGCCCCACGTTGGGCGCCAAAATAATTTTTGTTTCATTTAACACGTTCACTGCCAAATACGAGATATTTAATTTGGAGATTTAATTTCTGACGCCAACAAGGTGTTAATACGTCTATTGTTATTTATTTATATATTATATATTTTTTAGAAGTCCCACATGAAAAAGCCACCTATCTGGAAGATCACCTTCTCCTGAAGGTGGTTGTAGATGCAAAACCACTAACTGCAAAGATAACAGGTGCAGGTGTGTGAAGAATCGCAAAAAATGTGAACTGACTTGTGAGTGTGAAGAAAATATGTGTAAAACCGAGAAAAGGTAATGCTTTTTAATTTCATTTTAGTTATACATTACATTTTAACATTATTTACTAACTTTAGTAGGAACTAACCTCAATTTCAGTTGAAAATACGTTTATACATTCGCCCCACGTTGGGCACCAAAATAAATGTTATTTCATTTAACACGTTCACTGCCAAACACGAGATATTTAATTTCTGACGCCAACAAGGTGTTAAAGAACATCCCAGAGGTACTTTTCAGTGCGTCACAGTTTTTCGATTTCTTTCTGATGCATTAAGTTGGATGTGACGGAAAAGCGGTAGTTCCGTGATTAAACAGAACTTTATTGCAGCGTTAGAATAAGCTTACATACATAAGCGGTTCTTTCCTAACCTACGTTTGATTCGTTGATATTTAGATGCGCGCTTTCTCTAGCCAATCAAATACGCTTATTACTGAAAGATGACGTAAAACCTCGTCCATGCTGGCCATTCTTTCTAAGTGTTGAACAGCAAGTGACGGCTGTCGTTTAGGTCAATATTTGTACATAGTATTGGGTGTTTATTTGTATTTGTGTAGGGCCAACATGACAAGATATACGGAAAAAGAACCAGTACTAATATTAAAATTGCATAGATATTTTCAATTGGAAAAGGAAGCTGGACAAACATTATTACCAATTTCTGCTGTTCGTGAGGTAAGTTGAAAATATTAACCTGGAAATAAAATTGTTTTATTTACTGTTTATTTCAGCGTGTTGCTGAGGCGTTTGAAATTTATTTGCCAACTATAAGGCGATTAGCAAATGAAGGAATCCGAAAAGATTCTGATTATACCAACAAAGTAAGCGAATCAGTAGCCACTAGTTGTGAACCTAACTTGATTCTAAATAAATACCAACATACCATTAGGACTCGTATATACGGAATGTTTAGTAAAGGTAAGTTAAAGTCTCTATGCACATATACATATATATCTGTGGCTTGGAATAGAAAGGGCTGGTGTCACAACATGTAAACTCCAGTAATCGGCCATTGTTTGTATTTGGCCACATAGTAACCACCTTTGATTGTAGTTTATAAGCTGATTACTCAATACACATCAATATACTTATAAAAGTTAATATTGAAATATCCCTATGTTTAAAACAATTTGTATGCTAGAAATATTATAAATAATATAATAAAGGGGCACTTATGCTCGAATTTATAGTCGGTACTCAATCTCGTGCTTGAGCACGTGCTCCGCCAAGTCGAACTTACGTCAAAGTCATGCTCAACTCTTTGTTGTGTTCTATAAACGATACTTCGGGTATTCTCGTACAAGGTTGATCTCAAACACGAAAAATTAGTAAAAGTAAATTTCGAATAAACATCGAATAAAAAGAAGATTCTGTCAATTTTATCATAATTGTGACTAAACTTCTAGCGCCAAATTTAGTTTATGCTTTAGCACGCGCAAAGTTGGTTTATAGTATAGTATACTTACTGAAATTTTGTGTTTGATATTAATATTTTGTGTTTGAAATTAATATTGGATTAACTGTTTTAAGGTATGTAATATATTATAAAAACTATTTATTCTAGAGAATTAATTTTGTTACTGTGTCTGAGGCATAATTTTAGATGTTCAAAATATATGCTTACATGTATATTTGTTTTTGGATATACTTTTATGAATGTAATGCGTTACAATCATTATAATTATATTGTCTGTGTAAGCCGTAAGCTAAATAAATTGGTTATGTAAATTTTAGATGAGTGGAAATGGCAGTAAATATGCTCCTTACTCAACAAAGGCAAAAGTTCTCCTAATCCAGCTGGTAACTGAAAACGGTGTGGTAGAGAACAAAAGCACAGACGGTGCTTCGGCAATGGAGAAAAAGATGGCTTGGGAGTTCATAACAACAAATTATAACTGCCAGCCAGAGGTCAACAATATCAGGACCAGCGTCCAGCTTAGAAAATTGTGGAACAACCTAAAACAAAGGTAGAATACTTTTATTAGTTTAAGCAAATGCTTAAGTATTGACCAATAATTTTTTTATCATAGGAAACGCAAAGAAACAACAGCACTGAGTCACAGCATGTTAGCTACAGGTGGTGGTTTCCTGATAAAGCCCGAGTGTGATGGAGTGCTGGAATTTGTTAAAGAGGCTGTTCCCAATCTAGACGTCAGCATCGACTGTCCTTTTGACAGCACAGCAGTCTTTGAAAAAGGTAAATGTACTAAATTTGTAACTGTGCTTTACTCATAGTATAATTGTAGGACAAAAACAGTTCCACTAGCTAGGAAGATCAATATCAGGACCATCAGTAGTCTCTGACCCCCCTCACTTCTTTTCCACTACAGAGTTCAAAGAAATGGACTTGTTATGTAAGTATGACGTAATAATTTTGAGCAGTCTTTCTGTACACTTAATATTAGTTTCAGGTAATACTTGTAATAGGGCACTGGGTGCTATACCTCAAATATTGTCAGAAAATAAACAACGGTCCAAGAAAACGAGGGATACCATCAGAGAGCAAGACGAGATTCATAGGATGAAAATGAAGATTTTAGAAAAAGATATGCTGAGGGCAAAAGCCTTACAAGAGCAGCTGAGGAGAGGCAGAGAGCTACTGATGATGCTGAATTAGCTTTACTGAAGTTAATTATGCTATAAAAAAGGTAATTATAGATTTTTATCATGTTCGACTTGTTACTGGAATTTGGCTATATTCCAGTCGCTATAATTTTCATGCGTTACAATCATTCTAATTATATTGTCTGTATAAGCCGTACGCTAAATAAATTGGTTATGTAAATTTTAGATGAATGGAAACGGCAGTAAATATGCTCCTTACTCAACAAAGGCAAAAGTTCTCCTAATCCAGCTGGTAACTGAAAACGGTGTGGTAGAGAACAAAAGCACAAACGGTGCTTCGGCAATGGAGAAAAAGATGGCTTGGGAGTTCATAACAACAAATTATAACTGCCAGTCTGAGGTCAACAACATCAGGACCAGCGACCAACTTAGAAAATTGTGGAACAACCTAAAACAAAGGTAGAATACTTTTATTAGTTTAAGCAAATGCTTAAGTATTGACCAATATTTTTTTTATCATAGGAAACGCAAAGAAACAACAGCACTGAGTCACAGCATGTTAGCTACAGGTGGTGGTTTCCTGATAAAGCCAGAGTGTGATTTAGTGCTGGAGTTTGTTGAATAGGCTGTTCCCAATATAGAAGTCAGCATCGACTGTCCTTTTGACAGCACAGCAGTCTTTGAAAAAGGTAAATGTACTAAATTTGTAACTGTGCTTTACTCATAGTATAATTGTAGGACAAAAACAGTTCCACCAGCTAGAAAGCTCAATATCAGGACCATCAGTAGTCTCTGACTCCCCTCACTTCTTTTCCACTACAGAGTTCAAAGAAATGGACTTGTTATGTAAGTATGACGTAATAATTTTGAGCAGTCTTTCTGTACACTTAATATTAGTTTCAGGTAATACTTGTAGTGTGACACCTGCTGTTCGTACAAAAGAGGATGATGATGTGCTTCAAAGTGGTAAGTACTTAAAAAATGTAATAAAATAGGTACAATAACAATTACAATTTTAGCAAACACTCCTTCTTTTAGTAGGGCACTGGGTGCTATACCTCAAATATTGTTAGAAAATAAACAAAGGTCCAAGAAAACGAGGGATACCATCAGACAGCAAGACGAGATTCATAGGATGAAAATGAAGATTTTAGAAAAAGATATGCTGAGCGCAAAAGCCTTACGAGAAGCAGCTGAGGAGACGCAGAGAGCTACTGATGAAGCTGAATTAGCTTTATTGAAGTTAATAGACTATAAAAAAGGTAATCATAGATTTTTATCATGTTTGACTTGTTACTGGAATTTGGCTATATTCCAGTCGCTATAATTTTCAGGCGTTACAATCATTATAATTATATTGTCTGTGTAAGCCGTACGCTAAATAAATTGGTTATGTAAATTTTAGATGAGTGGAAACGGCAGTAAATATGCTCCTTACTCAACAAAGGCAAAAGTTCTCCTAATCCAGCTGGTAACTGAAAACGGTGTGGTAGAGAACAAAAGCACAGACGGTGCTTCGGCAATGGAGAAAAAGATGGCTTGGGAGTTCATAGCAACAAATTATAACTGCCAGTCTGAGGTCAACAACATCAGGACCAGCGGCCAACTTAGAAAATTGTGGAACAACCTAAAACAAAGGTAGAATACTTTTATTAGTTTAAGCAAATGCTTAAGTATTGACCAATAATTTTTTTATCATAGGAAACGCAAAGAAACAACAGCACTGAGTCACAGCATGTTAGCTACAGGTGGTGGTTTCCTGATAAAGCCAGAGTGTGATTTAGTGCTGGAGTTTGTTGAATAGGCTGTTCCCAATATAGACGTCAGCATCGACTGTCCTTTTGACAGCACAGCAGTCTTTGAAAAAGGTAAATGTACTAAATTTGTAACTGTGCTTTACTCATAGTATAATTGTAGGACAAAAACAGTTCCACTAGCTAGGAAGCTCAATATCAGGACCATCAGTAGTCTCTGACCCCCCTCACTTCTTTTCCACTACAGAGTTCAAAGAAATGGACTTGTTATGTAAGTATGACGTAATAATTTTGAGCAGTCTTTCTGTACACTTAATATTAGTTTCAGGTAATACTTGTAGTAGGGCACTGGGTGCTATACCTCAAATATTGTCAGAAAATAAACAACGGTCCAAGAAAACGAGGGATACCATCAGAGAGCAAGACGAGATTCATAGGATGAAAATGAAGATTTTAGAAAAAGATATGCTGAGGGCAAAAGCCTTACGAGAGCAGCTGAGGAGAGGCAGAGAGCTACTGATGATGCTGAATTAGCTTTACTGAAGTTAATTATGCTATAAAAAAGGTAATTATAGATTTTTATCATGTTCGACTTGTTACTGGAATTTGGCTATATTCCAGACGCTATAATTTTCATGCGTTACAATCATTCTAATTATATTGTCTGTGTAAGCCGTACGCTAAATAAATTGGTTATGTAAATTTTAGATGAGTGGAAACGGCAGTAAATATGCTCCTTACTCAACAAAGGCAAAAGTTCTCCTAATCCAGCTGGTAACTGAAAACGGTGTGGTAGAGAACAAAAGCACAAACGGTGCTTCGGCAATGGACAAAAAGATGGCTTGGGAGTTCATAACAACAAATTATAACTGCCAGTCTGAGGTCAACAACATCAGGACCAGCGGCCAACTTAGAAAATTGTGGAACAACCTAAAACAAAGGTAGACTACTTTTATTAGTTTAAGCAAATGCTTAAGTATTGACCAATAATTTTTTTATCGTAGGAAACGCAAAGAAACAACAGCACTGAGTCACAGCATGTTAGCTACAGGTGGTGGTTTCCTGATAAAGCCCGAGTGTGATGGAGTGCTGGAATTTGTTGAAGAGGCTGTTCCCAATATAGACGTCAGCATCGACTGTCCTTTTGACAGCACAGCAGTCTTTGAAAAAGGTAAATGTACTAAATTTGTAACTGTGCTTTACTCATAGTATAATTGTAGGACAAAAACAGTTCCACCAGCTAGGAAGCTCAATATCAGGACCATCAGTAGTCTCTGACTCCCCTCACTTCTTTTCCACTACAGAGTTCAAAGAAATGGACTTGTTATGTAAGTATGACGTAATAATTTTGAGCAGTCTTTCTGTACACTTAATATTAGTTTCAGGTAATACTTGTAGTGTGACACCTGCTGTTCGTACAAAAGAGGATGATGATGTGCTTCAAAGTGGTAAGTACTTAAAAAATGTAATAAAATAGGTACAATAACAATATCAATTTTAGCAAACACTCCTTCTTTTAGTAATGCACTGGGTGCTATACCTCAAATATTGTCAGAAAATAAACAAAGGTCCAAGAAAACGAGGGATACCATCAGACAGCAAGACGAGATTCATAGGATGAAAATGAAGATTTTAGAAAAAGATATGCTGAGCGCAAAAGCCTTACGAGAAGCAGCTGAGGAGAGGCAGAGAGCTACTGATGAAGCTGAATTAGCTTTATTGAAGTTAATAGACTATAAAAAAGGTAATCATAGATTTTTATCATGTTTGACTTGTTACTGGAATTTGGCTATATTCCAGTCGCTATAATTTTCAGGCGTTACAATCATTATAATTGAATCGGTGAGATGAAAAAGGTACACATTCCAAAAAATGCGAATTTAAACTGAGATAGCCATTTTGTTTCTAAGATCAAGTTCCATCTATGGAGTTGAAAAAGGTACACATTACATTACAAAATATTACTTATGCAGAGCTCAAAATATTCCGTTGAGTTGAAGAAGGAACACATTCCTGGAATGTGTCCCTTCTTCAACTCGACGCGTGTCACACAGCGCAAGTGTAGTGGGAGTCCGCACAGTTATCGTTTGCGCATATCCGGCTTCTACACATAAACGGCCAGTCATTTATCTGTTGTTGTTTAGTTAGTGTGGAGCTGTGTTATAACGTAAACAGTTAACAGTGAATAGTTATAGTGTGTTATTTGCGATGTCGAGTTCAGACAGTGAAAATGTAGAGCCACGCCGGAAGAAGGGAAAGTTAAATAAAGAATTACATGTCAGAGAGATGGAAAAAATTGCTAGACGCAAGGGTGAAGAGTTTGTTACGTCATCAGGTAAACTAGTTGAAGCTAAACAAACTGGCCCTGACTGTCAGTGTAAGAAACAGTGTATGTCTAAGCTATTAGATGAAGACAAAAAACGTATTTTAGAAAAACTTTATGCTGGCCAATCAAAAAATGAACAAGACACCTTTTTAATGGGGTGTATTGAAAGATTCGATGTCAAACGGCACAGACCAACAGTTGATCATTCAAAACAAATCAATGCCTCATTTAAGTATTATGTGATCGTGTCTGGAAATCGTTCAGAAGTATGTCGCAAAGCATTCATAAGTTTGTATGCAATTTCACACAAAATAGTTATCAGACTCACAAATCTCTTGGCGAAGGGAATGTCTCCTCTTGACATGAGAGGCAAGCATTTAAATCGTGTTAATACTATTCCAACCACTATAACTACCAAAATACATGAACATATCGATTCATATCCTAAATATTTAACCCATTACACTAAGCAACCTATAACCTATTTGGATGCTAAGTTAGATGTACTGAAAATGTATGATATGTTTCTTCAAAAACACCCTGACCTTGGAACAAAAGTAAAGTACGAGTTTTTTCTAAAATACTTCAAAGAAAATTTTGGATATAGATTTGGGAAGCCACAAGTCGACGTATGTTCAACTTGCGAAGACCTTCAAACTAAACTAAAATCCACTACATTGAATGATAACGCTAAACGTACCGCTGCTGCAGAGCTAATAGTGCATAAGAGACGTGCAAAAAAATTTTACACTAAGCTCAATGAAGTGAAAGAGTTGAGTAAAACTAGACCTAATGTAATGGGGATAGTTTTTGACTACATGCAAAACTTACCGCTACCCAGTTTGCCCGTACAAGAAATGTTTTTTCTGAGAAAGTTATGGTACTATGTATTTAATGTTTATGATTTTAAAAACGATAGGGCAGTATTCTACACATACCCCGAAGGTGTTGCAAACAAAGGACCAGATGAAGTCACCTCTTTTGTATTAGATTTTCTTCAAAATGAAATCCCTGCAGAGATTACGGAACTCCACATTTTCAGTGACGCATGTGGCGGCCAAAACCGCAACCACACTATGGTGAGGGTACTTTCAGCCCTAACTATGACCGGTAGATTTACATCAATCCATCAATATTACCCGGTAAGAGGGCATAGCTTTTTGCCATGCGATAGAACCTTTGCAGTTATTAAGAGAGCAGTACGAAAATATGATCGCATTTATTCTCCAGACCAATACAAGGCCATCATAGAAAACGCCAAAAAGATTCAACCAACTTACAAAGTAAAAGAAGTAAAAAATGAAGATGTACTAGCCTGTAAGAAGTGGTGGCCTCTTTACTTTGTTAAATTACCAAAAAGCCTTGAAGATAAAAGAATATCTTTTGCCATAAGCAAATATAGTTATCTGATTCACAGAAGTGACCGGAAAGGATACGTGGTAGCGTCATCGTTCATTGGTGGTTTTCTCTCACACACCTTTAAACTTACAAAATCCAATGATGTAGTGCTTCCTTCAAGCAAGGCTTACGATTATGGAAAGGTACCTATTAAGGCAAGCAAGATCAATGACGTCATGAAACTCATCAAATACATTCCAGAGGAATACTTGCCCTTTTATGATGAACGTCGTACTTGGCCAACGACAGAAGCTGAGACCCCTGATGAAAATGATGAAAATTAACTTTCCATTATTGTGCTGTAAACTTTTTTTATAAATCATGTATGTATTTTAATATTACATTGCTATATTTCAAATTATTTTGTTTCATGTTGCCTTAAAATCTCATTTGCAAGATATTGAGTGTAAAAAGGGACACATTCCATTATCTAAAATGCTAATAACTCAGACATAGTATTAAAAAAACCAAAATAACCATAACAGTTGAATGTCTTCCATTTACTTGTGAAACTTCATAATGGAACCATTTTCTGTAACATATTTAGTTTTGCAGATAAACAGTTTTTTTTAGTTCCTGAAAAATAGCCATTTTGGAATGTGTACCTTTTTCAACTCACCGATTCAATTATATTGTCTGTGTAAGCCGTACGCTAAATAAATTGGTTATGTAAATTTTAGATGAGTGGAAACGGCAGTAAATATGCTCCTTACTCAACAAAGGCAAAAGTTCTCCTAATCCAGCTGGTAACTGAAAACGGTGTGGTAGAGAACAAAAGCACAAACGGTGCTTCGGCAATGGACAAAAAGATGGCTTGGGAGTTCATAACAACAAATTATAACTGCCAGTCTGAGGTCAACAACATCAGGACCAGCGGCCAACTTAGAAAATTGTGGAACAACCTAAAACAAAGGTAGAATACTTTTATTAGTTTAAGCAAATGCTTAAGTATTGACCAATAATTTTTTTATCGTAGGAAACGCAAAGAAACAACAGCACTGAGTCACAGCATGTTAGCTACAGGTGGTGGTTTCCTGATAAAGCCCGAGTGTGATGGAGTGCTGGAATTTGTTGAAGAGGCTGTTCCCAATATAGACGTCAGCATCGACTGTCCTTTTGACAGCAGAGCAGTCTTTGAAAAAGGTAAATGTACTAAATTTGTAACTGTGCTTTACTCATAGTATAATTGTAGGACAAAAACAGTTCCACCAGCTAGGAAGCTCAATATCAGGACCATCAGTAGTCTCTGACTCCCCTCACTTCTTTTCCACTACAGAGTTCAAAGAAATGGACTTGTTATGTAAGTATGACGTAATAATTTTGAGCAGTCTTTCTGTACACTTAATAATAGTTTCAGGTAAGGGCTGGACTTCACGCCGGTGGTCTAGTTAGTCCGTATTTTTTTAGGGCATCGTAAATGCAGAATAAACTGCTTATTCATTTAAAGGGTACTTTGGAAAATAAACCAGAGTTTGCAGATATTCGCTATTTTCAACAAGACGGCGCTCCTCCGCACTTCGGCCTTGCAGTCCGAGAATACCTGAATGCCTAGTTTGACATGTAGATAGGAAGAAAAAGAATAAAGTGGCCAGCACGGTCACCCGACATAACGCCATGCGATTTTGCTCTGTGGGAAGTACTCAAAAACAAAGTGTTCGTCACTCTATTACGTGATATTGAACAATTGAAAACAAGAATTCAAGAGGAATTCGATTCACTCCGCAACAACCCAGACTTCTTTGATAAAACCTGCAACAGCGTATATAAGCGATGTAATAGGTGCATTGAGGAAGGTGGTCTGCAGTTTGAACACAAACAGTAACTTTAAAAACATAATTACTTTAATAATTAATCAAATCAATAAAATAGTTTTCTGTTTAGTTTTTATTTGGTATGTAAATCGGTTAACTGACTTATGCCCATCCCGGTAGACGTCAGCATCGACGTTCCTTTTGACAGCACAGCAATCTTTAAAAAGGTAAATGTACTAAATTTGTAAATGTACTTTACTCATAGTATAATTGTAGGACAAAAACAGTTCCACCAGCTAGGAAGCTCAATAGCAGAACCACCAGTAGTCTCTGACCCCCCTCACATATTTTCCACTACAGAGTTCAAAGAAATGGACTTGTTATGTAAGTAAGACGTAATAATTTTGAGCAGTCTTCCTGTACACTTAATATTAGTTTCAGGTAATACTTGTAGTGTGACACCTGCTGTTCGTACAAAAGAGGATGATGATGTGCTTCAAAGTGGTAAGTATTTAAAAAATGTAATAAAATAGGTACAATAACAATATCAATTTTAGCAAACACTCCTTCTTCTAGTAGGGCACTGGGTGCTATACCTCAAATATTGTCAGAAAATAAACAAAGGTCCAAGAAAACGAGGGATACCATCAGACAGCAAGACGAGATTCATAGGATGAAAATGAAGATTTTAGAAAGATATGCTGAGCGCAAAAGCCTTACGAGAAGCAGCTGAGGAGAGGCAGAGAGCTACTGATGAAGCTGAATTAGCTTTATTGAAGTTAATAGACTATAAAAAAGGTAATCATAGATTTTTGTCATGTTTGACTTGTTACTGGAATTTGGCTATATTCCAGTCGCTATAATTTTCAGGCGTTACAATCATTCTAATTATATTGTCTGTGTAAGCCGTACGCTAAATAAATTGGTAATGTAAATTTTAGATGAGTGGAAATGGCAGTAAATATGCTCCTTACTCAACAAAGGCAAAAGTTCTCCTAATCCAGTTGGTAACTGAAAACGGTGTGGTAGAGAACAAAAGCACAAACGGTGCTTCGGCAATGGAGAAAAAGATGGCTTGGGAGTTCATAACAACAAATTATAACTGCCAGTCTGAGGTCAACAACATCAGGACCAGCGACCAACTTAGAAAATTGTGGAACAACCTAAAACAAAGGTAGAATACTTTTATTAGTTTAAGCAAATGCTTAAGTATTGACCAATATTTTTTTTATCATAGGAAACGCAAAGAAACAACAGCACTGAGTCACAGCATGTGAGCTACAGGTGGTGGTTTCCTGATAAAGCCAGAGTGTGATTTAGTGCTGGAGTTTGTTGAATAGGCTGTTCCCAATATAGAAGTCAGCATCGACTGTCCTTTTGACAGCACAGCAGTCTTTGAAAAAGGTAAATGTACTAAATTTGTAACTGTGCTTTACTCACACTATAATTGTAGGACAAAAACAGTTCCACCAGCTAGGAAGCCTAATAGCAGGACCACCAGTAGTCTCTGACTCCCCTCACTTCTTTTCCACTACAGAGTTCAAAGAAATGGACTTGTTATGTAAGTATGACGTAATAATTTTGAGCAGTCTTTCTGTACACTTAATATTAGTTTCAGGTAATACTTGTAGTGTGACACCTGCTGTTCGTACAAAAGAGGATGATGATGTGCTTCAAAGTGGTAAGTATTTAAAAAATGTAATAAAATAGGTACAATAACAATATCAATTTTAGCAAACACTCCTTCTTCTAGTAGGGCACTGGGTGCTATACCTCAAATATTGTCAGAAAATAAACAAAGGTCCAAGAAAACGAGGGATACCATCAGACAGCAAGACGAGATTCATAGGATGAAAATGAAGATTTTAGAAAAAGATATGCTGAGCGCAAAAGCCTTACGAGAAGCAGCTGAGGAGAGGCAGAGAGCTACTGATGAAGCGGAACTAGCTTTATTGAAGTTAATAGACTATAAAAAAGGTAATCATAGATTTTTATCATGTTTGACTTGTTACTGGAATTTGGCTATATTCCAGTCGCTATAATTTTCAGGCGTTACAATCATTATAATTATATTGTCTGTGTAAGCCGTACGCTAAATAAATTGGTTATGTAAATTTTAGATGAGTGGAAACGGCAGTAAATATGCTCCTTACTCAACAAAGGCAAAAGTTCTCCTAATCCAGCTGGTAACTGAAAACGGTGTGGTAGAGAACAAAAGCACAAACGGTGCTTCGGCAATGGAGAAAAAGATGGCTTGGGAGGTCATAACAACAAATTATAACTGCCAGTCTAAGGTCAACAACATCAGGACCAGCGGCCAACTTAGAAAATTGTGGAACAACCTAAAACAAAGGTAGAATACTTTTATTAGTTTAAGCAAATGCTTAAGTATTGACCAATAATTTTTTTATCATAAGAAACGCAAAGAAACAACAGCACTGAGTAACAGCCTGTTAGCTACAGGTGGTGGTTTCCTGATAAAGCCCGAGTGTGATGGAGTGCTGGAATTTGTTGAAGAGGCTGTTCCCAATATAGACGTCAGCATCGACTGTCCTTTTGACAGCACAGCAGTCTTTGAAAAAGGTAAATGTACTAAATTTGTAACTGTGCTTTACTCACAGTATAATTGTAGGACAAAAACAGTTCCACCAGCTAGGAAGCCTAATAGCAGGACCACCAGTAGTCTCTGACTCCCCTCACTTCTTTTCCACTACAGAGTTCAAAGAAATGGACTTGTTATGTAAGTATGACGTAATAATTTTGAGCAGTCTTTCTGTACACTTAATATTAGTTTCAGGTAATACTTGTAGTGTGACACCTGCTGTTCGTACAAAAGAGGATGATGATGTGCTTCAAAGTGGTAAGTATTTAAAAAATGTAATAAAATAGGTACAATAACAATATCAATTTTAGCAAACACTCCTTCTTCTAGTAGGGCACTGGGTGCTATACCTCAAATATTGTCAGAAAATAAACAAAGGTCCAAGAAAACGAGGGATACCATCAGACAGCAAGACGAGATTCATAGGATGAAAATGAAGATTTTAGAAAAAGATATGCTGAGCGCAAAAGCCTTACGAGAAGCAGCTGAGGAGAGGCAGAGAGCTACTGATGAAGCTGAATTAGCTTTATTGAAGTTAATAGACTATAAAAAAGGTAATCATAGATTTTTATCATGTTTGACTTATTACTGGAATTTGGCTATATTCCAGTCGCTATAATTTTCAGGCGTTACAATCATTATAATTATATTGTCTGTGTAAGCCGTACGCTAAATAAATTGGTTATGTAAATTTTAGATGAGTGGAAACGGCAGTAAATATGCTCCTTACTCAACAAAGGCAAAAGTTCTAATCCAGCTGGTAACTGAAAACGGTGTGGTAGAGAACAAAAGCACAGACGGTGCTTCGGCAATGGAGAAAAAGATGGCTTGGGAGTTCATAACAACAAATTATAACTGCCAGTCTTAGGTCAACAACATCAGGACCAGCGGCCAACTTAGAAAATTGTGGAACAACCTAAAACAAAGGTAGAATACTTTTATTAGTTTAAGCAAATGCTTAAGTATTGACCAATAATTTTTTTATCATAGGAAACGCAAAGAAACAACAGCACTGAGTCACAGCATGTTAGCTACAGGTGGTGGTTTCCTGATAAAGCCAGAGTGTGATGGAGTGCTGGAGTTTGTTGAAGAGGCTGTTCCCAATATAGACGTCAGCATCGACTGTCCTTTTGACAGCACAGCAGTCTTTGAAAAAGGTAAATGTACTAAATTTGTAACTGTGCTTTACTCATGGTATAATTGTAGGACAAAAACAGTTCCACTAGCTAGGAAGCTCAATATCAGGACCATCAGTAGTCTCTGACCCCTCTCACTTCTTTTCCACTACAGAGTTAAAAGAAATGGACTTGTTATGTAAGTATGACGTAATAATTTTGAGCAGTCTTTCTGTACACTTAATAATAGTTTCAGGTAAGGGCTGGACTTCACGCCGGTGGTCTAGTTAGTCCGTATTTTTTTAGGGCAGCGTAAATGCAGAATAAACTGCTTATTGATTTAAAGGGTACTTTGGAAAATAAACCAGAGTTTGCAGATATTCGCTATTTTCAACAAGACGGCGCTCCTCCGCACTTCGGCCTTGCAGTCCGAGAATACCTGAATGCCTAGTTTGACATGTAGATAGGAAGAAGAAGAATTAAGTGGCAAGCACGGTCACCCGACATAACGCCATGCGATTTTGCTCTGTGGGAAGTACTCAAAAACAAAGTGTTCGTCACTCTATTACGTGATATTGAACATTTGAAAACAAGAATTCAAGAGGAATTCGATTCACTCCGCAACAACCCAGACTTCTTTGATAAAACCTGCAACAGCGTATATAAGCGATGTAATAGGTGCATTGAGGAAGGTGGTCTGCAATTTGAACACAAACAGTAACTTTAAAAACATAATTACTTTAATAATTAATCAAATCAATAAAATAGTTTTCTGTTTAGTTTTTATTTGTTAACTGACTTATGCCCATCCCGGTAGACGTCAGCATCGACGTTCCTTTTGACAGCACAGCAGTCTTTAAAAAGGTAAATGTACTAAATTTGTAAATGTACTTTACTCATAGTATAATTGTAGGACAAAAACAGTTCCACCAGCTAGGAAGCTCAATAGCAGAACCACCAGAAGTCTCTGACCCCCCTCACTTATTTTCCACTACAGAGTTCAAAGAAATGGACTTGTTATGTAAGTAAGACGTAATAATTTTGAGCAGTCTTCCTGTACACTTAATATTAGTTTCAGGTAATACTTGTAGTGTGACACCTGCTGTTCGTACAAAAGAGGATGATGATGTCCTTCAAAGTATTTTAAATGTAATA
The DNA here is from genome assembly GCF_040954645.1 of Diabrotica undecimpunctata. NCBI lineage: Eukaryota > Metazoa > Arthropoda > Insecta > Coleoptera > Chrysomelidae > Diabrotica > Diabrotica undecimpunctata. Next base: position 26,723,952 of record NC_092811.1, read on the forward strand.
ATATAGGTACAATAACAATATCAATTTTAGCAAACACTCCTTCTTCTAGTAGGGCACTGGGTGCTATACCTCAAATATTGTCAGAAAATAAACAACGGTCCAAGAAAACGAGGGATACCATCAGACAGCCAGACGAGATTCATAGGATGAAAATGAAGATTTTAGAAGATATGCTTAGGGCAAAGGCCTTACGAGAAGCAGCTGAGGAGAGGAAGAGAGCTACTGATAAAGCTGAATTAGCTTTATTGAAGTTAATAGACGATAAAAAAGGTAATTATAGATTTTTATCATGTTTGACTTGTTACTAGAATTTGGCTATATTCCAGTCGCTAGAAGATATTTTCCCTTTGTTGGGTACTCTGCATTTTTAGAGAGAATGTTAGGAATAAGCCACAATATTTACATATTTTTTTACTGCTGTTTTTCAATCTATATGACCAGAGGCTGTTATCATACAGTAAAAGCCAAATAAAGTTGCGTGCACGTCACCAAGGTCGTAATTCTATTGTATGTGTGGCTACATTTCTGTAGAAAAGTGTATGTTACTTTAATTTGCTAAACAAGCATTTCTAAAAATAACCCGATCAATAAAAAAACTTTTGTAACAAAATAATGTATATACAGCTATGTATATATATAGCTTTTTTTTATTTAGACGGTCGTCATTGTAAAATTTTGTGTTGAAATGTTCATAAAGAAACCGCCAATTATTGACGGAGGATTAGTCACTACCAGAAATATTGTCATGTTGCCGCGTCGTTTGTTGAGTTTTCAATCAGTGTTCTGTGACTTTTGTACTCGTGGTATCGTCGATTTTTGAGGTTATCTCGTGAAAAACATTTATTTACTTGTCAAAATGCCCAAACAGCTAAATAGTCGAAGCAAAGAACTTGTGGCTTCATTAGTTAACTATTTTGAAGAAGAAAGGAATAATAATGGCCCTTTGTTACCCTTAAATGCTGTGCAAGAGGTAATATGCGAATAAAATATCATTATTTTTATAAAAATTTCTATTATTTTAGCGTGTAGCTGCTGCTTTAAAAATCAGCGTAAGAACAGTAAGCACCATATGTCAAATGCAGAAAAAAGGTGAACAATTGGAGTCACCAAAGAAAAAGCGTTGCACTAATAAACGAGTAACAAATATAACAACTTTAAATACAAGCTCTATTCGTGATACCATTTATAATATGTACCAGAGAAGTAAGTATGATTATAACAAATATACATTTAACATAATTTTATTTCTGTATGCTTTTAGAACAGCACGTAACGGTTCAATCATTGTGGTCCCAACTGAAAGATAAAGAATTATTTAATGGTAGTACCACTTCTTTAAAAAGATTGCTCAAAGAACTTGGGTTTGAGTGGATGAAGGATAATCCACGACGAGGACTTATGGAATTACCTAACGTTGTTTGTAAAAGAGTACAATTCTTGAGAACATATAAAGAAGCGAAGGATGAAGGTATATACCAATTCGTGTTTCTCGATGAAACTTGGATATTTCAAAATGGGATCATTGGTCATTCTTGGCAAAATGAAAATATAAAGAGTGTTAAAACCACTAAAACGGATGGCAAAAGGTTTGTTGCATTAGCGTAAGTTGTTATATGAACATTTAAATAATATCATTGCAGATATATTATACTCCATGCTGGAAATGAAACCGGATTTATAGAGGGTGCTGAAGCAATATTTTGTTCAAAAACTCAACTTAGTGATTATCATGGAGAAATGAACCAGGCAAATTTCTTGAAATGGTTTGAATATCAGTTACTGCAAAACTTAGAGAATCCTTCTCTAATTGTACTTGATAATGCACCTTATCACAGTATGTTATTGCATAAAACTCCGAATACAGGATGGTCAAAAAGTGCTATTGAGGAGTGGTTGACAGAACAAAACATTCCTTATTCCCATATGATGTTCAAAACAGAACTGTTGCGCATCGTTTCTCAGTAAATATACAGATATCATCTTACATATAAATGTCATTTATTTTAAACATTTTTTTAGAAATAAACCACAAACCAAGTATATAGTGGACGATATGGCAAAACGGTATGGACACAAAGTTTTACGTCTTCCTCCTTACCATTGTATCTTTAACCCTATTGAATTAATTTGGGGCATAGCAAAAAATTATTACAATAGGCACATTGGTAGAGATGGTAACAGCGCTAACAACTGCCTAAACATGTGGCATGAGGCACTTTCCATGATTACTCCTGATATGTGGAAAAACTCTATCAATCATACTGAAACAGAAATATTTAAATGGTATGAGAGAGAAAGAATATTTGATCGTCAAGAAATTAGTCCAATAGTAATAAATGTTAATAGTGGAGAGAGTGACACTAATGTGGAATCAGATTCAGAAAATGTTTAGTTCGTTGATGTTGTTTTTTTTTTAATGTCATGTTTTGTCTTTGAAAATACGTTCATTATTAAAAAAAAAATTATTTTATTACTTGTGGTTTTATTTTGATTATATTTATTGTTTGGTAACTGAGTAATAACTTTACCACCTTTATTGTGAAATCTATTCATGAATGTAATTAACAAAAAACACTCATTTTCAAATTCCACTTAATATTGTTACGTGAGATTTATCCCACATAGGAAAAGTCCATTGACGAAAAAGAAGAAGTAGTTCGAGAACATTCAAGATGACATCGAAAATTCTTGAAATGTCTAGTGAAGTTTGGAATGTCAGAAAATATATATAACAGATGTTTTTGACAGTTGGGGAACAGTTGTATTTTGAATGTTGAAGTTTATAGTTGTCAGTTAGTTAAAAGTATTGTAATATTGTTGGTATTGAATAAAGTTAATTTTCAAGATTGTGTAACAATATAGTGTGAAATTTGCTACTTTCACCTTTTTTGTTTACTTCAGTTCGTTTCTGTTAATTTTCATACTTCATGAACCATCTGACAACTCTGCAAATGTTCACAATGATGACGTGAACGCAACTTTATTTGGCTTTTACTGTAGATACAAAATTGTGATTTATTTTCAGAAAATAAATCACAATTTTGTATTTTTGGTAACAATATCTGGTCATAGAGATCAAAACATCAGTAACTATAACATATAAATAAACATTGTAGCTTATTCCCAACTGAAGATAGTGTTTCGGAAGTGTTAACTCGGTCTTACAGTGGCCTTTTCGGAGCACTGAATGTCAGAGGGGGTCTCTCATGGGTTTAAGCAGGTAGGCATTTGACGTAGAGTCAGCGACGAGAGGACTCAAAGAATTTTTTTTTTGTCAGTATGTTCTTTTAAAATTATCTTTATTACAATTATCAGGAAACAAACATATATATCTAATTCATACAATATTTAAATATAAATTTGAAACAAATTATCTTTAAACTGAAGTTCTTATTACAATAATTAAATAATACTAACAAAATTTGCTAGGCACCTTTCTGTCACTGAGTGCCGAAATGAAATTGTTTTCCAAAATAAAGTTTTTAATCGCCACTCAATGTCTCAGTTATCAGCGTCTGGTCTTTTTTTATGAAATTGCTTTCCAAAATAGAACACAATGTTTCCATTATCAACTTCCACAATTTCAAATTATTTTTCTCCTTATTAAAATTTATACTTGAGTTTTTGTGAAATATTAGTTCTTCTTTATTGTGATTGACTTTTACTATTAATAATTTATCTATTATTGTTTGTTTAATTTCTTTTCTATGAAAATTTAACAAAAACTTTACTTTTTTAACACGTTCACGCCGCTACCAGATACATGGGTCTGGTATGAACTTTACGTTCAACCTGCACTGAAATTTGGAGACCTTGCGCTAGCGCCGACAACGATAAAATGGCTATTTATGAACTAAATATTATGATATAGGTACCTACGGAATCGTCATGATGTGCTTTATGTTTTAGTTCTGTTTTAAGTTACCAGATGCCAGCACCTGGTAACGTCCCACAAAGAAATTTTTACGCTATGGGATTTACTGGAACTCCGTATCTGGTTATTAGTGTTATAGTAAACAGTGTACAAGTGTGTTGTTTTTTTATTAAAATCCATAAAAATGTCTAGAGGCGAAAAAAATGGTAAAATTGGTGCTGAACAAGCACCAAAATGCTTGGATATAAACTGAAAGTGAATCTGATAGTGATCCATTTGAAAACTTGTCTGATGAAGATCCTGAATACACTCCTAGTGAAGATAGCGACAATTCTGATGGGGACGAATCCATATATTTGAACTAAGAAATATCCAGTGATATAGAAACTGGTAATTATGAATCGGATAAAGAAATTGTTAAGAAGAAAAATGAATCTTATAATTTGATTCTCATTATCTTGATTTTTAGGTGATGCTGAGGAAGATGTATGGACTGACATTCAGGAAACAGATAAATTAGATTTTGATGAATAACCTACAGATTCTAAAATAAATATTCAGTGTGAAAATATGAGCCCGTTGGATATTTCTATTTCTCACAGATAAAATTTTGGAATTAATTGTTCAAGAAACCAATAGATATACAGAACAAGAAATTGGTGTACACAGTATCAAACAAAAATCTAACAGTAGTAAGTGGGTTCCGACTAATAAGAAGAAATTAAAAAATTCTTTAGTATCGTGATCTGCATGGGATTCGTGAAGGTCCCTAATATTCGATTATATTGGTCCAAAAATGACCTTTATAATAATAAGTTTATCTCCTCAGTTATGACTAGGGATAGATTTTGATTCATTCTACGGTATCTAAATTTTCAAAATAACGACGGTATACTAGAAAGCAACGATAAATTATACAAAATCAGACATGTTTTATACTTACTCAATGATAGATTCATGAAAATCATGATTCCAGGAAAGGTCATAGAATGTAGTCATAGACGAAAGTATGGTACCATGGCGTGGTAGTTTGATTGTGCGGCAATATATAAAAAACAAACGCCATGAATATGGCGTTAAATTATATTAACTATGTACCGTCAGTGGATATACCTATAAAGTAATGGTTTACTGTGGAAAAGAAAACAATTTGATCAACAAAAGCCATTCTCAGAAAGTTGTGCTGACCTTAATGAATAGCTTGTTAGATGCCCGACGAACTTTATATGCTGATAACTTTTATTCGGTCATTCCTCTTGCAAAAGATCTATTAGATCGCCAAACTTTCTATTGTGGGACTCTTAGAAGCAATCGGAAAGATATTCCAAAGGGAATAGTTCAAATGAATCTAAAGAAAAATGAAATAATTTGCATCAAAAATAAGGACAATATAAAGGTAATCCGTTGGCAAGACAAGAGATCGGTATTAATGTTATCCAGTAAACCTGAGCATACCCTAAACTTCTGCAATACGGGCAAAAAAAAAGAGATCAAAACCAAGGAAGGAACCAGTGGAATATATTTTTAAACCGCAAGTTATCCAAGACTACAACAAAGCTAAAAAAGGTGTAGATTACAGTGACCAAATGGCAGCTTATTATTCTTCCTTACGAAAAGGTCTTAAGTGGTATCGTAAGGTAGTCTTCGAACTAATCTTTGGTGCTACAATAATCAACAGCTGGATTTTCTATAATAAAACAAACATCGAAAAAAAGATACCAATGCTAACATTTCGTGAATAGTTAGCATTACAACTTTCAAATCAAAATGAGTGTATTTCTGAAACCAAGTTATCAAAACAAAAACATTGTCTGCAATGAGAAGAAGGTCCTGGTAGAAAACGTAGACGAAATTGTGTTGATTGTTACAAGAAGTTGAGACAGACTATGAAAAGTAAGGAAGCTGACCAAAGTAAACACTTTTTGTGAAAATTGCAAAAATAAACCGGCTTTGTGCTTAACTTGTTTTAATGATAGACATATCTAATTATTAATTACTATTTTAATTATTATATATTTTTGTACACTTTAATACTACTAGTAGAGTGTCTATGCCGGTTCCCACCGGCATAGGGAAATCGATGTGTTAGAGAGAGAGCGTTCTATCAATGTGTTGGAGAGAGATAGATGACGTCACATGCCCCGTCGCGCCGTGGAAGGAGTCTACTGACTTATAGTTCAACTTTTATCTGCTAGATGTCACTACTAGTCACTTGGCATCCGCCATTGTTCAACAATAATTTATAAATTATTTAGCTGCCAAATCTTGTTGACTAGTTGCAACTTTTATCCGCTAGACGTCAGTAGTAGACACTTGTTATTAACCATTTTTCAACAATAATTTATAAATTATTTAGCTGCCAAATCTTGTATCAACGCCCATTTTTTAAATCCAAATTACAATTATTAAATAAATAAAAAATGCTACTAATATGGGGACTCGATCCAACAATTGTCTGTTCCAGTGGCAGACGCTATATCAATTTAGCTATTTCGCTCTCGCGTATATAGAATATATTTGATAAAGCGACTAAGTTTTTTGGTGAAGTAAAAAATATTTAATTCAAATACATAATTTATAGAATTGTAATATATTAGTTAATAAAAAACATATCCTTTGGTATACAGTTTAATTAGATATGTATAAATACTTCATTGGAAAATGTTATTTCACAAGGAGTCCCGTTTTTATCTATAATATTGGTACTAAAAATATAATATATGCATTTTACATATAATTGTATTTTCTGGACATTTAAAATAGTTTACTGCATAATGGTATTTTCCAAGGGAGTCCCATTTTTATCTATAATATTGGTGTCGAGAATTAGACACACACATGCATTTTACATACAATTGGCATTTCCGGATGCTGCATGTGTTGCGTTACTAAGTATTTGCTATTGAATAATTAGTCATGAACCAACACGACTTTCAAGAATAAACTGGAAAATGTTTAATATTAGATGCATGTGACGTCAATTAAGCCACAATATAAAATACGATGCACGCCGGTTTTTCATTTATTGTGCTTTGTTTAGCAATAAGAAAAAGTTGTTTGTGTCTAAAAGTTGTGTCGTGACTAATATACCGAGGTAAGTTTTCTCTTTGTATGATTTTGTTTTTTAACTTGTATATTCACATATTTTCGAATTCTTTGTAAGAGTACACATCTCGATATTCGCCTTATTTGTTTTATTCGTACAGTATACATAATATTTCTCTATTTTCATGCAGTATACACTATATTTCGATAAAAAAATGTTATTTTAGTGTTCTTCGATAGAAATTTATTGCCATACGTATTCTTTATTTTCTAATATCTTGTTCTATTTTCGTTTCAATTTTTCGTTTTTGCTATTATCTCATGCCAATAGTTTTAGTTCGAATTTCGTATGCAAACCAAGAAAAAATTGAAATACCGGTCATTCGCACAGTATACATATTATTTCTATTGTTATACAGTATACATAATTTTTCAACAAAAATGTTATTTTTAGTAATCTTATATAGAAATTTTAATTATTTTTCTCGATCTTCGTTTTATTTGTTTTATTTCTCAATTTTAGTTTTATTCGTACAGTAGACATTATTTCTCTATTTTCATGTTGTTTACACACTATTTCGATAAAAAATGTTATCTTAATGTTCTTCGATAGAAATTTCAATTTTATTTCGACACTAGACATATTCTTTCTTTTTTAATATCTCGTTCTGGTATGTATATTTTTAACAATGTATTCGCACAGTATACATATTATTTCTATTTTTATACAGTATACATAATTTTTCAACAAAAATGATATTTTTAGTAATCTTAGATAGAAATTTTAATTATTTTTCCCGATCTTCGTTTTATTTGTTTTATTTCTCAATTTTAGTTTTATTCGTACAGTAGACATATTATTTCTCTATTTTCATGTTGTATACACACACTATTTCGATAAAAAATGTTATTTTAGTGTTCTTCGCTAGAAATTTCAATTTTATTTCGACACTAGACATATTCTTTCTTTTTATCTCGTTCTGGTATGTATATTTTTAACAATATATACTATTTCTTTTTTCATATGTATTTTTGATTTTTCGCTTTATTATTATCTCATGCCAATAGTTTTTAGTTTGAATTTCTAAATATATACAGTTGTGTATGCAAACCACTAAAAAAGTTGAAAGACAAACCATTCGTGCAGTATTATTATTATGCATTATTTCTATTTCTCTATTTTTATACAGTATACATATTTCGATAAAAGGGCCGACCATTCGTACAGTATACATATTATTTCTATTGTTATGCAGTATACATATGATTTCGATAAAAATGTTATTTTGGCATCCTTCGATAGAAATCTCGATATTATTCATACAGTATACATATTTATTCTTTTATAATCTATTCTATTCTACTATCTATTTTATTTTCGTAGCACGTTTTGTTCGTAACAATATACATATTATTTCTTTGATTTTCCGTTTTGTTATTATTTCCTAATAGTCTTAGTGTGAATTTTCTAAATATATAGATTTGTATAGCAAGTTAATATTTTCAGATTGATCTAGCAAAAATTAACTGTGCATCTTCGATTGCAGAGAGGAAACCGATAAAAAAACTAAAAGAACTACCAGTTGGACAGCCGTTTCCAATACAGTCCGCAAAAGTGGTGAACGGCAAATTTGGACCAGCAGTGTTGCTAGATTTGGGAAACGAAGTAGTTTTTCTGCCTCAGCGGGTGACGGAAGTGTACCAACCAGCCATAGGGACACTTTGTGGAGGCAAATATTCTGTTACATTCGAAGGGGAAGTAGACGTTGGAAATAAAAGACTCCTATCATCCTTTAGGATAACCGAAAATTAACGTTTAGAAAAAAGGATAGGGGTGAGCAATTTTTAAATTTTTTTTCCAATTTGTTTGTCGTAAAGTGTTCTTTTATAAAATAAAATGTCTTCGAATAATATTGATAATATTATCAAACAAACGGACGGTGTTGTACTTGGGACAGCGGGTTAAATGGGAAAATGTACAATCAAGCTTTCAAAGTAGAATCAAAACCGGAATTATAGCTAATTTACGTCATAAGGATTTGAATCAATTTTTAGGAGATTGTGTAGTTGTTTTTAAAAATAAAATCGGTAAAATTTTAAAAACCCACTCAGCACTTAAAGTAAATACAGCATTTTGTGGGGAGGTTATTAGAAAATCAGGAGATAATGAGATTTTGGAAATTAAATATTTTAATACTAAAAATTATGTTATTGATATATCAACTCAAATAGACGAATGGTTCAAGGGAAATGTAGTAGATAAACTTTTAAACGAATTATCGGAATTTGCCGAAAAAGATTCGGGATTTGCATTAAATAAAATTATTTCTTTAGCTGTTAATATAAATAAATTTCAACTTGGAAATGTTTCGTCTTACATTAGACTCCCAGAATCAATTTAAAAAAAAATGCTTGTATAAACATTAAAAATACAGATCACAATTGTTTTTACTGGGCCATCGTAAGCGCTCTTCGGGCACCTAGGAATAAAAAGCATGCAGAAGAAACCTCTTCATATCCATACTTTACAAAAGTTTTACAAACAGAGAATTTAGATAGTCCTATGCCGCTAACAAAAATTTCAAAATTTGAGAAATTAAATAATATTTCAGTTAATGTTTACGCTTTAGAATTAGTTCAAACAGACAAAACATTATTTTACACAGTATTACCTGCTAGATTAACGGAAAATAAACGGGTCACACACGTTAGTTTACTTTTAGTTCAAAATAAATATTATCCGCGCTTAAATGATTATGATGCTCCACCAGCTGATGATGATTGTAACGAAGATATTAAATACCATTATTGTTGGATTAAAAATCTTTCGCGTCTGGTTAGTAGTCAGTTAAACAAGAACAATCACAAAAAATTTATTTGCGATAGATGTATGAATTATTTTCATCAGCAAAATAAATTAGTTGAGCATGAAAAAGTGTGTTCTAAATTTAATAAATATAAAATTAACTTTCCAAAAGAGAGCCACGTCGAATTTAAAAACTTTACATATCAGCAAACTACTCCTTTTGTAGTTTATGCAGATTTTGAGTGTCAATTAGAAAATTATAACCAAAGCAACGTAAATTTAACTAAAACCGTAAAATATCAAAAACATGTTCCATATAGTGCCGGTTTTTATGTAAAATGCAACTTTGACGACAACCTTTCGTATTTCGATAGCTACCGAGGTGCAGATTGTATGGATTGGTTTGCGAATCGTATGGCTGATGTTGCGAAATTTGTAAACTCAAAAATAAAAACAATTACGCCTATGATTGAAAAACCAAATGCAAGTACAGCAACATCGTGTCATATTTGCAGTAAAAGTTTTTCGATCAAAGACATAATCGTTAAAGATCATGACCATTTCAGTGGGAAATTCAGAGGTTTCGCACACCAAGCATGTAATCTGAACTTTCGAAAATTGTTTGTAGTGCCTATTATATTTCATAACCTCTCTGGATATGACTCACACTTTATGATTTCAAATTTATGTAAAAAAGGTCACTTGAGTGTACTTCCTATCAACAAAGATAAATATATCTCCTTTACGCTGCACTCAGATGAAAATAACATTAAATTACGATTTATAGACTCTTTTCGATTTATGGGGGCTTCTCTTGATGAAAAATTTATTTCTTTATTTCTTTGAAAATTATTCTAGTTATTGCGTATGGTCAAGTGGATATTTCCTTCAACAATATCGTCTTAAAGTATGCAAAAGGTGTTTTTATCAATTTAAAAAAATACATGAATATTTAAATAAATATATATTTGTTTGCTATGACACACGTTGAATGGTCCTGAATCCAAACAAACCAAGCATTCTATTCTGATTACCATAAGCAGATTTTTAATACATCGATTTTGTGCGTTTTTGTTGAAAATAACTCCAGTTTTTCGCTTCAAGGTATGTAAAATGATGTATATTTAAAGATACATTTTACTGAAGAAGCCAATTTGCAAACAAATCATTAAATTCCACAAAACAATCCTTGTTTACATAACGTATAACCTTAAAATGAAATTGTTTTCAATTGTTGAAATAAATGTTTTCTTTGTAGGAAAAATGGTAATGTGTTGGGCACCCAATTGTAATCATTACAATGTACGAGAAAAATGTAAATTTTATCGTTTTCCAAAGAATACAAAAACAAGGAATCTATGGATAAAACTGACAAGGTGAGTAAAATTTGAAAAAGTATCAAATAGAATATTTTGTTTTTGGTAATAATGTAATATATCATTCTTTTGCATATGTTATTTTACAGAATAACAGTAGAACCAGGTCCTGGGGCTTTCCTGTGCAGTTGCCATTTTGTAGATGGAAAAAAAAGAGAATGGGTCTACATTATTCGTACATAATGACGGAAAAACAAAAAAGTTTCCAACCCCGGAGAAAAGAACTACTAACTGTTTCAAGTTAAGAATTCACAACTGAACAGATAGGCCAGTGCATTTCTTACGGGCGTATGTTGCCAATAGTTCACGGGACTATGCAGGGCCGGCCGAAATAACCCATTCTTTATTTATATTCAAATTTTTATTTATATTTTCCAATGTTAATCAAATTTATTTTAAAAAGATAGGTACGTATCTATTTAATAAGCTTAACGACTACAATTACTTATAAATATGGTTACATTTTCAGGGAAGTGATTTTAAAGATTATTAGAAAAATGTCTTTATTAGTGGTTAAAATATTAGGTTTTACGCAATTGGTTAATTATTATGGCACAGGTAATTCTGACAGCTTAGGTGTCAACTCTCAAAATTATTTATAAAATATTACTTTCACAATAGTTAATAAATAGAAAGCAATAATAATTAAGATATTGTGCTTAAACTTCCATTATCGGGCAAGCCGGGCTAACAGGCCCTAACAGTAAACAATATTGATTACTTTATAATTGACTATTAATAGTTTTCTAATTCTCTTTATGTACTTAGTCATTCCAAACAATAGTGTCATTTGGAAAGCACATTTGGAAAGCAGACAGATTTATGAGTTATAGATAAATGAGCGGTATGTTTTTCAAAATAGTGTAATTAGGTGAAGTGGAGATTATATGTTTGTCTGTATACATAAGCCCAAACTGCCCGATTACGTTTTTAAATTCTTCTGCCCGGACAAGGGTTAAGGCATAACCATCGCGCACTCAAATCTCAAGTGTAAAAAATTATATTGTTAAAATGGATCCAGTTTTGCCGTTTAAAAGTGGTCAAATTTTACATCTGAGTGCTAAAAAAGTGATCTTAAACGTAGTGAGATACCACATTAATTTGCTTCGAGATGAAAGTCAACGTATTGTATTCGACAAAGTATCCGCGATGACAGGAGTGTCAGTTCGTACGATTCAAAAAATCGTACAGGAAGACAAAGAAGGTGAGCTTTCTGAGGTAAAAACAAACAGAAAAAGAACCCGTTGCCGAAACAACTCCAGAGACTATACTTACGATGAAGGTGTTCGTATCGGCGTTCGTCGAACAGTGCATAGTTTTTTTTTTGAAAACATTCCTCCTACTTTGAATCGTCTTCTGCCAAAAGTGAACCAAGACGAAAACTTGCCAAATTTTACCCGCAGTACAATGTACAGGTTGTTAAAAGACATGAACTTTGTTTATGCAAAACGTGATAAAAGTGCCGTGCTAATAGAACGTCCTGATATAATTGCATGGAGGCATGGATATTTAAGGGCCATTAAACAATATCGGGCTGAGGGCTATGACATTGTGTATTTGGATGAGTCATGGGTCAATGTGGGGCACTCGGTTTCCAGAGAATGGAAAGACAAAACCGTCACCTCGGCAAGAGATGCGTTCATAAAAGGGCTAAGTACTGGACTAAAGCATCCCACTCAGCGTGGACCACGTTTCATCCTTGTCCATGCCGGAAGTGAAAATGGTTTTGTAAACGGTGCTGAAATGTTTTTCCTTGCAAAAAAAACAGCGCTGATTATCACGACGAAATGGACGGTCCGTGTTTTGAGAACTGGTTTGAAAACAAACTGTTGCCCAACTTAGTTCGAAAAACGGTTATTGTTATGGACAATGCTCCATATCATAGTGTAAAAACCGAGTTGTTGCCTAACCAATCGTGGAATAAGAATAACATTATGGACTGGTTAAGACAAAAAGACATATTTTTTGAAGAAAATTATCTGAAGTGCGAGCTTTTGGAGGTAGTCGCGCAATTTAAACAAAATTTTGATAATTACAAAATTGAAGAACTTTGTAAACAACAAAATAATGTCAAAGTGCTTCGTTTGCCTCCATACCATTGCGAATTAAATCCAATTGAAATGGTATGGAGCCAAGTAAAAAGGCATGTGGCCGTAAATAACAGCACCTTCAAAGCGAAGGATATGGAGGACCTCATAAAAAAAGCGTTTTCAAATGTTACGTCTGATAACTGGAAAAACTATATTCAACATGTAATGACTCTGGAGAAAAAATTTTGGGAAGTGGACGGTCTAATGGAAGACGTAACTCCCATAGTTATAGATTTATATGATAGTAGTGACAATTCCGATTTGGATATGGACGAAGAATGTACATAGTTTTTGATAATTGTAATATTGTAAATATATAAATGTCAAACTAAAAAACCAAATAATTTGTTACATTTCTATGGTTCTGTTGTATTTTTTTTAAAATATACAGAAGTTTTTATTGTTTTTTTATGTTTTTTACTGACACTAATAATATCTACCACAATACTCACTCAATTTGTTCATTAAACAATTAAGAATATTTTTAAGAGTCTGATGATGACCTAAGCCGAAATTTAATAAATAACTGTTGTGAGAAAAAGACATGTCTTTAATTTTTATTTTTCAAAAAAACAAAAAAAATTTAAAGTTACCTAAGTGAAAAAACGTCTAATGTGCAATATAACATGCAGTTCGGCCCTGCTTTTTCGCTGCAACTCCACTACTCTCGCCTATCTCAGTCTATCGGTAGTTCTGGCATCACCGCTTCCCATAAGGCTCCTTTATGAATTCTTAACTTGACACAGACATTAGAGCAAAGAAAGAATTTACTAAAATTATTGAGGATATCCTAATGCATGATGCAAGGTATTAATGTATTTAAAATACTTCTCCTTATAATATGTATTATATAATCATGGCATATCGGTAGATAGATTAGCTGAGTATAGGTTTTCCTCACAAGCATGCCTTTTCCTCCACTCTTACTTGACAGAGAAAGAGAGCAGAAGGTTAAGATTGAAGGTACTTACTCGTTAAAATATGTTCCCACATCTAGCATGCCTCAAAGAAGTAACCTAAAACCTCTACTACATCATTTTTATTAATCCCATACCAGAGAATATTACACATTCATCCTGTCTAATATTCGCAGATGATTTCAAAATGTTCAAGGAAATATCATGCTTGGAAGATAGTTATAAATTACAGCAAGATGTGGGCACTGTTTGCAATTGGTTTACTCATAATAAAATGCATTTGAATGTAAATAAGTGCTCTGTTGTTACATTTGCACAAAAGCAACTTAATATAGTAGCAGATCCATACAGTGTGTAAAAGCCAAATGGAATAGATTCATTATTTAGGTTACGGTACATATTTATAAAAAAATCCCGAAACACGTCAAATTTAAATTATAACTTAACATTCTTTAACGTGAAAATGCAACCCCTACCTTCAACCCTCTTAGAATAACAAGTACAACCCCCAATTTTTAAAATAGGAAGTATAGCCTTGTGATATATCGTTTGAAAGGTCTTTTCATTCTCCATTCAAAAATGTTGTCGCTTTCAAGTTTATTAAGATTAATTAAGATAAAATAAATTAAAATTATGTATTTTTTAGTATATATATATATATATATATATATATATATATATATATATATATATATATATATATATATATAATAAAAAATAAAGAATTTGTGTGTTATACTAATACAGTCAGTGTGAAAAAAGCATCAAAGCTAAATCCACGTCAAATTTCACGTCGACTGATCAAGCCAAGTGTAAAATCAGCTAGTGGGCGGGGCCTACAATAGCTGGTAGCCTTGGCGACGCTCAGTCGGCGCGTCTCGAAGCATTTAGCGGGAAATCTACCACGTGTAGATAATTCCGTAGTTCAACCGAGTTTTTTAACTAGTTATTTCTGATTCTGGTTAAATAATAAGGCAACTGCGGATAGTTTACACGTGCAACTGGGCGTAAAGCCCTCGGGACACTGCACAGAGCGTCAGGGAGACACTGCTCTGCCCTTCTAGGAGGGTAACCAGAAACAGATACTGATCTGTGCAGTTGTGAACGCAAGAGGAACCCTCTCATAGCACATTTGAGAGTGAACAACCGAGTAGGGCCTGGGGAGACACCCAGAAGTGTACTGGCAGCGGTCAGTACATCAACAAAAACAGAGTCTTTCAAGTAGTAAATTCTAAACATGTCGTCTGAACGTATTTTACGTTCACAAAGCCGTCTGGCACCAGAAGTAAGATCATACGAAGAATTCCCACCCTTATCCCCTGCTACATCAATAGTATCCCTTCCAATCCGTCCACCCTCCAGTGCCTCGTCGACAGCAACAGAGTACCACTCTACTGCCGACGAACTTAACTCCCTGTTGGATGAACTTGAGAACGTGAACCAACTTCAGTTCTTCTGTTCGAGAATTCAACGTAAAATCAACCTACTAAACAATTCACAAAAACCAAAAAAATCCACAGGTGCAATCCCAAAAAAACCAACAAAACCAAAGAAAAATCCCGTTTCCCGTCCCACAACCCCCCAAAGCCACTCACAACCCACTGTTTCAGTAAGTAGGAGTCCTGTACGACGCGCCAGAAGCGCCTCTCCTACCCCTGGAACCTCAAAAAATATAATAAACAACCAAAAACCCATTAAAAAACCCTCAAACCCACCCACAAACCCTCCTAGACCGGCATCGCCGGTCCAAAATGCCCCACAATCGCAAAAGAATGCGCCTAAAACCACAGCCACCGACCCTAATGTGAAAAAACATTCACCTACCGAATTGAAAACATTTCAGAAGATCTAAATTCACAATCAATCCTATTCAGAGTACTACACTCTAACGGCATTCTCAAAAATTATGACTCCTTCGTAGTCAAGCCACATCTCAAAACGGCTTTTCTAAACAGTCTCTCAGCTTTAAACGCAGCTGAGTTACAAACAAAAATTCGTTCCGTCACTGGCAGGGACCTAACGGTTTCTTCCTCTGTCAGACGGAACAGAAATACGAGAAAAACCACACAACCTTCCACCCAGGCTAGTTTCCATCTAGTCATACGAGGGGTGGACAAAAAATTATCCAACGAAGAGATTGAGGAGCAACTCACAATCTCTAAGTTTCCCTTCTCAAAAGTGGCGAGAATTATATCAAAAGCCACGAACTCGCCCACTGCACTAGTAAGAGTGTTCACAGACTCAGAATCCCATTATGTAGAAGCTCTCAGAGACAAAATCCGTATCAACGGAGAGAGACTTATCTGCGAAATGCCATACTCAGCCACAGTTGCTCCAATCCGCCCCAAATATTGTAGCAAATGCTGCAAAAGTGGTCACCTCGCCTCCTCATGTCAAGCGAGAACACCACGATGCCCCAACTGTGGACAAGAACACAGTTCAAATCAATGTCCCAATCAACAGAACCCAAAATGCCCTAATTGTGGCGGTGATCATCCGGCGCATTCTCCGAGATGCCCGGCTAGGAGAGCGATCCCTGAAAATCCCGATCACATCCAACCTATTTTCCCGTACAGACAAGATCCTCCTTATCCTCTCTCGCAGGATTTGAAGTATCTCATATATTACAATAACTTAGTTCTGATGAACTTATTCCCTGCTCGACGGGGAGACATCATGCAAGCGTCGAACAATGTTGTACAGGCATTGTTCGGACACGTTGTCAACCCGCTGCAGCACGGGAATAATGTTGCGTTCAGATTTGTTCCAATATTTTAAAAAGCAACTAGTTTATGATAAATAGTGTTTTAGGGACAGTTAACTGCCAGGCTGCCAGTAGAAAACACCACTTAATTAAACACCTCCTACATACCTATAATATCCAAATCCTTTCACTTACTGACACCCTACTTAATCACACTCCCTCATTCACAAGCTATAATGTTTTCCATCGCCCGAAGGACTTTGTATCTAGAGGGAATGGCATTCTAGTAAAAAACAACATTCCATGCACACCCCATATTATCCCTCCTAATGCCAATGTCCCAGATACTGACTTCCTGGCAGTTGATATACACCTAAATAATAACGAAAAAATCACGATAATCTCGTATTATAGACATTTACATATGCCACTATCTGATGAGCTTTTTGAGTACTTTTCCTCACTCAATAAGGCCATCCTATTAGGCGATCTCAATTCACGTCACACACAATTCGGAGACACTTCCAATAATCAGGACGGTATTCACCTGACTGATTTATTACTAGAACTTCCCATAATTAGAATTGAGAATTCTAACCAAACCTTTTTTAATCACAATGGAATGTCCATCGTCGATCACATACTATGCACTGAAAACATGCTAGGACGATTCGACGATGAATGTTTCATAGGTGATTCAATCACGTCAGATCATTTACCTCTACTGGTAAACACAAATCTGACGGAACCACAAATAGAAATTCCTATAAAAAGACGAGATTATCGAAGAGCCAATTGGGACCTATTCAAAGACTTCATTAACAACAATCTACCCGAGTTAGGCCATATAACAAACACAGATCAAATCGACACAGCTATAATTTAAGTAGATAGCCTCATAACGGAGGCTATCGAATTAGCAATCCCACAAACAACGTACAATAAATATTCCCCGGCACTTCCGGCACGTATCGTAGCCAAAATTAAACAAAAACGCCGTCTCCTGAGGGAATATAAAAGGTACAGAGACCCACTAACAAAAACAGAATATAACAGACTCTCTGCGAGTATCAGACTAGAAGTAAATGCGCTGAAAAACCAACAATGGAGAAGCATTACTTCGAAGCTGGACTTTAAAGAGGGCTCTAAATTCTGGAATTTGTTTAAAGTCCTAACAAAACAAAAATCGCTCCCAATCTCACACCTAAAAATTGGAAATAACATTATTTCTACCCCGAAAAACAAAGCGGAAGCGTTTAAAAACGTTCTCCAAAACACATTCCGTTCTCCGGATAACCCTAACTTCTGCGCTAACTTTAAAATTCAAACCGATCTACAAGTCCGTGAAATACTCAACACTCCTATTCGTCTCGAGGACATCATCAACAGTCCGATGATGGCCCCCACAGACGAAGAAACAATTAAAGAGCTGTGTTACGTCAGTAAAAACACAGCTCCTGGCCCTAATAGCATACATAACAAATGCTTAAAACAATTACCTCCGAGTATTTTCACAGTTATAAAGACTATAGTTAATGCATCCATTAAGTTTTGCTATTTTCCAACCTCATGGAAAATATCAAACACAATAATGATTCCAAAACCAGGCAAATCCCGGACAAACCCTGAATCATATAGACCGATATCATTACTAAATACACTAGGTAAGATTTACGAGAGACTCCTTAAAAAGAGACTCGTAAACTTCCTAGAAGATAACAATATCATCCCTAGTTTTCAATTTGGATTCAGGCCGGGACACTCAACCCAAAACGCATTAACTGAAGTAGTCTCACACATTTCACAGTGCATTAATTTCAGAAACCATCTTGTTGTAGGCACGTTCCTCGACATCCAAAAAGCATTCGATCAGGTCTGGCACACAGGCCTGATAAGAAAGCTACAATCAATTGGATTGCCGCCTGCATCCTTTTATAATATTAATGCACTCTTATCTAACAAACAGAACGGTTAGAGTAAAAGTAGCGAACGAGGTTAGCGAACCATTCACTCCTGAAGCGGGAGTCCCTCAGGGTTCCGTATTGGCTCCCGTTTTATACAATATCTACACAGCAGATATACCTCAAAATCCGAAAGACTCCGTAAAAACCCTTCTGTATGCTGACGATACGGCTCTTCTCTCTATAGGCAGGAGGCCAATGGTATTCAATAGGGCACAAGAACAACTTGATTATATCAATAACTGGTGTGCAAAGTGGCGAATTACAATAAACGCGGATAAAACACAAAATATTGTGTTTAGACATCCGACGTACAGAAAATCCGACTTTCCGCCCTTATACCTAAACCAGACGAGGCTCGAACACAAATCCTCTGTGACCTACCTTGGAGTTATAATATCTAAAACTCTAAGCTGGGACGCGGAGGTTTGTAATGTACTTAAACAAGTAAGAAAACGAGCAACGTTACTGGGCGGTATAAACGGAAAATTCGGTGCCACTAATAAAGCGACACTATTGCACACATATAAAACTTTCATAAGGCCAATTATTGAATACCGTGCTCCTTTGTTTACGACATTAAAACGTAGACAAAGGAACAAAATCCTAGCATGCGAGAGAAAGATCCTTCGTAAAATATGCAGAAAGGTTAATTTTTATCCTTCCGAACTTATTCACCTAGTTGCTAACAATATTGACAAAATAACAACCCGCATCCTATCCCTAGGCAAGAGATACACCTTGCGGACTATCCAGGGTCGCAATACCAGGGCCCAGAGAGTTCTCAAGATGCCTTGCCATCCTAGAGGGCACATAGCAGTCAGAAAACCTAAAAATAAAGTTCCACATCTCCCATCCGTCCTACTTAACATCGTAGGCACGGATCGCCCTGATGACTACTACGATGTCCTCGAATCAACTCCTTATGAGCACCGCGTAAATAATTAACCCGTTTTCTGCTAGCGTAACCGTATGGTCACACTAAATGTCCCCTTTTAAATATACAACATTTAACACATACAGCGATATATGCAACTAGTAATACGACTACGCGGACTAGAGATATCTATGTAACGAATGACATGCCCGGTACCTGATCTATTCGCTGGCAAAGTCGTGTAATAGTTATTGTTTGTTGGTGTTACAACGAGAAAGCATCAAAATGGACGTTCGCTTTGAGTAAGTAATATTTTTTAATCTTATTTTTAAAGAAACCAAAAATATTTTTGAACAAATAGGATCTAGAGACATGTGTTTAAGACATATTTATATAATTTATCACAAAAGTATTGTATCAAATGCGGTAGAGCTTCTAATATTTGTTTGTGACTATAACGTCACACAGGGATAATATGTGATAATTAATAGGTTTTCTGTTTTTTTCTCTTTAGACGTGGTTTTACATTACAAGAAGCATTGACCATGCTATATGATGACGAAAATATAGAAAATGATGAAAAATTGGTGTTTATTTCTCCTCCAGATGTTCATGAGGATACGGATGAAGATTCCGGCGACGAAGACGATGGTGGTTTAGTTGACAATTTGTCTCATAGACAGTTATTAGCGCCAGCTGAAGTTCGAATAAATCGTATC
The DNA here is from genome assembly GCF_040954645.1 of Diabrotica undecimpunctata. NCBI lineage: Eukaryota > Metazoa > Arthropoda > Insecta > Coleoptera > Chrysomelidae > Diabrotica > Diabrotica undecimpunctata. The sequence goes on from NC_092811.1 coordinate 26,744,321, forward strand.
GAAAATATGGAACAAGAAAAGGAAGACTCTGTGGATGAAATAAAGACAACAGAACCTGATGAACAGGTGAGTCAAATAAATAAGGGAAAAAATAAAAAATTTGGAATTTCTAAAAAAACTGAGATCAAGCAATGGATAGAGGGAGATTTGATACATAATAAAAAATTTAAAAACGGGAATAAATCTGAAAGTTATGAATTTTATGACATGAGTCCATTAGAACTATTCGAACTATTTTTTGACAACGATATGTTTGAGCATATTTTACAAGAAACAAAAAAATATGCTGCGTTCAAGAATTTTCCAGATCCAAATCTCTCCATTGATGAATTAAAATGTTTTTTCGGAATTTTAATTTTATCCGGCTACCATCCCTTACCGGGCAGAACATATTATTGGGATCAACAGGATGACATGGCAGTAAACATGGTGAAAAATTCTATGCGCAGGAATAGATTTGATCAAATTATGAAATGTATACATTTTGCCGATAACAGCAGAATTGGAAGGACTGATAAAATGTGGAAGCTACGCCCCATTATAGAAAAGGTGCAAATAAAATGTCTTAAGTACTTTCAACCAACCCAGCACATGAATTATGATGAATCAATGATCAAGTATTTTGGGAAACATAGCTGTAAACAGTTTATCAAAGGTAAGCCAATACGTTTTGGCTATAAAGCTTGGTGTTTGAATTCTGAAGACAGTTATTTGATTCATTTTCAGTTATATCAAGGTAAACAGATTTCAACTGATAACAGTTATGTAGAAAAATTTGGAAGTGCGACAGCTCCTTTACTTCAAATGCTTAACGATCTACCAAATAAGATGCCAAATTACCATATTTATACTGATAATCTATTTACGAGTTTCAATTTACTTGCAGAATTAAAACTAAGGGGATATGACTGTACTGGAACAATAAGACAAAACAGAGTTCCTAAGTTTTGCCCTTTGCCGGATAACAAAGTAATGGCTACTAAAACTAGAGGTTCTGTTGATTATGTTATATCTAAAAATGACGGAATTATCTTGGTCAAATGGATGGATAATGCTGTAGTTACAGCTGCATCAACTTGCTACGGCATCAATCCTCAAAGTTACGTCAAGAGATACTCTAAGCAACAGAAAAAAATTATTCGAGTAAAAAGGCCTTTGATTATTGCAAAATATAATACATTCATGGGTGGCACGGATAGAATGGATGAAGATGTGGCACGATACAGAATTGGCATCAGAAGTAAAAAGTGGTATTGGCCTCTTTTTACTTGGCTTGTTGACGTATGCCTACATAACGCCTGGGTGCTTTATAAGAAGTCTTCAAAGGAAAGAAAAAAAACACCTAATATAGTTTTCCGCCGAGAAATTGCACAGATGTATTTGCGAAAATATGGAGTACCGCCTAGACGTCCTGGTAAGCCTTCAGTCAGCAGGAATAGTCTGTCCATGAATAGAGTTTCCGACAATCTACGATATGACAAAATTGACCATCTTGTTGTTCCAGTTCCTAACGGCAAAAGACGTAGGTGTGCAGGAGAAGGATGTTCTTCTGTGATACGTACACAGTGTAAAAAATGTAATTTAGGACTTTGCATTGAGTGTTTTGAAATTTTTCATACACAGTAGTAAATACATAATGTATATATAGGTAACCTCCCTGTGTGACCATATGGTCACAGCGTTTTTTTCTTATGTTTATAAAAAAAAATTAATAAAAACATATTTTTACGTTTATTTAGTTTCATTCCATTGTCATCTGCAGTTATATTTATGAAAAAATATATTTATTGATATTCTGGTAGAAAATGGGTTAAAAGGACAGGGCGAGTTGGTTTCTGTGGTTCCCAACTCATTGCACAATAATACCTGATCCTAGGTGAGGTTGTAGCCACAGCTATCCTCCACGTTTGAAAAAAAAGGCCAAAACAATCTGCTAAAGAATTGTTAATTTTTAAGTAGTTGAGGTATTGAAATTAACCGCCAAACCGTTGAAGAAGATGTCCAAATAAAAAACAGCATCTAGCCGTCCCCACCCAGGCAATCAAACACCAACCAAAGCAGAGATACGTAGGCCCCTCCTAATCCGCCGACCGCATACGCTAATACCGCGACAACCAACCCCGTGAAAGCGTCGCTTAGCTCATTTGCATAATCCTCCGGACGACGAATTACAGTGCAATACACTGGTTCAGACGCTGGAGGGGACGTAGATGGGTCAATGAGCGACAACGGCGAATAACGGAGAGGTTGACGGCAGGTATTAGCATAATAACACCAACCACCGTCGACAGCTGAAAATCCGATAACCGGTGCTTGCCCCTGGCGCGCTCAGCCGTTGTCGAAATTTCAGTGCAATACACTGGTTTTTACTTCGGCTATAAGTGCGCTAGAAAATTAAAAGCATCGGATAGTTGGATTAAAGCGGTCAAAGAAATAAAATCAAGTTACATACGCCTAACATGCAATGACAAGCGGCAATACCAATTCTCAGCCTTGAAACCGATTCTAGTCCTGACATTAACGGTAAAATAAGACCCAAATAAACAAAAACCTCATTCCCTGAAGAGGCAAAGGCCTAAAACAGGGGCTCTCGCAAGAGAGAAAGTTACGTGACTAGCTAGTAGTACATAGTATTGGGTGTTTATTTGTATTTGTGTAGGGCCAACATGACAAGATATACGGAAAAACAACCAGTACTAATATTAAAATTGCTTAGATATTTTCAATTGGAAAAGAAAGCTGGACAAACATTATTACCAATTTCTGCTGTTCGTGAAGTAAGTTGAAAATATTAACCTGGAAATAAAATTATTTACTGTTTATTTCAGCGTGTTGCTGAGGCGTTTGAAATTTCTTTGCCAACTATAAGGCGATTAGCAAATGAAGGAATCCAAAAAGATTCTGATTATACCAACAAAGTAAGCGAATCAGTAGTCACTAGTTGTGCACCCAACTTGATTCTAAATAAATACCAACATACCATTAGGACTCGTATATACGGAATGTTTAGTAAAGGTAAGTTAAAGTCTCTATGTACATATACATATATATATATATATATATATATATATATATATATATATATATATATATATATATATATATATATATATATATATATATATATATCTGTGGCTTGGAATAGAAAGGGCTGGTGTCACATGTAAACTCCAGTAATCGGCCATTGTTTGTATTTAGTAGTCATAGGTAGTCGGCCATAGTAACCACCTTTGATTGTACTTTATAAGCTGATTACTCAATACACATCAATATACTTATAAAAGTTAATATTGAAATATTCCTATGTTTGAAACAATTTGTATGCTAGAAATATTATAAATAATATAAAATAAAGGGGCACTTATGCTCGAATTTATAGTCAGTACTCAATCTCGTGCTTTAGCACGTGCTCCGCCAAGTCGAACTTACGTCAAAGTCATGCTCAAGTCTTTGTTGTGTTCTATAAACGATACTTCGGGTATTCTCGTACAAGGTTGATCTCAAACACGAAAAATTAATTAAAGGAAATTTCGAATAAACATCGAATAAAAAGAAGATTCTGTCAATTTTATCTTGTGACTAAAATTGTAGCGCCAAATTTAGTTTATGCTTTAGCACGCGCAAAGTTGGTTTATAGTACAGTATACAATGTCTAATATCTTAAGCTTCTTTACATATTATAGCATTGACTGCTACATGTCTTTTTGAGGTAACACATTCGTATTGACTTTTCTATGGATTATGAAGTATTCTTGAAGGTTAATCTATGGATTCTATGAAGTAAAGTGTCCATATACATTTCGGAATAAAAAATTATCTGAAAAGTTGAAAAATTCAGATAAATATATAATATCATATAATGATCAGAATGAAATCCTAATTAATACTGGACATAACTACTACCGCTAAATTCAAGGCTGCCTGCATATTTTAGGACGACAAAATTGTTATTTATGTATAGGGACATTGAAGGAAATAATTACAGTTATAATAGAAAAAGATTTGACCTGGGCCGCAAACATTGATCTGTAAGAAAATTTTTATTTGGTTCAATATTTGCCAAAATTGTTGAATTAATTTAAGGTAGATATGAGATTTCAACGGTAGGAAATGAAAAATTTAAAACAACAGCGATATTAGATCCATGAAATACCATGTCGATAATTGAATAGTCGAAGTAATTCAAGACGGAGGTTCAAGGGGGCAGAAATTTATTGTTTTTATTTGCTTGCCATCCGAATACGGCTGAATGTATTTTATACATTCACTCAACTAATTAACAAAACAATTAAAAAGTTAACTTGATTACTTTTGTACAAATTTTATTTTGAAAACTTGTTGTCTAAGGATGTGTCATACGTGTAGCGGGAATCCTCGCCTAGGTCTCGCTTGCTGTAATACTGATTATATAATAATAATATCACGATCGAAACCAGGATTCTCACACAAATGGATATTTTGAACTAATCAAAATTAAATATAAAAAAATTAAATTATTTTTACTGACGTAACCGGACAGTGTATGTGTCTGAGGCAATTTGCTTTTCTATGCGGTTACGCCACTGGTCATCAATATTTATCAACTGTCGGTCACCTAAAGTACTAAACAAGCTCTGACTAGCCGACTAGTAAATTTTCATATTTCTTATCAAACGACAAGGTCCGAGAGACGTAAAAAATATAAACTGGCTGCTATACGGGATATAATATGGGATCAATTACTAGGAAATTTGAAAAAGCATTATTTGCCAGGACGAAATATAATAATCGACAGCAGTTTGATTCCTTATCGTGGAAAATGTCCGTTCAAACAATATATTCCCTCAAAATCCGACAAATATGAAACGAAAATATGGTGGGCATGTGACTCAAACTCTTTATCCTCTAAATGCGATTCCATATCTCGGCAAAGAAGGTAAAGTAGCTACTGGTTTGGGACGTGAAGTGGTAGAATCACTAAGCGAACCTTATTACCGAACCAACAGGAACGTAGAGGTAAATCAAACACTCCTGACCATGGAGCTGCGCGAAGGCGGAGTCAAATTCACGTAAAGGCAGAAAGATTCTATTGTAAGTGGAATTATACAGTGCATAGTACAATGTGTTTCGCATGGAAGTGGGGACTAAACCAAATTTCGTCTACTGCGCCGTGGTCAGGAGTGCTTGCACTATCTCTAACATTGGGTAACTATTTTACGCGCTTAGATATGGCTTATAATACGCTATTTAATGGTTTAACAATTGTTGGCACGGTTAGAAAAAAATTTATTCCTCCTGAGTTTCAACTACGTAAGAACAAAAAGAAGATTCTACATTTGGTTTTACAAAAAAGGCAACATTGGTATCATACGTGCCTAAGCCTATGAAAAGTGTCATAGTGTTACCAACAATGCATTACTCGAGTGAGATTAGAGAGGAGATGAACCATAAACGAGAGATTATTCTCGACTATAATAAGACAAAAGGTGGAGTTGACTCGCTCGACCAGATAATGCATCAATATATATGCAAACGTAGAACAAACCGTTGGACTTTCACATATTTTATGAATATGTTAGATGTATGCTGTCTAGCATCTTACGTTGTTTGGATTAACCTGCATCCAAACTGGAACATAAAAAGACACATATTATCCGCAGATCGAACGTAGGACTGTCTAAATCAAACAGATCTCTTATGGCGAACTTTGCAAGAGAAGCAACTGCCACACGTGCGACACCTCAGTCAACACAGAAAAAAAGATGTTACTTATGTCCATAAAAAAAAATCAAGAACACAAAAACAAACTTGTAGTTGTTGCAACCAGAACATTTGCAACGAGCACGGCAGTGTAAAACGTGAGTGTATTAGTTGCTTAAGAAAGTAATAAGCACTCACTTGTTTTTACTTAATTGGCTAAAAATAAAAATTCAAAAGAGTTGATACATATTTTATTAATTATAACATGAAATACCATAATATTGTTACCGCGTGTCCGACGGACACACTCTGTTCTACTACGTCAGAAAAAATGAGGGTTAAACATTATGGAATTGTTGGAATATGCGCATGCGTTAGTAGAATCATCTGCTTTTTCCTCCTTGTCTAAGGCTGTTTCAGAGATCATACGTAACCCTACTATTTTAATGTTTTTGGAGCGAATTGAATGTCGTATTGTTTTCGTAATTATTATTTCGTGTTAAAATAAAAAATATGAGTGGATCTGCGATTTCGTTAGACGAGGAAGGTCGTGTAAATATGGTGGAGCAATACCCACAATTGTCGGATCAAAAATATAGAGTATAAAGATAGGATCGCAAAAGAAAATTCATGGCAGTCCATTGCTGTGAGATTGGAAGCCAGGGGTAAGTTTTTCATCTTTTTTTTTTTGGAGAAACTTTTAATGCGACTAGTATGATTTTTCAGTAAAAGAATGTCAAGAACTTTGGGAATATTTGCGAACAAAATTTATTCGAGAAAGAAACAAAAGAGAGAAAATAAAACCAGGTTCTGCTTTTCAAACCAATAGGGGAGAGTAACCTAAAACGGGACGGTAACCTAAGATGAGACACGTAATTTGCCCGTCTATTCTGTGAGGCTACTGACATCTACCGTCCCGTGCGGAAACCTTCCTTCAGTATGAACAAGTTTTACGAATATCGGCCATCATCGATCTCGCAGTGTCCTGTGAGAAGCCGTTGCTTGTTATCGTGCCATTCGTTAAAATATTCTGGTTTATTCGAGGCGTGTTTTTACTCGGAAAATGTAAGTGCGTTTTATTTCTTTATTTGGCATAACATTAGGTACTTTATACTGTACATATTGCTATGGTTGCATGATTTTATTTTCGACTGCTGATAAGTAGGGTTATGAAATTTTTTTGTATATTCATTATTCCTAAGATGGGACAGAAAGAAGTTTCCTAAGTCGAGACGTCCCATCTTAGGTAACTTATTCTATTTTCTTCTCTTATATTTGGTATGCATTACAATAAAAATAAAACATATTTTTATAAAGTGTTATCGGTTAGTAGGGTTATTTAAAGAGTTACTATGTGAATAGTAAACAGCATTTTTTCTTGTTTCTAGATGCCCAACTTAGAAAAATACAAATATGTTAGAAAAACCAATCGCGGCAAGTGGTCTCAAACAGATATGTCGCAGGCGATTGTCAAGGTCCATAAAGGAGAGCTTTCCATCAGAGACGCGGCAGAACGTTACAATGTGCCAAAAAGTACCCTCGCAAGAAGAACGGGAAATAAAAATAAAACGGTACAGAACAGCGAAAAACATCTGGGCAGATTTCGTAGCGTTTTCAATGAACAGCAAGAACAGGAAATTATAGCATACGTTTTGGAAATGGAATCAAGATTCTTTGGAGTTTCCTATAAAGAACTTCGTCGATTAGCCTTCGATTTCGCTGCAATTAACGGCATCCCCAACAACTTCAACCAAGTGACAAGAATGGCTTCCAAAAAATGGCTCTATTGTTTCCTGTCCCGTCATTCGAACATTTCTCTTAGAAAACCAGAAGCAACGTCCTACGCAAGGGCGACGGGCTTCAACAAAAATGCTGTCTCGACATTTTTCAAAAATTTAGAAGCCATCTTTGCCAAGTATGATTTGTCTCCTGATCGAATATGGAATGTGGATGAGACAGGAGTAACAACAGTACAAAAGCTGTCTAAAGTACTAGCTCAGAAAGGTAAACGACAGGTAGGAGGGCTAACAAGTGCCGAACGAGGAGTGAACACCACAATCGTCTGTGCAATGAGTGCGACGGGAAATTTTCTAGCACCAGCATTTATTTTTGCTCGTAAGAGGATAAAACCTGAGCTTATGGATAATGCTCCCAATGGAAGTGTAGCATTTGCTCAAGATAAGGGCTGGATGGACCGCGACGTTTTTTTGAAATATTTGAAATATTTTGTGGATAATGTAAGACCTACTGCCGAAAAACCAGTCCTATTAATATTAGACGGTCATGTCTCGCACACCAAAAGCTTAGACGTAATCAATTTTGCAAGAGAAAACCATCTTATCCTTTTAAGCTTGCCTCCTCATTGCACGCACAAAATGCAGCCATTAGATGTGTCATTTTTTAAACCTTTTATGACATTCTACGACGCTGGGCTAAATAGATGGATGAAAAACCACCCTGGACGTACTTTTGGCATATATCAGGTTGCTGCAGCGGTAACTGATGCTTTTTCACAGGCAGCCTCTGTTAAAACTGCTATGAATGGTTTTAGAGCAGCTGGCATATGGCCATACAACCCCGACATATTTCAGGAATACGAATTTGCCCCAAGTAAAACGACAGAATTACCTTTGGAAGAAAACGACAGAACTGAAGCCCCTCCCCCTCTAGTTATTGAAAGTAACACCAATGAAGTGTCCATTCTGGGTAAAGATCAGTCACTAAATATCCCGAATAAGAAAAAATCAAAGGAAAACGCCGGAATCTTAAATAATCCACAACCTTCAACATCAAAAATCCAGGACGAAAGTGAAAAATCTCAGAAAAAGCATATCAGCATATTGCAGATAAGTCCTGTTCCAGTAGCCCGGAGCAGAAAAAAGAAAATGAATTCTAATAGGTCCCTACCATCAACCATTCTTACTGAGTCTCCGTATAAAAATGAACTTGAAGCGAATGAAAATACAAAAAATAAAAGTGGAAAAGGCAAAAGAAAGCTAGACTCAGAACAAAAAAAAGAGCGCGAAGAAAAGGAGTTGTGTGCAGTGTGTAAATGTATTTACGCATCTAGCAAAGAGGACTGGTATCAGTGCAAAAACTGTTGCCTTTGGGCAAATGAAACTTGTGGAATTTTAGATGAACTTTATTTCACATGTATCAACTGTTGTACTTAGTGTCCCTTTTTGAGTAACCCCATGTCCCATTTTAGGATATAGGTTGCCTAAAATGGGACATTTGCAAAGTTTTTTGCATTTTAAATTAGAAAAAAAAGTTTTGTTTTTTTACATATTATCTATGAAAATGTTTCTTGTCAATGTTATAAAGTTTCTGTTTCCATATTTTGTTTTTTCATTTGCCTTAATGATTGTTTAAAATTCGTTGGAACAAAAAAAGTGTCCCATCTTATGTTACTCTCCCCTACATGGAACCTATATGACAGGATGGGATTCCTTGCAAAAGAAATTCAGGCCAAAAAGGTAATATTTAAGTAAGAGTATTAGAGAACTGTCTCACTATATATAGTTAATTATTTTAGAACCAAGAGCAATATACTATTAATTTCAAAAGACTGACCATGAATCAAGTTCATGGGCAGAAATGCTTGTGGACGATGAGGGTATTCTTTCCTCTGTTCCCACAGACAATGACTCTGGAGGTAGACGAGGATATTTTAAATGAGTCAGGGCAAGAAGGGACTTCAGAATTAGACTGTGTGTCATTACCGAAAACAACGATACAGTTAATATGCACGACTAAAGTCACAAATGAATTGGCAACCAACCTTAGGGTTGAAAAAAATATAAAAAGAAAAGGAAAAAATGAGGTATCAATTGATAAACTTGTCAATACTTGCACAAGTCTAGGCCGGAATGCGCTTCATTAGTGGCGACGTCACACGTTGAATGGTCCTGAATCCAAACAAACCAAGCATTCTATTCTGATTACCATAAGCAGATTTTTAATACATCGATTTTGTGCGTTTTTGTTGAAAATAACTCCAGTTTTTCGCTTCAAGGTATGTAAAATGATGTATATTTAAAGATACATTTTACTGAAGAAGCCAATTTGCAAACAAATCATTAAATTCCACAAAACAATCCTTGTTTACATAACGTATAACCTTAAAATGAAATTGTTTTCAATTGTTGAAATAAATGTTTTCTTTGTAGGAAAAATGGTAATGTGTTGGGCACCCAATTGTAATCATTACAATGTACGAGAAAAATGTAAATTTTATCGTTTTCCAAAGAATACAAAAACAAGGAATCTATGGATAAAACTGACAAGGTGAGTAAAATTTGAAAAAGTATCAAATAGAATATTTTGTTTTTGGTAATAATGTAATATATCATTCTTTTGCATATGTTATTTTACAGAATAACAGTAGAACCAGGTCCTGGGGCTTTCCTGTGCAGTTGCCATTTTGTAGATGGAAAAAAAAGAGAATGGGTCTACATTATTCGTACATAATGACGGAAAAACAAAAAAGTTTCCAACCCCGGAGAAAAGAACTAGAGCAAAGAAAGAATTTACTAAAATTATTGAGGATATCCTAATGCATGATGCAAGGTATTAATGTATTTAAAATACTTCTCCTTATAATATGTATTATATAATCATGGCATATCGGTAGATAGATTAGCTGAGTATAGGTTTTCCTCACAAGCATGCCTTTTCCTCCACTCTTACTTGACAGAGAAAGAGAGCAGAAGGTTAAGATTGAAGGTACTTACTCGTTAAAATATGTTCCCACATCTAGCATGCCTCAAAGAAGTAACCTAAAACCTCTACTACATCATTTTTATTAATCCCATACCAGAGAATATTACACATTCATCCTGTCTAATATTCGCAGATGATTTCAAAATGTTCAAGGAAATATCATGCTTGGAAGATAGTTATAAATTACAGCAAGATGTGGGCACTGTTTGCAATTGGTTTACTCATAATAAAATGCATTTGAATGTAAATAAGTGCTCTGTTGTTACATTTGCACAAAAGCAACTTAATATAGTAGCAGATCCATACAGTGTGTAAAAGCCAAATGGAATAGATTCATTATTTAGGTTACGGTACATATTTATAAAAAATCCCGAAACACGTCAAATTTAAATTATAACTTAACATTCTTTAACGTGAAAATGCAACCCCTACCTTCAACCCTCTTAGAATAACAAGTACAACCCCCAATTTTTAAAATAGGAAGTATAGCCTTGTGATATATCGTTTGAAAGGTCTTTTCATTCTCCATTCAAAAATGTTGTCGCTTTCAAGTTTATTAAGATTAATTAAGATAAAATAAATTAAAATTATGTATTTTTTAGTATATATATATATATATATATATATATATATATATATATATATATATATATATATATATATATATATATATATATATATATATATAATAAAATAAAGAATTTGTGTGTTATACTAATACAGTCAGTGTGAAAAAAGCATCAAAGCTAAATCCACGTCAAATTTCACGTCGACTGATCAAGCCAAGTGTAAAATCAGCTAGTGGGCGGGGCCTACAATAGCTGGTAGCCTTGGCGACGCTCAGTCGGCGCGTCTCGAAGCATTTAGCGGGAAATCTACCACGTGTAGATAATTCCGTAGTTCAACCGAGTTTTTTAACTAGTTATTTCTGATTCTGGTTAAATAATAAGGCAACTGCGGATAGTTTACACGTGCAACTGGGCGTAAAGCCCTCGGGACACTGCACAGAGCGTCAGGGAGACACTGCTCTGCCCTTCTAGGAGGGTAACCAGAAACAGATACTGATCTGTGCAGTTGTGAACGCAAGAGGAACCCTCTCATAGCACATTTGAGAGTGAACAACCGAGTAGGGCCTGGGGAGACACCCAGAAGTGTACTGGCAGCGGTCAGTACATCAACAAAAACAGAGTCTTTCAAGTAGTAAATTCTAAACATGTCGTCTGAACGTATTTTACGTTCACAAAGCCGTCTGGCACCAGAAGTAAGATCATACGAAGAATTCCCACCCTTATCCCCTGCTACATCAATAGTATCCCTTCCAATCCGTCCACCCTCCAGTGCCTCGTCGACAGCAACAGAGTACCACTCTACTGCCGACGAACTTAACTCCCTGTTGGATGAACTTGAGAACGTGAACCAACTTCAGTTCTTCTGTTCGAGAATTCAACGTAAAATCAACCTACTAAACAATTCACAAAAACCAAAAAAATCCACAGGTGCAATCCCAAAAAAACCAACAAAACCAAAGAAAAATCCCGTTTCCCGTCCCACAACCCCCCAAAGCCACTCACAACCCACTGTTTCAGTAAGTAGGAGTCCTGTACGACGCGCCAGAAGCGCCTCTCCTACCCCTGGAACCTCAAAAAATATAATAAACAACCAAAAACCCATTAAAAAACCCTCAAACCCACCCACAAACCCTCCTAGACCGGCATCGCCGGTCCAAAATGCCCCACAATCGCAAAAGAATGCGCCTAAAACCACAGCCACCGACCCTAATGTGAAAAAACATTCACCTACCGAATTGAAAACATTTCAGAAGATCTAAATTCACAATCAATCCTATTCAGAGTACTACACTCTAACGGCATTCTCAAAAATTATGACTCCTTCGTAGTCAAGCCACATCTCAAAACGGCTTTTCTAAACAGTCTCTCAGCTTTAAACGCAGCTGAGTTACAAACAAAAATTCGTTCCGTCACTGGCAGGGACCTAACGGTTTCTTCCTCTGTCAGACGGAACAGAAATACGAGAAAAACCACACAACCTTCCACCCAGGCTAGTTTCCATCTAGTCATACGAGGGGTGGACAAAAAATTATCCAACGAAGAGATTGAGGAGCAACTCACAATCTCTAAGTTTCCCTTCTCAAAAGTGGCGAGAATTATATCAAAAGCCACGAACTCGCCCACTGCACTAGTAAGAGTGTTCACAGACTCAGAATCCCATTATGTAGAAGCTCTCAGAGACAAAATCCGTATCAACGGAGAGAGACTTATCTGCGAAATGCCATACTCAGCCACAGTTGCTCCAATCCGCCCCAAATATTGTAGCAAATGCTGCAAAAGTGGTCACCTCGCCTCCTCATGTCAAGCGAGAACACCACGATGCCCCAACTGTGGACAAGAACACAGTTCAAATCAATGTCCCAATCAACAGAACCCAAAATGCCCTAATTGTGGCGGTGATCATCCGGCGCATTCTCCGAGATGCCCGGCTAGGAGAGCGATCCCTGAAAATCCCGATCACATCCAACCTATTTTCCCGTACAGACAAGATCCTCCTTATCCTCTCTCGCAGGATTTGAAGTATCTCATATATTACAATAACTTAGTTCTGATGAACTTATTCCCTGCTCGACGGGGAGACATCATGCAAGCGTCGAACAATGTTGTACAGGCATTGTTCGGACACGTTGTCAACCCGCTGCAGCACGGGAATAATGTTGCGTTCAGATTTGTTCCAATATTTTAAAAAGCAACTAGTTTATGATAAATAGTGTTTTAGGGACAGTTAACTGCCAGGCTGCCAGTAGAAAACACCACTTAATTAAACACCTCCTACATACCTATAATATCCAAATCCTTTCACTTACTGACACCCTACTTAATCACACTCCCTCATTCACAAGCTATAATGTTTTCCATCGCCCGAAGGACTTTGTATCTAGAGGGAATGGCATTCTAGTAAAAAACAACATTCCATGCACACCCCATATTATCCCTCCTAATGCCAATGTCCCAGATACTGACTTCCTGGCAGTTGATATACACCTAAATAATAACGAAAAAATCACGATAATCTCGTATTATAGACATTTACATATGCCACTATCTGATGAGCTTTTTGAGTACTTTTCCTCACTCAATAAGGCCATCCTATTAGGCGATCTCAATTCACGTCACACACAATTCGGAGACACTTCCAATAATCAGGACGGTATTCACCTGACTGATTTATTACTAGAACTTCCCATAATTAGAATTGAGAATTCTAACCAAACCTTTTTTAATCACAATGGAATGTCCATCGTCGATCACATACTATGCACTGAAAACATGCTAGGACGATTCGACGATGAATGTTTCATAGGTGATTCAATCACGTCAGATCATTTACCTCTACTGGTAAACACAAATCTGACGGAACCACAAATAGAAATTCCTATAAAAAGACGAGATTATCGAAGAGCCAATTGGGACCTATTCAAAGACTTCATTAACAACAATCTACCCGAGTTAGGCCATATAACAAACACAGATCAAATCGACACAGCTATAATTTAAGTAGATAGCCTCATAACGGAGGCTATCGAATTAGCAATCCCACAAACAACGTACAATAAATATTCCCCGGCACTTCCGGCACGTATCGTAGCCAAAATTAAACAAAAACGCCGTCTCCTGAGGGAATATAAAAGGTACAGAGACCCACTAACAAAAACAGAATATAACAGACTCTCTGCGAGTATCAGACTAGAAGTAAATGCGCTGAAAAACCAACAATGGAGAAGCATTACTTCGAAGCTGGACTTTAAAGAGGGCTCTAAATTCTGGAATTTGTTTAAAGTCCTAACAAAACAAAAATCGCTCCCAATCTCACACCTAAAAATTGGAAATAACATTATTTCTACCCCGAAAAACAAAGCGGAAGCGTTTAAAAACGTTCTCCAAAACACATTCCGTTCTCCGGATAACCCTAACTTCTGCGCTAACTTTAAAATTCAAACCGATCTACAAGTCCGTGAAATACTCAACACTCCTATTCGTCTCGAGGACATCATCAACAGTCCGATGATGGCCCCCACAGACGAAGAAACAATTAAAGAGCTGTGTTACGTCAGTAAAAACACAGCTCCTGGCCCTAATAGCATACATAACAAATGCTTAAAACAATTACCTCCGAGTATTTTCACAGTTATAAAGACTATAGTTAATGCATCCATTAAGTTTTGCTATTTTCCAACCTCATGGAAAATATCAAACACAATAATGATTCCAAAACCAGGCAAATCCCGGACAAACCCTGAATCATATAGACCGATATCATTACTAAATACACTAGGTAAGATTTACGAGAGACTCCTTAAAAAGAGACTCGTAAACTTCCTAGAAGATAACAATATCATCCCTAGTTTTCAATTTGGATTCAGGCCGGGACACTCAACCCAAAACGCATTAACTGAAGTAGTCTCACACATTTCACAGTGCATTAATTTCAGAAACCATCTTGTTGTAGGCACGTTCCTCGACATCCAAAAAGCATTCGATCAGGTCTGGCACACAGGCCTGATAAGAAAGCTACAATCAATTGGATTGCCGCCTGCATCCTTTTATAATATTAATGCACTCTTATCTAACAAACAGAACGGTTAGAGTAAAAGTAGCGAACGAGGTTAGCGAACCATTCACTCCTGAAGCGGGAGTCCCTCAGGGTTCCGTATTGGCTCCCGTTTTATACAATATCTACACAGCAGATATACCTCAAAATCCGAAAGACTCCGTAAAAACCCTTCTGTATGCTGACGATACGGCTCTTCTCTCTATAGGCAGGAGGCCAATGGTATTCAATAGGGCACAAGAACAACTTGATTATATCAATAACTGGTGTGCAAAGTGGCGAATTACAATAAACGCGGATAAAACACAAAATATTGTGTTTAGACATCCGACGTACAGAAAATCCGACTTTCCGCCCTTATACCTAAACCAGACGAGGCTCGAACACAAATCCTCTGTGACCTACCTTGGAGTTATAATATCTAAAACTCTAAGCTGGGACGCGGAGGTTTGTAATGTACTTAAACAAGTAAGAAAACGAGCAACGTTACTGGGCGGTATAAACGGAAAATTCGGTGCCACTAATAAAGCGACACTATTGCACACATATAAAACTTTCATAAGGCCAATTATTGAATACCGTGCTCCTTTGTTTACGACATTAAAACGTAGACAAAGGAACAAAATCCTAGCATGCGAGAGAAAGATCCTTCGTAAAATATGCAGAAAGGTTAATTTTTATCCTTCCGAACTTATTCACCTAGTTGCTAACAATATTGACAAAATAACAACCCGCATCCTATCCCTAGGCAAGAGATACACCTTGCGGACTATCCAGGGTCGCAATACCAGGGCCCAGAGAGTTCTCAAGATGCCTTGCCATCCTAGAGGGCACATAGCAGTCAGAAAACCTAAAAATAAAGTTCCACATCTCCCATCCGTCCTACTTAACATCGTAGGCACGGATCGCCCTGATGACTACTACGATGTCCTCGAATCAACTCCTTATGAGCACCGCGTAAATAATTAACCCGTTTTCTGCTAGCGTAACCGTATGGTCACACTAAATGTCCCCTTTTAAATATACAACATTTAACACATACAGCGATATATGCAACTAGTAATACGACTACGCGGACTAGAGATATCTATGTAACGAATGACATGCCCGGTACCTGATCTATTCGCTGGCAAAGTCGTGTAATAGTTATTGTTTGTTGGTGTTACAACGAGAAAGCATCAAAATGGACGTTCGCTTTGAGTAAGTAATATTTTTTAATCTTATTTTTAAAGAAACCAAAAATATTTTTGAACAAATAGGATCTAGAGACATGTGTTTAAGACATATTTATATAATTTATCACAAAAGTATTGTATCAAATGCGGTAGAGCTTCTAATATTTGTTTGTGACTATAACGTCACACAGGGATAATATGTGATAATTAATAGGTTTTCTGTTTTTTTCTCTTTAGACGTGGTTTTACATTACAAGAAGCATTGACCATGCTATATGATGACGAAAATATAGAAAATGATGAAAAATTGGTGTTTATTTCTCCTCCAGATGTTCATGAGGATACGGATGAAGATTCCGGCGACGAAGACGATGGTGGTTTAGTTGACAATTTGTCTCATAGACAGTTATTAGCGCCAGCTGAAGTTCGAATAAATCGTATCGAAAATATGGAACAAGAAAAGGAAGACTCTGTGGATGAAATAAAGACAACAGAACCTGATGAACAGGTGAGTCAAATAAATAAGGGAAAAAATAAAAAATTTGGAATTTCTAAAAAAACTGAGATCAAGCAATGGATAGAGGGAGATTTGATACATAATAAAAAATTTAAAAACGGGAATAAATCTGAAAGTTATGAATTTTATGACATGAGTCCATTAGAACTATTCGAACTATTTTTTGACAACGATATGTTTGAGCATATTTTACAAGAAACAAAAAAATATGCTGCGTTCAAGAATTTTCCAGATCCAAATCTCTCCATTGATGAATTAAAATGTTTTTTCGGAATTTTAATTTTATCCGGCTACCATCCCTTACCGGGCAGAACATATTATTGGGATCAACAGGATGACATGGCAGTAAACATGGTGAAAAATTCTATGCGCAGGAATAGATTTGATCAAATTATGAAATGTATACATTTTGCCGATAACAGCAGAATTGGAAGGACTGATAAAATGTGGAAGCTACGCCCCATTATAGAAAAGGTGCAAATAAAATGTCTTAAGTACTTTCAACCAACCCAGCACATGAATTATGATGAATCAATGATCAAGTATTTTGGGAAACATAGCTGTAAACAGTTTATCAAAGGTAAGCCAATACGTTTTGGCTATAAAGCTTGGTGTTTGAATTCTGAAGACAGTTATTTGATTCATTTTCAGTTATATCAAGGTAAACAGATTTCAACTGATAACAGTTATGTAGAAAAATTTGGAAGTGCGACAGCTCCTTTACTTCAAATGCTTAACGATCTACCAAATAAGATGCCAAATTACCATATTTATACTGATAATCTATTTACGAGTTTCAATTTACTTGCAGAATTAAAACTAAGGGGATATGACTGTACTGGAACAATAAGACAAAACAGAGTTCCTAAGTTTTGCCCTTTGCCGGATAACAAAGTAATGGCTACTAAAACTAGAGGTTCTGTTGATTATGTTATATCTAAAAATGACGGAATTATCTTGGTCAAATGGATGGATAATGCTGTAGTTACAGCTGCATCAACTTGCTACGGCATCAATCCTCAAAGTTACGTCAAGAGATACTCTAAGCAACAGAAAAAAATTATTCGAGTAAAAAGGCCTTTGATTATTGCAAAATATAATACATTCATGGGTGGCACGGATAGAATGGATGAAGATGTGGCACGATACAGAATTGGCATCAGAAGTAAAAAGTGGTATTGGCCTCTTTTTACTTGGCTTGTTGACGTATGCCTACATAACGCCTGGGTGCTTTATAAGAAGTCTTCAAAGGAAAGAAAAAAAACACCTAATATAGTTTTCCGCCGAGAAATTGCACAGATGTATTTGCGAAAATATGGAGTACCGCCTAGACGTCCTGGTAAGCCTTCAGTCAGCAGGAATAGTCTGTCCATGAATAGAGTTTCCGACAATCTACGATATGACAAAATTGACCATCTTGTTGTTCCAGTTCCTAACGGCAAAAGACGTAGGTGTGCAGGAGAAGGATGTTCTTCTGTGATACGTACACAGTGTAAAAAATGTAATTTAGGACTTTGCATTGAGTGTTTTGAAATTTTTCATACACAGTAGTAAATACATAATGTATATATAGGTAACCTCCCTGTGTGACCATATGGTCACAGCGTTTTTTTCTTATGTTTATAAAAAAAAATTAATAAAAACATATTTTTACGTTTATTTAGTTTCATTCCATTGTCATCTGCAGTTATATTTATGAAAAAATATATTTATTGATATTCTGGTAGAAAATGGGTTAAAAGGACAGGGCGAGTTGGTTTCTGTGGTTCCCAACTCATTGCACAATAATACCGGTGCTTGCCTCTGGCGCGCTCAGCCGTTGTCGAAATTTCAGTGCAATACACTGGTTTTTACTTCGGCTATAAGCGCGCTAGAGAATTAAAAGCATCGGATAATTGGATTAAAGCGGTCAAAGAAATAAAATAAAGTTACATACGCCTAACATGCAATGACAAGAGGCAATACCAATTCTCAGCCTCGAAACCAATTCTAGTCCTGACATTAACGGTAAAATAAGACCCAAATAAATAAAAACCCCATTCCCTGAAGAGGCAAAAGCCTAAAACAGGGGCTCTCGCAAGAGAGTAATTACGTGACTAGCTAATACAGTACAATTATTATAGATCTGTCGAAGAACCACAACCATCTACCTCAACTGGATCTGTAACTACAAAGAGTTTGGCATTACATGCTGTGGTAGATGTAGAAAACTATTTTCTTAAGCAAAATTTGCAACAAGTGAGTGAAGATCTGAAACACCTTTCAGAAAAGTTTTCTTTTGAGAACATCAGGGGTAACGACAGGCTCATAGTTCTTTATACTGGCCTGCCTACAGAAAAAATTTTCACATCTCTTTTCTACCTACTGAAAAACTAGTGAAATAAGTGAATTACTATTACAAGTGGAAAGTAGAAAAAAATTAGGAAAATAGATCAATTATTAATGACCCTTATGAAGTTAAGGCAAAACTTTCCCCATGAAGATCTTGCTGTCCGATTTAGTGTTGCACAAGCTACAGTGTGCAATATTGTTACAACATGGCTGCATGTTTTACATGAAGTGGTTTATAAGCAGTTGATGGGCAAAATCCCTTCCCGGAATAAAAACAAACTTTGTTTACCGAACTGTTTATGTTGATTGATTATGTTGTAGAATTTTGTTTTACTACAATAATTAGCAACAAAGCTTATTCGGACGTTTAAAATTCCCGCCGCGTCATTACCCATTTATGACTATTATGTTACTGTGACTATTATTATTATGCGTCATGACTATTATTAGTAATATTACTATAGTATTAAAGAGTTGCATATCTATCTTGACTTATATATACCTAATCTATGAATAATCCCATTATACAACAGCGAATAGTGGAGAGGCTGACGACAAGTAACAGAGAACGAACATCAACCACCGGCGTATACTGAAAAATTCCGAAAACCGGCGCTTGCCCCAGGCATGCTCAGCCGACAACAATATTACAGTGCAATACTCTGATATTGGAGTCGACTAAGAGCACGCACGGGAACAAAAAAAGCGCAGATGAGCAATAATTCACACTATCAAAGGAGTAAAGAGATAAAAACGCAGAACTAAAGATGAACATAGCAATACCAAATCTCAACCTGAAAAAGCCAATTCTCGTCACAGCATTAACGGTATAATAAACCCCAAATAAAACAAACAAAAACACCCTTCCCCGAAGAGGCAGGAGCCTAAAGCGGTGGCTCTCTCTAGAGAGAGTATTACGGAAGTCATGTCATGCTAAGGTTTTTTTTTTTAGAGAATATTATTATTTCTGGATCGACCCCACAATTAAAAGAAACAGACAAATTAATTTCAAATGCTGAATGTTTACCTGCTGTTATTCAAGGTAGGTAAATAATTTGACCTAATTGCAGTGGAAGTTAGACTGAGTTCAACTTAGTTACAAGAGGTTGTAATACCAGACAATAATTTATTGATTAATCTTGATAGTAAAAATCATTACAATATTTTACAATTACTTTTTGGTAATAACCTCTCAATACACGGTCGTTAAATTAATGCATGTTTTAGGACCACGTACGAATAAAAACTTATTGTCACCTACAGCTGCCACACAGAGAGTAATTTAAGCAAAAGATCACCGCGAATGCAAAAACTAAGATTAAAAATAAGACGTTTGTGAAGAAATAGCAAGAAGCTGTTTGTGAAACAAAAGCAAAATACTCTTCTTCGCGATTTTATTAAAATGTGTGACACATTTTTGGATAAACCTTTAGCAGAAATTGTAAAATCACATGTAGCTCAAAACGGAAAAAACCAACGTCTCGGAGATGCAGTCAAGATATGAAGCAGTTTGCCTTGACATTGTATTTTTAAGTCCAAGGGCCTATAAGTATATTAGCAGTTTATTAACCCTTCCAACAAAAAGAAGTCTACAGAGAATTACGCAGAAAATCGTGTAAGCCAGGTTTAGACAATAATGAAATATTTAAAGCCTTTCAACTGAAAACCAAAATAATGCTATCATCATCACATCACCAAAATAATGCTAGACCAGGATAATCATTGCCTACTCTGCCTCGATGAAATGCCCATAAAATCAAATCTTTTGACCTGGGTCATGATGAAATAGTCGGATATGAAGACGCTGGGTTTTTTTTTTGTTGGAACGCAGTTAAAAGCAAATAGTATAGTACCTCTTATTGAAAAATGTTTAACAAAATTAAGTGATGTAGGTTTGTATGTTGACGGCATAGCAAGTGACATGGGTTCAAACTTTGTACAATTAACAAACATATTACTCATGAGAATCCAGAATTTGAATTGAATGGAAAACAGCTTGTTTACATTTTTGACCCATGTCGCTTGATTAAAGCAACTAGAAATAATTTTCTTAGACACTCTTAATTTTAAAGGTAAAACACATCTTGGATGTTCATTAGCAGCTTTTATCACCAAGATAAAAAACAATTATATAGATGTGCACCTAAACTTACAGATTCACATATCAATCCCACAAGTTTCCAAAAAATGAAGGTGGCCTTAGCTACACAAATTTTTAGTCAAACAGTAGCTTGTGGAATGAATAGATTCATGTCACTGAATGGACTTCTAGCAGACGCTATAGAGACGATAGAATTCCTTGATAAACTTTTTGATTTATTAAATTCATTTTCCCTGAGGCACCCACATAAATTTAAGAATGTGTTTGATGGATCTCAATTTCAAATAGATTTTTTGGAGGAAGCGCTTACATTGTTAAATGATATCAAAGTATTTAGAAAAGACGGTAAAGACGTATATAGATTTAAAATTTATTAAATGTTTTTGGCAGTGTTAGACAGCAGAGTGGAAATAATGTAAACCCGACTGCCATTGAGTTTAAAAGAGCATTTCGCAAGCTGTTCTGTCAACCGAAAGGACGCATAAGGAATCACAGTCTTGCTACTACACTGAGGTCCAAGCGACTGACGGTGAACTGTCGTCAGATCTGCCACGTCAACAGCGTAAGACTGTACCCAGATCTGCGTATTTCTCACCTCTTAGCCCTCTGATTGGTCCCTGACGTTATCCTATTTTCTAATTGGTGAGTTAGTGGTCACTTTTCACACTCACCAAGGTTACGAAAATGGGATAAAAGACGGTGCACTTTTTTAGAAGGCCAGTGTTAAATCAGATACGAAGCCGAATCTACGTAACTTCAGCCGTCGACCGATACAAGTTAAGTGTAAAACCAGCTAGTGGGCGGGGCCTACATAATAGCTGGTGGCCTTGCCGCCACTCAGTCGACGCTGTGAAGAATCTGGCGCGAAATTGAATATAATTGTTGTGTTGTGAGTTTATAATCAATTTTTACTTTACTTGTATTTTCATGCATTTTCATGTATTTTTCTTGTAATTTTATTGTATTTTTTGATATTCAATAAATGATTTCCCAGTCGCAGAGTCTCCAGAGGAGGGAGGATGTCCTCGAGTGAGACTAGTGCGCACTCCGAGCTGCATCGCTCCGCCTCGAATTTTCCTATCGGATTGAAAAACCCTGTTTTTCCCCTGACCAATTCGGATTCAGGAAAGGAAGAAACTGCGAACTTCAACTAGCAATAATTATCAGCGATACGAAGATAAGATTCAACAGAAAACAAAGGACAGGAATGGCCATACTGGGCATAGAAAAAGAATACGACACGGTTTGGAAAAAGGTACTTCAAGATGGACAAAGCTGGACTTCCTCATTACTTAATTAATATTTGTTATATGTATTGATTTAATAGAACTTTTCAAGTTTCATCAGACCAAAAGATGTCGATGATCCAAGAAATCCAGGAAGGGATGCCACAGGGCAGTATTCCCTCGCACATTTTATACAATATTTTTGTTTCAGATCCTACTAATGATCCAAATACTTCAGTACATACCACTGAGGGAGGTGGCTGAGAAAAGGACAAGATACTTCTTCCACCAGGCCACAATAAGACACCGTAAGACCAGGGACATCCTCGAGAAAAACAGGATCCAGAGGATGTATAGACACACCCATAAGCTGATCGACCACCTGATCAGGGTCTAGCCAGATGGTTGCCGAAGAACAGCCAACTAGGAAAGTAGGTACGATGCCACAAAAAGTACCTACAGAAGAAGAAGCCAGGAAGGCAACAGCAGAAGCCCAGGAATCCGAGAGGAAAAACCATCCACATCAGGAGGTTGAGCAGGACTGTGAAGAAGAAAATATTTTTATTTTTTTTATTTTATAGTAAAACATTGATAATTATAATATACAATGCCGATCAGATATGAAGCGCTAATTTTAAAACTGGTTTTCTAAATAATGTCATTTTTCGAGTTACCTAGTTGTAGTATTAAGGTGACGATATGTAGGCTTTATATGTTATATAATTAAAATCACCTTAAGATAACTTTTACAAATGCATGTCTTTTCGGAAGCTTTCCAGACGAAAACATTCTTGAGATTGTGCCTTTTGTCCGTAAGATAAGTAATACAAATATATATTTTTAGAAAAAATAGGTGAGATTTTAAATTTTATATAATTAAAAAATCACTGCAGAAAGCCATAGGCGAATCAGAGGTTTCCAAAAAGTTGAACTCAAATAAATGTAAACGGCTCTATAAAAAAATGTAAACTATCTATTTAACTCTGTTTATGACAAATTTCTGAAATCATTTCCAAAAATAAATCTTTAAAATTTTCAATATTTAATATGCAATATTCTTAGCAGTTGCTATTGTTCTGAATACAAAAAATTACATAAAAAATTTAAGAACTTCTGATTAGATACAGATTAAATATATTTGAGTGGTATACCTCAAGTATAAATACAAAAGTCTTACTTGACTTCTTATTATAGTCATATTTCTTATTATAGTCATCGTTGACTTCTTATTGTAGTCATAATGAAAGCTGCTAAAAGTAACGAAGTTATCCCCAAACCTAGGGCTGGAGGTAAAGGCATTAAAATAATTACCCACTATAAGAAATATGCAGATTCTGACCATTTGGTAAAGTTAACAACTACCAACGAAAGAAACAAGTTGAATAGCAGTTCAAGTTCGTTGGTGTTTTTTGGAGATATTTCTAGCATTAAGCCTATTGGTTATAAATCTTTTAAAAAAGGGTTACCTGCATCATCAACACCTAAACTCTATCCAACGAGAAGAGATAGTGCGCCAAAACAACAAGGCGTTGCCAAATTTGCCAGGTCCGGATTTAACGTTTTCTAATACATACTTTTTTAAACATATTTTTTTGGTAAATCGGAAATCCAAAATGAATAATATGTTGTACTTATCTGGATTCATCTTGTTGGTTTTATGCAAAAGAAATTTTTCCATTTTAAAAATAAATAGCAATTTGTAACACGGCTCCTATTTACAATGAAATAAAACACCGCCACTGTTAACACTGCCATAATCAGTTACTGTTTGATTTTGTTTGAACCAACAAATACTGTCGTCAGCAAATTCTTGCGTGTATAAACTCGCTATAAGTTCAGTTGATAAAATAGCTTTCGTGGTAATAATTGTACATTTCGGCGCGTTTAATCGAACTTAGTGGGTGTTTATTTATGCTTTCTATTGTTTGCTTTTATATTTATTTTTTTACACTGTTTACAGTTTGCTGTCTAATTTTCAGTTTTACAAACAATGTCGAGTTCTACATATTCTGCCGAAGAATTAACTCCAAAAAAGCGATCAAAATTACGTGCATTTAGTAGTACGGAAAAAAGCGTTATATATAATATTTATAAATCGACAACGGAATCGCGTCCTGAAGCTTTAATATCGGAAATAGTTAAACAAACTGCTTCTACCAGCGGAGTAGGTGAAGCTCTGTGTACAGAATTATTAGGGAACAGAAAAGTACAGGAGGATTTTCTTCACCGAAAAAGAACAAACCCAGAAAAACCATACTTCACAAAATAGACGATTTTGATAAAACTGCTATTCGTCGAATTGTACATCAATTTTTTTTTCGCAACGAAATACCAACTATAGACAAAGTTCTTGCAGCTGTTAACGACGACGAAAGCTTGCCAAATTTTAAACGCAGTACTTTCCATAAATTTCTAAAATCATTAGATTTTAAATACGTACGTAGGGGTAGAAACAGTGCTTTATTAGAACGAGAAGAGATTATTTTATGGAGGCGAAATTTTTTAAAATCCATTAAAAAATTTCGGGAGGAAAACAGGAAAATTTATTATTTAGATGAAACGTGGGTAAATGCAGGACATACAAAATCTCATGTGTGGGTTGACGAAACGGTGAAATCTTCCAGGCAGGCGTTTTTGTCAGGTCTCTCAGCAGGTCTCAAAAATCCATCTGGCAAAGGAAAAAGACTGATTCTTACACATATTGGGAGTGAAACAGGTTTTGTAGAAGGTGGCCTATGGACGTTTGAATCAAAAAAGAGTGGCGACTATCACGAGGAAATGAACTCAGACGGTTTTGAAAAGTGGTTTGCAAATATTTTGCCCCTTTTAGAAGACAACTGTGTCATAGTTCTCGATAATGCTCCTTACCATTCGCGAAAAAGTGAGATACGACTACAGCATGGATAAAGCAAAAAATAAAAGACTGGTTACGATCAAAAAATATCGACTTCGATGAGGACATGCTTAAAGTTGAACTCTTACAATTAGTGGCACCGCGTAAGGCTGAATATAACAAGTATGTTATCGATGAACTCGCAAAAGCTCAAAATAAAACAGTTTTACGTTTGCCACCCTACCAATGTGAGCTCAATCCTATTGAGCTGATTTGGGCTGATGCTAAAAATTTTGTTGCTGCCAACAACAAGACTTTCAAATTTGCAGATGTCAAAATCCTTTTAAATGATGTCCTTAACAACATTACCCAGGAGAAATGGAAAAACTGTGTGAAGCATGTGCAGAATACAGTAGAAAAAAAGTTCTGGGAACTTGATCATATTATTATTGAGGTCATGGTTGAACCGTTAATTATAGAAATTGGTAGTAATGGTGATAGTGATAGTTCAAGTTTTTCCTCATTGTTTTTAACAACAAGGTAAGCCATCTTAGTAGCCACGTTTTTTTTTCCCAAGTTAGCTATAAAACGGAAGGCGAACGATTTTTTTGGCATGTAAGCCTCGTTTGTTTGTATTTATTTTCATAATTATCCTACTAATCTCAATTATTATTTGTAAATCTTTTTTATAAGAATAATGCATAACATACATTTTCCTCAAGTTTGATTTATTATAATTTTACCAGACTGATTAACGGAAATAGAAATAAGTGCACAAAATATAAAGGGTTTGAAAAAAAAAGTTATTTTAAATGTCATTCCATATGCATTGCAAAATGTATGTGCTCATTTTTCATAATTGTCAACAAATGTATTTAAAATCTATGTAGCACAATAAAATATAACAAATTGGCAACAGCGCAATAACAGAAGTATCGTCTACCTGTGGCTAGGGATGCATCTTTATCGTTCGACTTCTCTTCAAATACTAATTTAATGGAAGTTACAGCAGTACAGCTGTGTACTGTGTTGTCAGTTGATTTAGATTTAGTATTTAATTTAAACATACAAACAAAAAATTGTATAATGAATATATATTCCCAAGTTTATGACATATGGGATGAGAAAAACATTTATTGCCGACTTTGTATGTGCATTGAATCAAAAATGTTCTATTACTTAAAAATATATATTCATAAATATCACTTAATTTTCGTAATACAGATCTGAAATAGGCGGAGAGAGATCTAAACGCCAGCCAATTAAAACGTTTATAACCCTACACGCGTATATTTCGTTGTTTACTGGCACTATCGCTTCTCGGTGGATAGAGTTTAGGTCTGAGGTGGAACGTACAAATGGTGATAAGTTGCAAGCAGAAGTTGGTTTTCAGATTCATCCATCCATTCGCATACCCAGATTGAGGATATTTCGAGTGACGAAGAAATTGAACGGAAATTAGTAGAAGCAGAAAGAAATGGTGAGTTATGTCAAAAATATGAAGACCTGAAGGAAGATAACGATAAAGATACTATTGCTTGTCAAATTTAACGTGATACTTGGCCGATTTGAAATTAGGCTCCACCCACGATACGCATTCGACCACAACACAATTCGTCCTTATTATTTCTTGGCCCTTCGAAGTGCAAGGTACTTGTATAGTCTGCGACAAAGTTTTTTTTATTTTACTTATGTTTAAAGTTACTGTGTGTTGAACAAATATCGTATTACAATAGATTTGACTTTTTAAATAATTATTGTTAAGTATTTTAAATTCTAAACATGGATTTTCGTTCAAAATTAGAAGGCAAAGTCTTGTCTGGACAAACTAGGGAGGTAATAGCAAATGTAATTATTTTTATGCAGAGAGAAGCGATGCAAAATCCGCATGTTAAAGATTTTAAAAAAGTTCAAGAGCGTGCTTCCTTAGCAACGGGAATAAGTATAGCCACTATAAAACGGATCTCTCGTGAAATAAAAAATACAGAAGAAGGTGCTTCTACATCATTTTCGACGCCTAACAAAAGAATGAGATCTGCCCCAAAATCCAACTTGGGCGATTTTGACAAAGGTTTACTTCGGCGTATAATAATAAATTATTATGTCACGGAAAAACGAGTTCCTACATTGCAACATATAACAAAAAAAATAATGAAGACAATATTTATACAGGGTCGCATGAAACTTTGAGAAAAGTGATGAGAGATATGGGATTTCGATGGAAGAAAGCGAAGAATAACAGGAAAATCCTAATGGAAAAACCCGATATAAAAGTGCTCCGGAGAAAGTTTCTCAGAAATATTAAACAATATAGGGAAGAAAATCGGCCCATCTTCAAAGCGACAACATCAAGACCTAATAACACGTCTTAGATTAGGACACACTTCTACAACACATGAATACTTGTTGAAGAAAGAAGAGGAACCAGTGTGTTTTGTTTGTGAATGTAAAGTGACAGTGAAGCACATTTTGATTGAGTGTCCAATATACTCAGTGGAAAGACTATATCATCACTTTCCAAAAACATTAAAAGAACTTTTAGGAGAATCTAAATACGTAGCTAACTTGATAGAATTCTTGAAAACTATAAACCTTTTCAATAAAATTTAATACAATATATTAATAATTAAAATATATATTGTATGCATTATTATGTAATTGATATTTTGTATATGCCTATTTATGTCTTTATCACTTTTGTATTTTTCTTATGCTAATAACCCTAAGTGGTTGAAGCAAAAAAAAAAAATCGGCCCATAATTTACATGGATGAAACTTATATTCATTCCTCTCATACCCATGACAGATACTGGGGAGACAATACCACCGAAGGTTTGCACAAGCCAGTGTCCAAAGGGCAAAGGCTGATTATTGTTCACGCTGGTTCATAAAAACGCATGTTTGACATTTAAATCTGGTACGAAGCCTGGAGATTATCATAGCGAAATGAACTATAATAATTATAAAAAATGGATTCATGAAAAACTTATTCCTAATATACCAGCCCGTAGTGTATTGGTTATAGACAATGCATCATACCACAATGCCCAAGTGCAAAAATGTCCCACTAAGGGGTGTAGAAAAGACGAAATGAAGGAATGGTTATCACACATATCTGTGTAGGAGCTGGGTTGTACGCTTGTGTGTGTGTGTTTTTATTTAAAATAAAAATTATTCTTAATCTATTTTCTTATGGCATAATATTGTAATTTACTGTTTTTATTGGGAATAAGCCACAATTTTAGTTTAAAATAAGTTTATTTTGAAGTTTCGAGTTCCACTTTGGAAATCGTTAACTCAAAATACGAAATACCAATAAATTTAAAAAATTTTGTTTTTGTTACTTGGTAAAAAAATTCTTCTAATAATTTTATTTTATCTGGCTTATTCATAATGACAACTCAGTCACTATTTGAGATATATTTTACACGATATATTTCTACAAAATCTCCTTACAAAAATAAAATATTCGGGAAAGTTAATAAAGTTATACAGTTTAGTACCTAAATACCAGATGTTGACAGCCATCCCAACGGGGCTGGTATTATTCTATTGTAAAAAAATAAACAGATTAAAATATTTATGACTTACTAAAATTTAGAACTACTGTTCTTTTATTCTTATACAGTTTACTGTAACGCAAATGTAAAGCTTTCATCTCTACCAATATTCCTTTTATAAAATTACAGAGCGAGACATTTAGAAGTGTTCGAAAAAACTGCCGCTTCAACATGACTGAATGGTCAATATTAATGAGCCAAATAAAATATATTTATTAGAAGAATTTTTTTACCAAGTAACAAAAACAAAATATTTTGTATTTTGAGAAAAATTTCCGAAGGAAAAATTGAAACGTCAAAATAACATACAATATAGACATATCATAGAAGTTCCATTAATAAATAAGGTGACTCTCTGTAAACTTGTAGTATGGAGTGTACCAACGAGGCGGTAAGACCGAGCGCATTATGTATCTCTTTTCCTCCGAATGCGTTCTCACTTAATTTTCTACGCAAGTGGACAAATTTGACAAGCTGTACAATAAATTCCACAGTTAACGAAACAACGAAAAGTCTCCCTAAAAATACCGATGAAAGAGAAAATTTAATGGAAGCAGGTCACGAAGAATTTATGTTTGGACAAAGTATTAACATGGAAGAAGCACAGGAAGAACATTTAACTACAACGAGGAAGTACAGTTTGCGGACGATCAGGATAAAAAGTTAAAGAAAATAGCAGTCAAATTTATTAAAATTAATAGCAGTGCACTTAGCGATGAAATGAAAAAAAAAAATAAGTCTTCAAAATAAACTGGAAACTTACATGAAAAAGGAATAAGAAGCCATGTTAAGCCTCCAGAGAATGCAAAAAAAGAAGAGAGAACTTCAGGATTCACTGGATTATATAAATAAAAAAATTGATTCCATTAATAAAATTACAATTGTTATATATAATTATAGTGTTTGAAAAAAATAAAAGATATAAGCATTGATTGAATAACCCAAATAGATCCGCAGCCGCACACAAATTAAACGTAGCAACTATTCTGTTCTCAAAAACAGTGTCGCCATTTATGTGCGAGAGAGAAAATTACACTACGGTTAAACATAAGATTTCTTCTCTTCATAATAGTAGAGTAAATAGACTGGCAAATGGCTTCTATAATAGATTTTCGTGGGCACTTTGTTGCTAAAGTGTAAAATCCATTGTTTTTGGTCGTCCAAAAATCATAGTGAGGGGGAAGTGGTAGGGAGCCTTACAAAAAAAATGCAATTTTTTTTCATCGTTTTTCGGATGTACAATATCCGAAAATTCATTCCTCAAATTTGCATACCTATCCGGACATTAGAAATATTCATTTTTTATTTATAAAACTACGTTAAACCATTGTTGTATACGGAGCGCCTTCATACAAAATCACTTGCCCTGAAAATCCATATTTTTAAAGTCGTTTACCTCGCTCTACCTCGAAAAATATTGGGATTAGCAAAAAATGGCTTTCTATAAACGTCATGGACCAAACATCAGAGAACATGTGGGTTTTTTTAGAATTTTGATTGGATAATTAGTTTAAAAAAAAATTAAATAAATCGAATGTCATGTCACGACGGACAGTGGCGAACGCAGAGATGCGAAAGAGAACGAGATTCCTATGCCATAGTCAACCGCAAATCGACTCTACTGATGGTGATGTTGTTACGATCGTTTTTACCTTGAGACGCTGTTGTGTTATATGGTTGTATATATGTATTCTAGCGCAACGAGTGTTTCGTTTTGCATATGAGCATTCTTTTTTATAAGTTTTGTTTTCAGCGCAAAATCCACTGAGATTATAATAAGTGACACATAATAAAGTTCTTATGAGTAAATTATATTATTGACAGTGATTAATTAAACTTATTGGTAATTTAACAATATTCAGTACTTACTTAGTATTACAGTTTTTTGTATCCATGTAGAAATGGATTTAAGGAACAGCAGCAGCTCTGACAGCAAACTTGAGTCAAAAAGCAGATTAAGGCATGTTTCTTTCCGTAAATCTGATGCCGGACAAGACGTTTTTATTCAAAATGTGTGTCTTATTTGTTTGGAAGGAGGAAGACTGGTTAAATCTCAAGAAAGATAGAAAAAAACTTTTATTGAATGCACGAGCGAACGTATGAAAAATTGTCATGATAATAAATACATGCGGCATATATTCTCAAAGTTTGATGATCTAAAAAATCAAGATTTTTTAAAATGGCAAAGTTCGAATAATTCCATTCGAACATGTAAAACTATTTATAAATATTTTTAATTTAGTATTTAACTCCACTTTTGACACAAATGCACCCACTCTATAAATGTCATAAATGTAAAACGATTGTTTTTTGTGCGCTTAAAACTCTTACAGAACAAGACTCCCAGAAAAATCAGGCACCCCGCCTACCCTAAGAGCGAATTTAGTCCCGCACGGTGCAACATCTCTGTTTGCAGAAAGAAGCCCTAAAAACTCATCAAGGATTTACTCCTGACACATTTATACAGTGCTCTCCGAATCTGTAAAATGTTTGTCCAGCTTATGGTATAAAAGCAATTAATAATGAAGTTTTAAAAGTTTTTGCATTGGTAGCTTTAGAACCAGTAGTTGGTGTACTTTTACATTCGCAATCTTCGTGATAATAACTTGGATAGACAATAGTGCACATACACTTTTCAAAGACTTGTTAACTAGTAAGTAGTATTTAGTAGTAGGAATTGTGTTTAGTTCTTTATGTATTTGTACTGATATTATTTATGCTATTTGTTTTTCTCTCTTTTTCTCTTTAATAAACCGTTTTGTACCTTTGGATAGCTTTTTGAACCGTTAGTGTTTAAGACATTCTTATATTACAGGTAAGAGATCTCTCATATTTTCTAACCAGCAATCTATGTTTTACTCTATCTCATTTTAGGACATTCTTCATGTGTCGTCAGATCTGCCACGTAGACAGCGTGAAACTGACTAATACGCAACCAGATCTGCGCATTTCTTACCCTCTGGCCTTCTGATTGATCCCTGACGTTATCCTATTTTCTGGTTGGTGAGTTAACGGTCACGCCCACTTTTAACACTCACCAAGGCCACGAAAATGGGATAAAAGACGGTGCACTTTTTCAGAAGGCCACGCATTCCTGTACGAGACGTTGAAGAAGTAGGTCACTGTAAACAAACCAACTTCTAAACAACGTCGGCGGGAAATTTGAGAGAGTGTATACTCTGAAAATTGCAGTACATAGATTGTCTTGGAAGTAAGCGTCAGACAAGCCTAGGAACCTAGTGGTAGGCAATAAAAGTTCGAAAGTACGGGGTTTCAGTAGAATATACTGGCCCCGGAAATTGTCCATTTATTGGCAAAATCGCAGGGCGATTAGGCGAGAACGACGACTTACACATTCCGGTATAAGACGTACAACGAGGGACCATTTAGCAGCGTGGTAAAACGCGCGGTGAGTAAGGCCAATATAAAAGTCAACAAAGTACACGTTAACCTTTTAACTGCCAACGTTCCCATTTTGGGAACACCTATTAAAACATTTTTTTAGGATTGTTTATGCAATTATTTTTGTAAATCGCACTACATAATGTTTTGTAAAGGTAAGGGGCTTGCTAGTTTAAAAAAAAATGTTCTTAGATGTGGGTTCATTTTCTTAAAAAAAAATAGTAAAAAGCACAAAAATTCAATTTCTTGATTCGTTTTACGGTTCTTGTTATCAAGTCAGCAAAAATTATTCTATTGCTATTATTTTTTCAAGTAAGGTAGCCAATTGACTACCTTAGTAAATAGTTTATATTGCGCTTGAATTCTTTCATTACTTTTTGAAAAAAATTGTCGGAATTAGCCATATCCCAAAATGGGAACGTTGGCAACTTTGAATACCTAATATACCCTAATAAATTATAATATAATGTCGTTTCTGTTAGCTCGTAAATTTTCAAGGGCAATAACGATTAGTGCAATCGTCTTTCAAGTGCCTAATAGGAATTTAGGAATAACAAACAGTCGATCAGAGCTGTTCAAGAAGAACACGTGTGTACTTGGTTTTTTTTCTGTCTGCATTGTTTATGCTGAGAAGTTTAGAATGGATACAAAAGCATTTTATGGGTAAGTTTACAAAAATAATTTTTCAATTAGGGTCTAATTCAACAGTTTTTCTTAAGTTTTTCTTCTTTCTTGAAGTAAGTACATAACTAAAAATAAAAATCTATTGGTTCAGTTTTTTTGATACAAATATTTTCATATTGTTTACTAAGAGCACCGAAGGCTTTTTAGAAAAAAAAATATTATGTAAAGTACCTAAGACAGTCTTATTTTACATGTACCTTTCTATTGAACCATGTTTCTTAGATATTTCATTGTTTTAGGAAATCTATACGCCGACACAGACTATTACGGGATGCTTTGGAAGATGTGGAAACCTCAATATCCTCTAACATTGATGTTGTAATACTTCCTCCCACTTCAGGAGACCGAGATATTGATAGTGACGAGGACACTCTTGATGACCAGATTTTGGACGTGGTTGATATGCCAATAGAGGTTCCTGGAGAGGTAGAAATTCATGATGGTGATGCCGAATCAGATTACGAAGAAGAATCAGTTATAAGTCACGCATCACAAAAATGAAGGAAATCTGAAAAAGTGGCAATCCAGCTAGAAGCCCAAGATCCACCTAAAGTAGGAGCCGAGCACATGGGTAAAACGGAGTTTGAAATATTCTCTTTGTTTTTTACTCCAGAAATTATTAGTTTTATTCGTAATCAAAGCGAAACTTACGCTCGAAGGGATCAAAATTTTCATAATTTTATAGTTTCTGATGAAGATATTCGTCAGTTTATTGGCTTGCTCCTGATTAGCGGATATCATCATCTACCCGGCGAAAATGACTACTGGTCAACGGCGGATGACATGCAGGCTCCAATCTTTGCAAAGACAATGAGCCGTGAAAAATTCAGAATAATAAAAAGATATCTTCACGTTTGTGACAACTCTAATTTAGCTTATTCAAAAGTAGCTAAAGTTTTACCACTTTTCGAAAAATTAAAAATTAATATTCAGCAGTTTGGAGTTTTTCATAAACATGTCAGCATTGATGAATCAATGGTTCCATATTATGGCCATCACTCAGCTAAAATGTTTATAAAAAATAAACCAATTAGATTCGGATTCAAACTATGGATGCTCTGTGGAAATGATGGATATCCATATAACTTTGATATTTACTGCGGAAAATCGGGAAATGCTCAAACTCCCTTAGGAACTCGAGTTGTAAATAATATGTTAAAAATTCTGCAAAATAAAAACAGCCATGTTGTATATTTCGATAATTTTTTCACCAGCTACTCCCTTCTGAAATCTTTATCAGAAAACGGTATACGGGCTTGTGGTACAGTTCGAGAAAATAGGATCAACAAATGTCCTTTAGTTTCATCGTCAACTATCAAAAAACAAGATCGAGGGGCCTATGATTACAAATCAGATGGCGATGTTATTTGTGTCAAATGGAATGACAATTCTCCTGTAATAGTCGCAAGTAATCATTTTGTAGTAACCCCTGTTCAAAATACAACCAGAAGAGTGAAGTCTGAACATAAAAAAGATGTAACTCAACCAAATTTGATAAGACAATATAACATTGGAATGGGTGGTGTTGACCTTTTTGATCGTTTAGCTGCTTCTTATCGTCCCCGACTTAGATCAAAAAAATGGTGGTGGAACTTGTTTGCTCATGGATTGAATTTGGCGGTTGTGGCAGCTTTTCGATTTTTTCAACATGTGAATGCAGGAACAAACATAACACACCTCGAGTTTCGCAGACACGTTGCTCTCGCGCTTGTAAAAGCAGGTTCAGGTCAAAGAAAAAGAAAAGGCGGTCCATCTGCCTCTGTTCTAAGCGACATAAAATTTGACGGGATAAATCACATTCCCGAAGGCACTAACCAAGGGCGTTGTGTTGTGTGCTATAAAAATACTAGACTTCAGTGCAGTAAATGTGAAAAGCGACTTCATAAAAATAAATGTTTCGACCAATTTCATACACCTAATAAATAATTGTTTTATATTGTATCTTATTTTTACTTATTTTAGACATTTATGCTAATAATAAACATTTTTCCAAACAGGTAAGTATTTTATTTTTTAGAAAATCCATAATACCTTACATGCCAACGTTCCCAAAATGGGAACAACATGATAAAGACAAAATACAGCAGCAATATTTTTTTTTACTTCAAAATCTATTAAAATATGTCAAAATCAAAAGACCTTTTACATATTATCTGTTTATTCCAAATATTTCGTATAGCCGCCATTAAAAGGTTAAGTAGAACAAGCCTTTTTTTCGGGGGGTTTTACCACCCCCTGGCTTCCGTGAGGCTGCGGGGCCTGCTTATAGTCTGTACTTTGCGATCCAATCTTAGCGAAAATGCCTGGTTCAACCAGGTCTGCCATTTCCTCCCGGTCTGTGACCAGATCACAGACCGCGGCACTATCGTCAAAAAAACTTACTATTAAACACACACCAGCTCCTCAATCACAATCACAATCTACTTCTAAAAAATCCACAGTCGCTCAAAATACACACACTTCATCACCTCAAATTCCTCAAAAAACACCCACATCATCACCTCAAATTCAACCTATCACGTCCAACACTCAACCTCAACCCTCCACATCAAAATCCTTCGCAAATGCTATCAAAGCACCACCAATTTTCAAGCCTAAAACCAATCCCAACATCACAAATTCAATTAATAATCCAAAAACATTTGAATACCTCATCAAGGACATACCGCAAGATTTGTGTAATCAACGCACTTTCTTCAGAATTCTCAACTGCATCCCTATGTTGTATCAAAAGATACACTCACTTAAAGTCCTAAGCCACGGCATAGCCCATCTCAGAACCCTACATTCCTTAAACGCCGAAGAAATGCAGTTAAAAGTACATAAAGCAACAGGACAGACTCAAATTAAAATCACTTCTAGAAACCACAGCTCCACAAACCAAGCCCCCAAACCTTCTAATTATTTGTTCCTCATAGTGAACGTTTCACACGACTACGACGAGGAAGAAATAAAACAAATTCTAACCGAGCAAGACATTCCTGTCTCCAGATTGTGGAGAGTTAAATCTCTACAAACTGGAAAAGACACTCGTCTAATCAAAGTCCTGACTCCCTCTTCTGACAAATATTCTCACGTGCTCAATTATGGCATTCCAATTGATGGACTTATCCATTATACTGAGCTCCCTCACGGAGCTAATCCCGTCATTCCTACCCCGAAATATTGTAGCAAATGCTGCACTAATGGCCATTCCATCTCAGAATGCCGACATAGAACTTTCGTCTGCCCTAATCGCGGACAAAATCACAAATCTAGCGAATGTCCTACACAAACCAACCCTAAATGTCCTAACTGCGGCGGCGAACACCCCGCATATTCCAACAAATGCCCGAAAAGGCAGGAAAAACCTTCAGACTCCCGTCAAACCCAACCTCTGACGATCGAAAGATCAACTCCACCTTTTGACCTAACCACAGATTTAAAAAATACCATTAAACTCAGCACCCTTGTCCTTCTCAATATCCTTCCCGAAAGGAGAGATCTCATTACTTCAATCACAAGTTCTGTGATTGAAAAAATATTCGGCCACACAATTGTATTGTCTGGCCACAACAACAACGTAGACATCTCCTTCCATCCTAACTTCTAAATCCCCTATTAATGGATTTCACAATCGGTGCAGTAAATTGCCAAGGGATCTCTAAAAAGAGACCCCAAATCAAACATATCCTGCAAAATCACAACATCCAAATCCTCGCCCTAAATGACACACTTTGTCGAAACACTCCGACTTTTGCAGGATATACTACAATCTATCGAAGCCGCTGTCAGGTTTCCCGTGGGAATGGTCAAACACGGACTACCACACTCCCCCCCGCGTTTTTCCACAAAATGTCCCTCCACCCAACATGGACTTCCTGGCAATCGATCTGCATCTCCCTAACAACCAAACCCTTACGATAATCTCTTACTACAGGCATCCAGCAAACCCGCTTTCTTTAGAACTCTTAGAGTATTTCTCTACTCTAAATAAAGCAATTCTCATGGGCGACCTGAACTGTAGACACACTCAATTCGGTGATCATTTTACAAATCCGGAAGGCATCAGGCTAACTGATACACTTCTAGACCTTCCAATCATAAGAATCACAAACACAAATTACACGTTTTTTAACGCAAATGGGGCATCTATTGTGGACCACATCATTGTTACAGGTAGCGTGATGCATAGGTTTGACGATAGATGTCACATAGGCGATACAATAACGTCCGACCATCTCCCGATATTAGTTAATTCTGATATCATGTCTCCTCAAATCCCACCTCCTCCCAGACAAATAAGAGATTATCGTCACGCAAACTGGCCACAATTCCAAAACTTCATTAACAACAACATTCCTGAGTTAGGCGAATTAAATTCAACCGAAAATATCGATCAGAGTGTAATCCAAATTGAAAACCTCATAATCGAGGCAATCAATCACTCAATTCCAATGAAAACCATTCTACCATTCTCACCGGCACTTCCACAATACATCATTGCCAAAATACATCAAAAAAGGCGGCTTTTACGTCAATACAAAATCAACAGAGACCCCCTCGTCAAAACAGAATATAATCGCATCTCTGCTCGAATTAAGAGAGAAATATCTATCCTACAGGCTCGCCAGTGGGAAGATGCTACCTCGAAATTGGATTACAGAGATGGGAGTAAATTCTGGAATAAATTCAAAGTCCTAACAAAACAAAAATTATCACAACCATCCCATCTGTTGATTAATAACCAAATTATTAGTTCTCCCGAACTAAAAGCTGAGGCATTCAAAAACTCACTCAACGAAAATTTTCGCACCCCAGACAAACCAAACTTTGATCGCTTATTTAAACTCGAAACTGAATTCGCAGTAAGAAATACTCTCTTGCATCAAACTCCAAACCACGTCCCAATTATGGACCCTATTACTGACAGAGAAACGGAGAGTTATTGCCAAATAGGCAAAAATAATTCTCCCGGACCTGACAACATCAGTAGAAGGTGTCTAAAGCAACTTCCTGAGAGTATAATCCCACTTATCACTAAAATCATTAATGCATGTCTCAAATACTACT
This sequence comes from Diabrotica undecimpunctata, assembly GCF_040954645.1. Taxonomy (NCBI): domain Eukaryota; kingdom Metazoa; phylum Arthropoda; class Insecta; order Coleoptera; family Chrysomelidae; genus Diabrotica; species Diabrotica undecimpunctata. Next base: position 26,782,223 of record NC_092811.1, read on the forward strand.
ATTTTCCTACTCCTTGGAAAATAGCAGACACAATCATGTTACCTAAAAAAGATAAACCCCTTACTAACGTGGAATCATATCGACCAATCTCCTTAATAAATTCACTAGGGAAGGTTCTTGAGCTAATCCTAAAAGAGAGGCTCAGCGACTTTCTCGACAGTCACAATATCATCCCAAAATTTCAATACGGATTCCAACCTAATAGATCCACAAAAAATGCATTAATAGACTTCACCTCTAAAGTCACTCAGACGTTAAACAGTAACGGTATCGCCATAGCCACTTTTCTTGATATACAGAAGGCCTTCGATCAAGTCTGGCACGACGGACTAATTCGGAGGCTTATGGACATCGGGCTACCCCTAGAATTCACTAAAATTATACATTCTTACCTATCGAATAGAACAGTGAGAGTGAGAATAAGCGATAAAGTTTCCACCCCATTTACTCCCCTAGCGGGAGTACCTCAAGGCTCAGTACTCGCACCCCTGTTGTACATCACATACAACAGTTCTATCCCTATCCCAAACCTACCGCACACGCAAATGTACCTCTATGCAGACGACACAGCCCTCCTAACAACAGCGAGCAGATTTGCCCCTGAGACAACTTTTAGAAGAGCACAAACTCTTTTGAACGGCGTCGAAGAATGGTGTAATAAGTGGAGAGTCACACTAAACGCTGCGAAAACACAAACTATCGTGTTTCGCTGCCCACATTCATCATCTGGTATTATGCGCAATCGCGCCGACCAAACGCCCCTCTTTTTGATGGGAGAAAGACTCGTTTTTAGCCCGACAGCTTCCTACTTGGGTGTTTTATTTACTAAAACACTTAATTGGGAACCTGATCTAAAGGCAACTTTAGATAGGGTCAGAAACCGAGCCCGACTCCTAGTTCCATTATCAGCGACGTTTGGCAAAACCAACAATAAAACTCTCACACACACTTATAAAACATTCATTCGACCCGTTATTGCGTATAAGTCTAGCTTATATTGCCTTCTCAAGGGTTATCAAAGGAACAGACTGTCTGCTGCGGAGCGTGGAATCTTGCGTAGAACGTGCAGAAAACGTTGGCACTTCCCCTCCCGTGAAATCCACCACACAGCAAATACCACTCCCATTATCGAGAGAATAAAATCTCTCAACAGGAACTTCACCCTCAAAACAATTAACGGCCCCCTTTCTATCACACAAAACACCCTAAAAAGTTCCTGTTCCTTCCTAGGTCACATATCCACCCGAATACCTAAAATCAAATATCCTCACCTACCATCAATTCTATTGCAGTCATGCATAGACGAACTTCCTGACGAATATGTTGATATCCTCGAGGCCACTCCACTAGCCTACAGAACCTCATAAATGTCACATCCTATTCCCTACCCCGGACAGGGGGAGATTGGTTTTTTGCGGTTTCCCAATCTCACTACTCAATGATACCTGTCCGTCCCTGAGAAAATAGCCGCAACTATTTTCTCAACTGAATCGACAATTGCTGGAACCGTCTATCGAACCCCGACGAGGCCTGGCCGTTAGCGTAAGCAACCGATAACAGAATTTTAGTGCAATACACTAGTTCTGAAGTCGGTTGCAAACGCATAAACGCAGGAACAATGGGCACTAGAGAACACGGTTTTAGTTTCTGTGGACTCAGACTCGCACACATACACACTAAGTCACATTCACACACACACACACACACACACACACACACACACACAAATCAAACAGTGAAAGGGGCACTCTTTCTCCTACCGAAACATCCTCATCACCGGAACCTCCGACCATCTGCAGCCTCCGTTACTTCATACGGAGTCTGTGGGCGGCCGGAGAAAATCTAAGTGATTCGACGGAGTCTGTAACATCGAAATGGCAGCGGCCGTCACTGTTTGATTTACACACACATTCACACTGAGCGAAATGCGACAAGTCAACTCTCGAAAGCCAAGGCGCCTCCACTCACGAGCACACTCGTCCACAAAATCTCAGTGCAATACACTGGTTTTGGGGCCGAGTTAAGCTCGAGACTGCACAGGACCAATGGTCACTAGAGACAGGGCTTGTCGTGTCTAGCTCAAAAACCAACACATTCACTGGAAAGAACATCGATTCCAGTCAAACCCTCTCGCCCCTGGCTCGCTGGCTGCCTGAAAAGTGACGAAGAAAGAAGAACGAAAAAGTCGCCGGTGATTTTTCGGGCTGTTTTAGCTGTGTGTACGCCATTATTTAATCAACAACATTCAAACTCAAGCCTGAAGAGGGTCAACCGACCCTAAACGGGCACTTCAAACATTCTCTCCTCATGAATAAAGAATCCTTACCCTATCCTCGAGAATGAACACTGATGTGTGTGTGTTCAGAAGGCCTATTCGGTTTGAGTCTGATGACTAGATAAGACCTCTGGTTGGGGAATACCTTTCTAAGTTAAATAACTAGTTCTTTCTTATACTCCTACCACTTCCCTTCCCTTCTGCATCTGTTCCTGCCAGGTATTGGTTATAATATTCTTCTGAATATTAATGGTACATATTTTTGCTCTTTCTTACAGGACATTTCCATTTTATTGTGTTATTTACTGTATATCGTATTTTACCATATCCATTACCTTTTAGGTTACATTTGATATATTTTTGAGTTGTTTTCTATATTACTGATTTACATTTGTATTTGCTACATTGTTTATGTGTATAATTGCCCTGTCGCAACTTCGTTGCCACAGATATTTGATATTGCCATTTCTTTGCAGCTTATCGCTTTGCTAACCATATAATTCTCTCTTACAGCCTTTTTCTTTATCATAGTTACATTGACATATATTTGTGCGTATATTTAATGATAACCTGCTGTTATTCTCTCTTTCAGGACACTTATTCACAATTGCATTCATTTTCACCTATTTATCATTTTATGTTAACTTCTACTATTTTCCATATTCTTACCATTTTGTTTTAGGTACCTCTCAGGTCCTCTCACGTGGCGTGCTTGAGGTTAGTTCGCGCTTTCTGCTCTGCCTTATCGGCTTAGCCTTATCCTTCGTTGGAAAATAATACAACGAAACGACACACAGCAGCGATAAGAATTGAGCTGAGCACACCATCGCATGATCCATTTTAATACGTGGATCAGATGACACAATCAGCGAAAACTCTAGGGGTAAGGCGCGACGCCTCGGTACTGTGACGAGTAATTGAAGGTACGCGATCGCGGAACATAAATACGAAAAAAGTTGGTCAACCGGGCAGTAATGTTCGGCGACCGGAGCCAGTGAGTAGTCGGCAATCTAGGGGTGTGCTAGTCGATCCGCCGTCCGGTGTGTGTTGAGCTCAGTGAGCACGTTATTATATCCGACGAGAACGGTAGTACCGTATAAGTACCGGTTAATTCGTATCTCGGAAATTCGTGATAGCGTACAGTACTCTCAGCAGACTGTTCCTGAGTTCCAGTTGGACTGCAAAGGCGTATTCTTTAGCTAGGGCCTAAATACGCTAAGGTAACTAAACATAAATACTAACCCATGGGAAATACATAATAATCGTAGATTGTCAACTCTTTATATTTCTTGCTAAGTTCTCTTCTCGTCTCCTTTCGCAACTGAATAAACAATAATTAGTTATAACTGATATCTTGTTGTCTTAGTTATAGTGTCGTCGTAGCTAGAGTGGACCTACGAACTTATCCACTCTGCTATACGCTCTGCTCTAGGATATTTCGCGAATTCGATGTGCGAAACACCCTAGGCACTTATCCCTTAGTCTAGTTGGGACGTTAATTGTTTCTTTTTGAAGGATAAAATAAAACTCAATCGTAAGAGACGAAGACAAAGCCTCAGAGTCTGAGGTAGGTGGAGCAGAGCCCCGCTAGTCGGCTCCCTAGAGTTTAGGGCTCTAGGAGAGACCGAGGTAGACTGTCCTTTGGTTTGGAAATCAACTAATATTTATACATAATATTTTACAAGATTCCAAACCAAAAGACCAATGAAAAAATTGGAAAAGGAAGGAAGGCGGGGCGATGCGCGCCAAGAGTGCTCATTGGTCACTCTTGACCGAGCACTTGGCGACAATAGTATACACTTTATTTAATGTATTGTAAGTTCGAAATTGGGTTTTATTGTTATTTCCGGCCGTTTACAGGTAGAGACTAGAAGAGAACACACACTATACGTTTCTCCTGCTTCTAAAGCAAGCCCATGGATTCAACTCTTTACAGGGCTGGAAACGGGACGTCCTTCATTCCCTTTTCCAAATTGTCCCTACCCTCTTGTAAATCCGCGAGGGCGAAATAACGTCCGTTCAGACTAGTTGGACCAGAAAGCCTTGCCTCCGCTCGCAGAGCTAAGCATCCCTTAACATTATAGACGTGGATGTTACATTGGTGACAGCGTTTATTACAAAGTCAAAAACTGACATTTGATTTTCGTAGAGACGATATTTTTCAAAAACGGCCCTTGCGATCACCTTTTAATTTACAAAAGTGCATCTTTTTGTCATAAGCGCGCACAGAATCTAAAACTATGCCAAGTTATGACTAATAATATGCAAGAAAAAATAAGAGCGATATGACAAAGCAAGTCTGTGTTCTTTGCGAGAACTAGAGAAAACGACTTAATTGCCTCGGAAATAAAATATCATGCCGCTTGTGTTTCGACTGAATTACGCAATTTAAATAAAAAATTTGTTGGAAATAGTAATGTTAACAAAACAGACAATGAGGCATTTGGAAAAATTTTGGAGGAAATGGAAAATAGTTTTGAAAAAGGTAAAGGATACAGCACAAAATTAATTGGCAAAAGGTATGTATCGTGAAATTAGTGGCATTGATGACATGAGCGATAAACAAATAATTAAAAAAATGAAAAACCATTTTGGGGATGGTGTTGAATCAGTAAGGTCTCCTAGACAAAATGAGCGTACAATATTTTTAAGAAATTTCTCGAAAGAACAGGCAATTGAGACAATCGTGCACAACCACGACGAATCTGACACTTTCAGTTTCGGTGCATCGGAGCAACACATTCTAGTCAAAATCTGCCAAACTATCCGAAGCGAGATAAACAAGATGTCAACTGAGTCCGATTTAAAAAAAAAATGAATGTTAGAGACAACAAAAAGTCTATTCCTGAAAGCTTATATTCTCTTGTTAACCTTATTGTCAGATATGAAAGCTATAATAAAAAGGAAATTGAAACTGTAACCATTTGCCAAGACATTATTTTTGCCTGTTCGAATGGAAAAATAAAAACTCCAAAGCATATTGGGCTAAGACTTTTAGTTCACCAGGAAACAAGGTCGAAAAAACTCATTGAAGCAATACACGCTTGCGGTCATTCAATTTCATACATCGATACTCTTAGAGTGCGTAACAGCATCGCCCGAGAAGAAATTCAACTTTACTTGGAGAATGATCATGTGACCATACCGAGACAATTGGTACCTAATAGATTCGTTCAATTTGCTGCTGACAACATTGATATTTTGGAAGAGACTTTGGACAAAACACCTACTTTTCTTCAGATTGCTTCAAATTGCTGCGTTCCAGAGAGGACCATTCAATGAAAATATACCTGGACAATTTAAATTTTTGCCGTATGATCAGAAACTGGTAATACCGAATGATTTTCATTCCCTTCACACAATTTATTTTGACAAATCAAAAGGAAAAGTACAATCTGAGGAAAATAAACTGAGCATCATAGAAAAGAGTCAGAATCTTAATAATAACATAAGATATCGTAAAATGACATGGTGCATTTGCAGAATGAGGGACTCTGTTAGGGATGAAACCGTTATCACACAGTGATCAGGATTTCATAAACGGACTGTGGAGGATAAATCACATGTAACGACCTATTGGCTACTTACCTGTACTACCCCATGTCTCGTCAGAATATGATACCGTTTGGACTGTTATAAAGTGCAAAGAAATTGCTAAGAAGCTAAATAACAGATACACGGTACTGACGTTTGATCAAGCGGTCTATTATAAAGCTAAATAGCTCCAATGGTCCCGGCCAGAAGACACAAAAAACGTAGTCATTCGTCTAGGTGGATTCCAGATTGTTAGGAACCTCCTCAAAATAATTGGTCAGTTCATGACAGATTCTGGACTTGCTAGTGTATGGTTGGACAGTGCTCTATGCTCAGTCCACAATTGATGGTAATTTATCTGGCAAAAAATACAATAAAGGTATACGAGCCCATTAGTGGACGTACGAAGGATATTGACTTTGTCAATATTGTTAATAAATCTTTAAAAGAAGTGGTTTTTAGAGTGTGGCAGTCCTTCTGTACATTATATTAACTTAATTCATCTTTGCACATCGGAAATCATCGATACTTTCAAGAGAAAAGAAGACGGCAACTCTCCGATAAAATCTCAACTTTAACAAGTTAATCGCCCACGTCAAATATTAAAATTTTTCCACTCAGGCCAAAACTCTATTTAGAGATATTTATATTGATAACTTTAAAATACTATGTAATAATTGACAAACAATTTTTTGAGATATTTTTTCACATAAAAAAAACAATTTTAAAATGTGAACCTGTACAAATTTACCATAAATTTGTACATTGTAAAAACTTTTATTTTCATTTAAATACTCCACTTAATTCTAAACTTAAACTAGTACCTTCAAACCAGTCCATTCTCGGCCCTGAACCAGAGGGGGCTGGTCCTATGAGGCAGTGCCTCACCAGTATCAATCGACTATTTACGTTCTTTAACTACAATTTAACTTTTTGGAATTTTCTAAATAACTTTATTTTCATTATGATAAAAAATTAAAATATGTACACCCCTGATGTCTTATCTTTGTATATTTCTTCATAATCTACGGGCCGGACAAGGGACAAGCTTAAACCACAAAATATTAAATAAACAACGGCTCCATTTTCCGCACCAGCTTCTAATATATCATCTGTGCATCTCATTCTCTCTTTAAAAATTATAGCCGCCGAGGCAAGCCTCACGGCATTGCTCTGTCTGACATATTAGACATCACATTATCTAGCGAAATTCAACATGATTTATTTATTTTCTGCCCACGATTTCACCGAACAAGAGAGGCATGCCGCTCTGGTTTGGTGTAGTTCTTTTAATTAGCAGCGTTGCCGTTTGGGTACAAAGGTACCCAATTCGCTACATTTTTTCCCTCGGGGTATAAAAGTACATTTTAAATAAAACATAGATTTTTATTTGAAAATTGTAACAACATTGTTATGTTGTAGTAGAGTATTTTCCTTTAGTAGATGGTACTATACATATTGTTCTATTGTTTTCCGATTTAACAAAAAATATTTTTTTTCTATGCATTTACCAGATTGGCAACATTGGTACATTTTGGAACATTTTGTCGCCCAGCCTGCTGAATTGTGATTGGTCAAATGGCAACAGTAATTGCAGCCAATCATAATTCAGAAGTCTGTTGCTCATTTTCTGAATTATCGTTGGTCGAAATGCATCCGAGCTGCAGCCAATGATAATTCTGAAAATTGGGCATTGGTCGCCGTGCTCGGTCAATCGTAAAAAGGTCCAAAACGACCGTTACGATTGACCTACTTTTTTCTGCATAAAAGAAGTGCACGACGGCCAGGAAATCAGACCGGGTCAGGATATGTCCGCTGGTCCAGCCTTCTAGGCAAGTAAGATCCTCTGGTTGATTCAGTTCCTAGAGAGTTCTTGTTTTTTTCTTTCAGCTCACCTCTAAAACCCGGAACCTAACGTTCCACATCTTTAACTACGGTTTGTCTACAAACCACGGCGGCCATTTTTGAAGGATTTATTTATGCTTTTTGACTTAGTCAAATTTGCTGATAAATTCCTTTAAGAGCGTCGCCATTTTTCGCCGAATTAATCTGTGTTTTTGGACTTAGTCTAAATCCTGATTATTTCGACGGGCTTACAGGTCATGTAAGAAAATTTCTCTTACAGATTTGCTAAGTCCCTACTTGACGGGACTTTGCCACCGGACGGTGCATATATCCTTTGCAAAGATTGAGATTTAATAAAGACTTCCTGTGTTGTTTTATTTTTCTCTTTCAGGCATATTGATACTTGCAAATAAACGTACATAAACTGTGTTTTACTTCCTCTCCCTTTTTCAGGTACACTGCAAAGGTTGGTATTTGGTATTTAAACTTTGAATATAATACTTTGATACTTATATATTTAATATAACACTCTTTGATATATATATATATATATATATATATATATATATATATATATATATATATATATATATATATATATATATATGTATATAACTTGTATGCTATTTCTCTTTTCTTTCTCTTTCAGGTACACTATTAAAAATAACTTGTACTTTATTCTATCTTTGAATTAATGATATTTATCTTTCAGCTACACTGTTAAAATTTCTATTATTATTTTTATGACCTTAATACTTGTTGTTATTTTATTTACTGCTATTTGAATTGATATACATTATTTGTGCCTATTTGTCACCATTTGATTATTTTCTACAGGTCCAATTGACTTAGAAAATTTGTTTAAAAAATAATTTGAATTTTCGCTTATAATTATTTTTACAGTGTACTTCTTCCCCATTTTATTGTTGATTATCCCGATTGGCATAACAACCGACATTCCTGTCCTTATCCCGAGTTTCTAGCTCAACTCCTTCCTACTCCAAGTACTTTTGACAAGTGACATTTTCTATATTTACTAATTTGAATTTTGTTTGTATTTTGTTTATTATTAATAACTAACGTGTATTCCCTTACAGATTCTTAGTTTAAGACTAATTAGTATAATTATTCTCCCGATTTCCGGATCAGGAGATAATTATACGTCTCTTTCAGATTCTTAGCATAAGTTATATTATATCATTTCTACTTATTATAATTACTGTGCATTTTAATTAATAAACTTTTTATAACTGTGTTATTCTTTGAAAAAAGGCATTTAATCCCTAGCTAGGTAATAATGGCTTCCGACAGAGAGCCTTACTCTCTGAGGTCACTCCAAGCGACGGATAGAGCGGTTAACTTGCCTTCTCCCTCTTTAGAAGAAGATGGGAGTTATATCAGTTACCGACATGGCGCCCAACTCACTGATCGAACTTCACCACACCCTGAGACAACAGAGTACTCACCGCCTGCGACGTCAGGCCCTTTTTCCACAACGGAGACGACAGCTCAACTTCCACCACAGCCTGCGACGTCAGGCAATGCAGATATGGGACAGATTCTAGCAGCCCTCACCCAAGCCGTGACGGCACTAGCCATAACTCAAGGACAAACCGTGAAGATAGAATATCCACCAGCACCACCAGCACCACCTGCACCTACACCACGATGGAGGCCACCCCTAAAACGATTCAGCGGAGCAGAACACGAGAGCCCCGAGGACTTCGCCGCTTCAGCCACGGATCACCTCCTAGACATGACAATCGAGACGAGACACTGGACGGCGTATCTCCTGGAGTATGGACTCGAAGGGGAGGCGGCTGCGTGGGCAAAGACACACACGGACCCCAAGATGGATCACACATCGTTCTTCAGGAAGCTGGTGGACCACTTCAGCCACTCATCCAAATTTGCAAAGATGTTGGCCAAATTATACGGCCATAAACAGAGGCACGAAACATCTGCAGAGTTCATAAACCAGAAGATGGCTCTGTTTAACCGAGTTGCACCTGCCACCCCAGACGAGGAACGATGTGAGATCCTCATAGAACAGTTGCGCCCGGAGATAAGAAAATACCTGAGGGGCAATCCACCACGTACCGAAGACGACCTACGGCGGACAGTGGACGAACTGGAAAGAGATACAAGAGTCTCTACTCCCTCACCTGCCAACCAAAAGCAAGAGAGACCAAGTCCCAAGCCGGACCGTCCTCCACAGCCACAGCAGGATCGTCCACCACAACATCCACCACGTCACGACCGCCCTAGACAGTCGGAGACCCTCAACGAATGGCGCAACAGGGGAAACAACCGTAACCATGGCTACAACAACCGTAACAACACCAATGGCCGCAACCAATCCAGCCAGCAACAAGGAGGTCATCCCATACCTCCACCGAGAAGCCAACCACCACGTCCAGGCCAGGGAAACGCCGACGGGGGCACCGTCGAACACTAAGTCCCAAGTCCAAGGTGCCCCAGCTGAACATCCTCCAGGTAGCCGCTGCTTCCTCACCACCACCCGAGATTTCCGTGGAAATCAACTCAGTCAGGATGATGGCCCTGATAGACTCCGGTGCAAGCCACAACTTCATCCGAGTGGGCCTTATCGAGACGGCAATGGTGCAGAACACTTCTACCAGAGTCCAGCTGCCCGAAAGAAGCCAGTCACTGCGAACTCTAGGCTTCGTAGACGTGGACGTCCACTTCACCGATCAATTTTCCAGTAGAATCCGATGTCAACTCGTAGATGATCTCCACCACGACTTGATTCTAGGCATGTCATGGCTGACGTCCGAGGGTGCCCTGCTAGACCTTACCAGGAGGTGCATCCACGTAGGGACCGACAGCCGCCACATCTTGTTCTGGGAGTCATCTACAAGACCAACATCCACCAACAACGTCCACCTCCTACGAGAAGACCAGGCCCCAAGCTTCGCAATGACTGAAATCCAACAGCTTCTCGAAACATACCAAGATGTTTTCGATGACAAAGTCCGTCAACCCACCACCAAGGCCACGCAGATGACCATCAAACTGACTGACTCAACTCCCATCAACACCAGGCCGTATAAATACTCCACGGCCAAGAAAAAGACAATGTACTCCGAGGTCCAGGATATGCTCTCGGCGGGCGTGATACGTCCAAGCAGAAGTCCGTACAACAGCCCAGTTGTAATAGTTACAAAGAAGGATGGCACCCCTAGATTTTGCGTCGATTATCGCAAAATCAACGCAATCACCGTGGACGAAGTTTCGAACCTTCCACCCATACATGACAGCATCAAGGAGCTTGGCTCAGCTAACATCTTCACCACCCTCGACCTGAAGAGCGGATTTTGGCAAATTCCGCTGGCCGAGGACTCCAAACAGATAACAGCTTTCAGCCTTCCTGATGGGTCCCAGTTCGAATTCACGGTGATGCCATTTGGGTTGAAGAACGGACCTGCAGCTTTCCAGAAGCTGGTGACCACCGTCTTCGCCGGCTTCGTGGACGAATTTGTGAAGGTGTACATGGACGACATCATCATCTACTCGTCCACCTGGGAGGAACACCAAAAGCACCTCCACCTGGTCCTGGAACGCCTGCGCACTCACGGCCTGTGGGTGTCATTAAAGAAATGCCAGTTCGCCGCCAAAGAACTGGACTACCTGGGCCATACCATCACTTCAACCAACACGCAACCGATGGAAAGACACAGAGACAAGATCCAAGGGTTCACGACTCCGAAGACTCTCCGCCAACTGAGATCTTTTATTGGCACTGCCAGCTGGCTCCGAGACTTCGTTCCAAACTTTGCGGAGATGGTGACCCCGCTGACTGATCTAACAGCGGGAAAACACCGTTTCCAATGGAACGAAGTAGCTGACAGGGCATTCAATAACATCAAGAATGCCATAGCCAATAAATTGGAATTGCAACGGCCAGATGCCAGCCTGCCCTTCAGCCTCCAGACGGACGCGTCTGAGATAGGCATGGGCGCCGTCCTATTCCAAGGTGAACCCAACAACAGACGGATCATAGCATATGGTTCCACCAAGCTGAAGCCAGCTGAGAAGAGGTACCATATAAACGAGAAAGAATGTCTTGCTGTGATATGGGCCCTGAAGCGTTTTAAACATTTCCTGCAGGACCAGGCCTTCACATTGTACACTGACAGCAGAGCTCTACTGTGGCTGGATCGCTACAAGTCCGATAAAGCCAAGTTGTCACGATGGGCTCTGCTGCTACAAGAGTTCAACTTCAAGGTGATCCACGTAGCCGGTAGAGACAACCAGCTGCCAGACCATCTATCACGCCATCCGACCACCGAGGAGGAGACGATCCACGACCCTGACGCTGAAGTCGACCGCCTAGCCTGGCCACAGCAACCAATGATGGAAGACAACACCTTCCCGTTGCTGTGCCTCCTAGAAGCCCAGGAAGATGGTGCCAACCACCCCATCCTGGACGACCTTAACGACATGCCGCTGCAAACCCGCATCCAGAGGGCACATCAAACCCACCATGGAGTGCAGCGGTTCATCACTCGTTGGCGTCGAATTCAGACCAGAGGGCCTCGTGATGACGTCGAGACTAGCCTCCTCGATGAGTTCCTGGTAGAAGACGACACTGCCTACTACCTCCAGGATGGCTCAAAACGACTCCTTGTCCCTGGTTGCTTCCGAGCTGAGGTTCTGCAAGTTTACCACGACAGTGAGGAAGCTAACCATCCGGGACAAGAAGAGACGTCCCGGGCCATCCGAGAACTTTACTTCTGGCCCACCATGTCCAAAGATATCATCAACCACATCAGATCTTGCCTGAAGTGTGCCACCTCAAAAGCATCCAAGAGACAACCCAGAGCTCCGATAGTTCCGAGGGCCCCCGTCAACCCATGGGAGAGGATCTCATTCGATGTACTAGGTCCCTATCCTCCTGCTCGAGGAACAAGGAACCGCTATATCCTCCTGGCCACGGACTGCCTCAGCAATTGGGTTGAGTACCGATGCACCACTTCGGCAAAATCAAGAGATATCACGTCCTTCCTCCAGGACGAGATCTGCAACCGATGGGGACGACCGAACACCATCATCACGGATAATGGCTCCCAGTTTAGAACACCAACCTGGGAGAGGTTCCTGCGTCGTCACAACATAGAGCACGAAAAGGCGCCCATATACCACCAGAGGGCCAATCCCGTCGAGCGCAGAGTTCAAGAGCTAAAGAAAGGACTACGGGCAAGAGTGTCATCACCTGAGGACCCCCGATGGGACTCCTACGTCGGAGACGTCGTCTTCACTCTTCGAACCAGAGCCAACGACGCCACCGTACAAACTCCTGCGGAGCTCCTACTCGGATATAGGCCAAGACGAGCCCAGGAAACCAACTTCCAGGCCAACCAGAGGGAGAACAGGGAACAACGAGTTCAGCGAGCGGTCCAAAAAGCCACCGTCTACGCCAGGAACCTGTTCCCGGACAATCCTGATGCTCGTCCTCCACCTCAGTACATTCCTGGACAACAGGTGTTGGTGAGGAACCACCAGCGAGGAAACTTCGGGGAGACCTGGACAGGACCCCACTCGATCATCAGGGCAGCCGGTAACCATACCTACGAAGTCCACCGAGACAACGACGTAGACCGGCTGATCCATGTTGACGACATCCGTCCCGCACCGCCTCCACGTGTCGACGCCATCGCCGGAGAAGACGCCGAGTGAAGAAGTGCAAAGACAATCTTTTTGTTTTTCAGAGACAATTTTTCATTTTTTTTGCAATTAACTATACAATTGTTTGCTTTCACTTTTTTATACTTATTATTGTAAAAATATTGTTTTTCAATAAAGTAAAATCACCAGAAGGATCTTCGAAGCGGGGGGGATGTCGCCCAGCCTGCTGAATTGTGATTGGTCAAATGGCAACAGTAATTGCAGCCAATCATAATTCAGAAGTCTGTTGCTCATTTTCTGAATTATCGTTGGTCGAAATGCATCCGAGCTGCAGCCAATGATAATTCTGAAAATTGGGCATTGGTCGCCGTGCTCGGTCAATCGTAAAAAGGTCCAAAACGACCGTTACGATTGACCTACTTTTTTCTGCATAAAAGAAGTGCACGACGGCCAGGAAATCAGACCGGGTCAGGATATGTCCGCTGGTCCAGCCTTCTAGGCAAGTAAGATCCTCTGGTTGATTCAGTTCCTAGAGAGTTCTTGTTTTTTTCTTTCAGCTCACCTCTAAAACCCGGAACCTAACGTTCCACATCTTTAACTACGGTTTGTCTACAAACCACGGCGGCCATTTTTGAAGGATTTATTTATGCTTTTTGACATAGTCAAATTTGCTGATAAATTCCTTTAAGAGCGTCGCCATTTTTCGCCGAATTAATCTGTGTTTTTGGACTTAGTCTAAATCCTGATTATTTCGACGGGCTTACAGGTCATGTAAGAAAATTTCTCTTACAGATTTGCTAAGTCCCTACTTGACGGGACTTTGCCACCGGACGGTGCATATATCCTTTGCAAAGATTGAGATTTAATAAAGACTTCCTGTGTTGTTTTATTTTTCTCTTTTAGGCATATTGATACTTGCAAATAAACGTACATAAACTGTGTTTTACTTCCTCTCCCTTTTTCAGGTACACTGCAAAGGTTGGTATTTGGTATTTAAACTTTGAATATAATACTTTGATACTTATATATTTAATATAACACTCTTTGATATATATATATATATATATATATATATATATATATATATATATATATATATATATATATGTATATAACTTGTATGCTATTTCTCTTTTCTTTCTCTTTCAGGTACACTATTAAAAATAACTTGTACTTTATTCTATCTTTGAATTAATGATATTTATCTTTCAGCTTCACTGTTAAAATTTCTATTATTATTTTTATGACCTTAATACTTGTTGTTATTTTATTTACTGCTATTTGAATTGATATACATTATTTGTGCCTATTTGTCACCATTTGATTATTTTCTACAGGTCCAATTGACTTAGAAAATTTGTTTAAAAAATAATTTGAATTTTCGCTTATAATTATTTTTACAGTGTACTTCTTCCCCATTTTATTGTTGATTATCCCGATTGGCATAACAACCGACATTCCTGTCCTTATCCCGAGTTTCTAGCTCAACTCCTTCCTACTCCAAGTACTTTTGACAAGTGACATTTTCTATATTTACTAATTTGAATTTTGTTTGTATTTTGTTTATTATTAATAACTAACGTGTATTCCCTTACAGATTCTTAGTTTAAGACTAATTAGTATAATTATTCTCCCGATTTCCGGATCAGGAGATAATTATACGTCTCTTTCAGATTCTTAGCATAAGTTATATTATATCATTTCTACTTATTATAATTACTGTGCATTTTAATTAATAAACTTTTTATAACTGTGTTATTCTTTGAAAAAAGGCATTTAATCCCTAGCTAGGTAATAATGGCTTCCGACAGAGAGCCTTACTCTCTGAGGTCACTCCAAGCGACGGATAGAGCGGTTAACTTGCCTTCTCCCTCTTTAGAAGAAGATGGGAGTTATATCAGTTACCGACAATTTCTGCAAAATTGTTGTAGTAAGAGTAAGTAGTAGTTAAATTACTTCCTGTTGACCTCTTTGTGCGGCAGGATCACGTTTGACGTATCTCGTGTTGTTTTTCATTAAAAAAACAGTAAGATTACATGTTATATAATAAGTGCAGTGCAATTCTAATTAAGTTTTTTTAATAATTTTGGTGGGTTTGTTTTTGTCTGCAGGATTTTCGGTTTTAGTGAAAAATGGATTTAGCACCGAGCACTTCGTCACAACTTTCCCAGGTAAATGTAAATATTCGTAATACTTGTGATCTCGTAAATTTTTTAGTCAATCAGCAGAATTTTTCAAGTCATTCATATGAAGATAAATTATATATAGTTAAAGTCGTAAAACGACCTATTCCAGATTTAAGTAAACATCTTGTTTCTATCGGTGGCGTCGGAAAACCAAATCGGGGATTTCAAAATGCATGGTACGAAAAGTTTGACTGGCTTACGGGTAGTATAACATTAAATAAATTGTTTTGTTGGCCATGCATTTTATTTGCCACAGCTAATACTAGCGACAAAGTTTGGTTCAAAAGTGGTTATACTGATTTGAAAAATTTGTCTCGGAGTCTATTGTTACACAATAAAAGTTCTCAACATATTACATCGAATTGCAAGCTTACTCTTATGAGAAAACAAAAGCAAAATATCGCCACAGCACTAGACAATTCGCGTAAAATAGATATTGAAAATTTCAATGCTAGGGTTAAAGAAAATCGGCAAATTTTAAAAAGCCTTATAGATATTACGTTACACCTCTGTATGCAAGAGTTACCGTTTAGGGGGCATGATGAATCTAATGAATCTTTAAATCGCGGGAATTTCAAAGAGCTAGTTGTTCTTGTTAGTAAATTTGACACTAATTTAAAAACATTTTTAGAACATGATAATGACTCTAGATCAGTTTTTTCTGGGACATCAAAAACCATACAAAATGAATT
The DNA here is from genome assembly GCF_040954645.1 of Diabrotica undecimpunctata. Taxonomy (NCBI): domain Eukaryota; kingdom Metazoa; phylum Arthropoda; class Insecta; order Coleoptera; family Chrysomelidae; genus Diabrotica; species Diabrotica undecimpunctata. The sequence goes on from NC_092811.1 coordinate 26,798,404, forward strand.
AATCGATTCAATTGCTTTTGTTATAAATAAAAAAATTGAGGAAGAAACTTTAAAATCATTATTCTTTTCCTGGCAGGTGGATGAGACTACTGATATAAGCTGCCATTCACAACTATCCGTTATTTTTCGATACGTAATAAACGATAAACCAGTCGAACGATTCATGGGATTTTACGATGTAAGTTCCGGGCGTTCTGCTCAAGATTTATTTGAATTTTTATCTACCAAATTTCGAAAGTTCAACTTGCATAGTAAATTAGTGGCTCAGACATACGATGGAGCTTCTGTAATGTCGGGAGAAGTGAATGGTCTACAGGCAAAAATTAAATCTATAGCGCCTCAAGCCATGTTCATTCATTGCTATGCACATGTATTTAATTTAGTTTTAAGTAACGCATGCAGTTCAATTCAACAAGTTAAAGTTTTTTTCTCAACCTTATCCGGTTTTTCTTCATATTTTTCTAAATCTACAAAGCGTACCCAAGTGTTAGAACACATTGGAGGAAATCGTATACCTTCTAATGTAGCAACTCGCTGGAATTTTACTTCACGCGCAGTTCTCACAGTTAATAATAATAAGGATAAATTACTTGAGACCTTTGATTTTATTATTAATAGTCGAGATTTTGATGACAAAACAATAAGAGAAGCAGTAGGTTTAAAAGCTTTTTTAGAAGATCCTCAGAACATATTTTTTTTAGAAATATTTTCGTTGATTTTTCATCAAACTGATACTGTTTTTTCCATTCTACAAAATAGAAATACAGACATTGTTAAGGCCAGAAATTTACTTCAAAATACCCTAAGTAAAATACGTGAATTTAGGAGTAACAGTACTTATTTTGATACAATTTATGAAAAACTGGATACCGCTGCGTTACACTCGAAACGTCGTAAGGGAGTTGAAATGACTGATAAAACTCAACAATTAAGGCAAATTTTTTTTTGAAATTCTTGACATTATAGCAACCCAAATAGAGGTTAGGTTTTGCGACGTTGAAAAATTACATTTCTTTGATCTGTTGAATATATCAAAATTTCCCATTTTTGCTAAAGAATTTCCTCATGATCTATTAAAAAACTTGACAACGCAGTATAATATTTTTGATATAAATCAACTAAAAAGTGAGTTATCCGCTATGTACGGGAATGATATAATAGAAAATTGCGCAAGCCCTTATGAAATGTTAACTTTTTTTCACGATTATGATTTAAAACTTTGTATGCCAGAAGTTTTTAAATTATTATGCATTTGTGTTGTTTTGCCAGTGACAAGTGCTTCTGCAGAAAGAAGTTTCTCCGCGCTAAAGAGGATTAAAAATTACATCAGAAATACAACTGGACAGACACGATTGAGTAATATGGCAAAAATCTCAATTGAAAAATCATTTATAAAATCACAGGATGAGAACGTTTTTATAGACGATGTAATAGATCATTTTGCAGAACAGAAGTCTCGCAGAATTCCTTTAATTTATAAAAAACTTTAAATTTTAGAACTCAGTTTTCCTTTTAGCATTTATATTTTTTGAAGTTTTTCTAAAATAATTATAATTTTTAAAAATCGTGAAATAAAAAACCAAATTTAACCCTTTGTTTAAGTTTATTTAACGTAAACGGCCTCACGTTATGATGTCACAAAATCGACCTTCCGACTAACATCTTACGACGAGAACGATCAATGGAGATATGCTAGACCGAAGCTTCAACTGAAGGAATATGTGAGAGCGTGAAGAAGATGGCACTAGATTAGCAGTCGCCATTTATAACACTTACTAACAAATCTCCCAGATAAAAAATACCTACTAACCCCCAAAAAAATAAATAAAAAATATAAATATAAATTATAAAAGTCGCTTAACGACACCTTGGGTATCATTTAAGTTACATTTATGAGCACCCTATTACACATGGTGCTCATAAATACAGCTCAATCGCGGACTTTTTCAAAAAGCAGTCAGCCCTTATGTTGCACCTTCAGTGCACATAAGGGATAGTGGAGGAGGGCTTAGGAGAGCTTTGAGGTGAGGATGACTTTTGTTGATCCGCGCGCGTATCGTCAGAAGTCCTTCTCACGCCAAGTCATTGTTTGCTGGCGCGAGCAATGCCTCCTTAGCCGGGTATGACTGGAGCAAAGAGAAGCTAACCATAATAATAATTTTTTTCCTTAAGTGTAGTGTGCCTCACCATCTTGTACTATCACGAGCCGCCCCTGACTGAATTAAATACCAAGTATTGTAATAAAGATTTTACGAGTCCTCTTTGCCTTTTTGCTGAAGTTTATTCATTTACCTTGTGCAGTTTGGTAAAATATATAGATATATTTTTATAACTCTTATACTTTGGATTATTCAAATATGGTTATTACGATTTATGAAAGGATGCATATAGCATTTAAATAGACAAATTCCTAATATCAAAACTAATGTGTTACTTTACATTCTTAATATTTTTCCTAGAAGAGTCACTATAGTGTCTTTAAACTTTGATTGTTTTAGGTGAGCATGTGACTCTATACCATGAAGCAAAAAGTAGAGGAAGTGGATGAGATTAATATTTTTATTGCTACACTTTGCAGAGCTTTAAGAGAATTAAAATTCAGATGGGTAAATTGTAGTGTTGCTAACAGAAAGTATTTAATGGAACAACCACATGTGACTTTAAAAAGACTTCAGTTTTTAAAAGCCTATAAGGACAATGAAAGCAGTTTATACCCTTTAAAACCAGTTTTCTTGGATGAGACCTGGATATTCAGTAAAGGAGGATTCCGCAAGAGCTGGCAAGATGGCAGCAATGGAGAAGGTGTACGATACATACGATCACTGTGAATTGATTTTCAAAAAAGGAAGTGAATCTGGTGACTACCATGATTCAATGAATTCTGAGAATTTTGAAAAATGGTTCGAGCATCAGCTTTTACCAAATTTAGAAGAACCATCATTAATTATAATGGATAATGCATCATACCATTCAACTTTATTGGAAAAAATACCAAATGCTAGTTGGGCAAAACATTCTTTATTAGAATGGTTGAAAAACCGACATATTAATTGTTCAATGACTATGATGAAGTTTGAGTTGATGGATATTGTATAGTTTATTTCACGAAAAATGGTTGAGTGCTTAATGATTGCAATAAAACCCGACCGTAAGTACCCCAGATTAGTCAACATTGTCTAAGTCAAAAGACGCTAAAGAAATTGTGTTAAATGAGTTTAATGGATTATGTGAAGAATTGGAACGGCACGCGAGTGTTTTAAAAACTGAGGCTTCAACAAAAGTTTCTGCTACTGTATATCGAATTATAAAGGAGGGCATTACAAATAGACAAAAAATGAGCGACTTTGGACGACATCGACCTATTGAGCAACATCTTTTAGGTCGCATTTCAGAAACCATTTATAATATGTTTGCAGGTAATATTATACCCACACTTAACCAAATTTTAGCTGAATTAAAATCTAAAAATATTACTAATTGTTGTAAATCAACTTTAAGAAAATTTTTACTATCAAATGGTTTTAAATATAAAACAATCAATAAACGACATACTATAATGGAAAGTGCCCGTTTAATAAAATGGCGTAATGAATATTTGGAAAAGATAACCGAGTATAGAAATAGCGGAAGAAAAATTTATTACTTAGATGAAACGTGGTTTGACACTAACGAAACGATTGGAAAAGGTTGGAGTAATGACAATGTAAAGTGCAAAGTTAATGTACCATCTTCCAGGGGCAAACGAATATGCATTTTACATTGTGGAGGGGAAGACGGTTGGGTAACCGATGGCTTACTATTAAGTGCAAAAGAAATTAAAGACAGTTGTTTGGACTATCATCAAGATATTACGGGTGAACTTTTCGAATCGTGGTTTAAAAATAACTTATTACCAAATTTAGCAAACAACAGTGTTATTGTTTTAGACAATGCATCATATCATTTACAATGCATCATATCACAACTTAAAAAAATCCGAATAAATACTCTTATCACAAGATTTACATTTTGAAGATCGGTACACTAAAGACCAATAGTAGAGGTACTTAATACAAAATTATTTGTAAAGGAATATATTATTGATGATGCAGCAAGTAAAAATGGATATACAACTTTAAGACTACCACCATATTACTGCGTTTTAAATCTAATAGAGTTGTTATGGTCTCAACTGAAATATAATGTGAGACAAAAAAAAAATTAAAATCCAAAATGTTATAACACTGTCGTGAAACTAATAGATTCTGAATTTAATCTCTGAGGATAACTGGAAGAAAGCAATAGAACACACAAAATATATCGAAAAAGAATATCTTACAAACATTCCTGTTTTAAATAAAATTATTAGAGTCCGTGCAAGCACTCTTGACCACGGCGCAGTAGACGAAATTTGGTTTAGTCCCCACCTCCACGCGAAACGCACTGTACTATGCAACGTGAAAATATCGACATTTATTAAAAGCGGTCAAAAGGTAGGTACTTTATCATAAATTCAAATACATAGGGGTGCATTAAGGAAATTTTAATAAAATTTTTTCATTTCTTTTTTGTTTTGAGACTGGTACAAAACAAAAATTACTTGCAGTCTGTTTCAATTAATTGGTTAATAGTTGATATTGGAAAATCTTTTTTTTTTGAACTACTTCATATGTTACGATTTACGTTGATTTGAGTTTACATTTTTTTTAAATCTTTGTTTTATATATCGTGTTCTTTTTAACATAAAATTTTACATTTTTAAAACTTTTTTAACATAAAAAATAATTTTTGTTGATAAAAATAGAAAATTTCAATACTTATTTTATGTAGTTATGTAATCTTAACATTTTTTTTAATTCGTTGTCGGATTATAATTAAATTAATATTCTTTTGGTGATTTTTTTATAGAAAAAATAAACATTTTATAACACCTACCGACCATAGAAGTGATATATTTTTTAAATTTATATTTAGATCAATCATAATTGTTTAATCAAAATATTTTTATATTTTCATTTCCTTCACAGAGCTATCATAATGAATAACAGCCGTGTTATTCACAGTCAGTGCCGACATATTGTTTACAATGTATATAAGTTTTTAAAAAAGGAACAAGAAAAACACAACACAAAATCTTTGGTTTTAAATATGGTTGTTGAAGCCACTGGAATTTCTAAAAGTAGCGTCCAAAGAATTATTCAAGAAGGAGAGAGAGTTTCCGATTTTTCATCTCCTTCAGGCAGCTCGGGAAATGTCTTTAAATCTCCCAGAAAAAAAATTAATCAGCCAAAACCGAAAACCAACATCGATGGTTATGAGGGAGAAATTATAAGAAACACAGTGCATACCTTTGCAATGATTCACGGCAGCAGACCTACAACGTCAGCTGTTTACAACGCTGTTAAGAATGAGATTAATTTCCAAGGTAAACTATCGTCGTTCAGAAAAGTGTTGAAGAAATTAGGTTTTAAATGGCAAGAAACAAATGACAACCGAAAAATACTTATGGAAAAAACGGATATTCGAGCCAAACGAACAAAATATCTAAAAAAAAAATAAAATATAGAGCTGAGGGTTATAACGTTATCTACACTGATGAAACGTATCTCCACAGCAGCCATACAACATCTAAATCATGGGATGATGGTTCAAGCAAGTGTTTAAAGTCTCCTGTTGCCAAAGGTCAGCGGTTAATTATCGTACATGCAGGAGGGGAAAAAGGTTTCGTTCCAAATGGCCTACTAATTTCCAAATCTGGTTAGCGTACTGGAGATTATCATAATGATATGAACCACGAAAACTTTATAAAATGGCTTCAAGAAAAGTTAATTCCCAACTTGCAGCAGAAAACCGTGCTTGTATTGGACAACGCATCCTATTATAACGTAGCCTGTGAAGTTGCCCCTACATCTTCATGGAAAAAAAAGGACATGTAGCGATGGCTAACAGAAAGATGCATTTATTTTGCAGTGACTGATACAAAACCAGAACTTTATGCAAAAATTAAATTGAATAAACCAGCACATAAACAATATGTAGTAGACACTATAATGGCGAAACAAGGACACATTGTATTACGTCTTCATCCATATCACCCTGAACTAAATCCTATTGAAAAAATTTGGGCAGTAGTTAAAAATCATGTGGCTTCAAAGAATGTGTCGTTTAAAATGTCCGACGTTAGGCAAATAGCGGAAGAAAAATTCAACAATCTCGGAGCAGATGTGTGGAAGAATACATGTGAACACGTTATTGAAGTAGAACAGGAATAACTTAAAAAAGAACACTTAATAGATGACGTGGCTGAACTAATTATACACGTTGGCGAAGATGATTTTGATAGTTCGTGGTCAGACACTGACGATGATGAAGGTGACCTAGGATGTGAACTTTTAGAAGAATCTGCTATAGACAATTAAAACTCTTACGAGAACTACATACTCTTACGTGACTATAACGCGTGTGAACAGTGACTTTGGGTAAGATTTTTTACTTATATTTAATATAACTTATATTTCTGTATCATCATACTCACTCAACAATCTATCTATATCCCTTAAAATTTTATTTTAAAACTTGTTTATTAGATTATTTATTATTAAAATTAACGCACTGCCTTAAAAATGTTACATTTTGATGTCTCGTATTTCCTAAACCTGTTGTCCGATAAATTAACAATTTGATAAATGTCAAATTATTAACAGTCACATGACTGGTTTTTTTTTGTAAAAATTAGTTACTTTATTATTTAAAGTTTCAATTAAAACAGACATAAAAAATGTCCAATTTTTAAAATGGTGTGTTAATTTTGAGGGTTTTGTGTATATATTGTCTAAACCTCTCGAGGAATTTTTAAGTATATAACTAAATCCAACTAATTACTAAAAGGAAATCCATGTATAGCTAGGTAGAACCTAATTATTGTTCTATTGTATCTAATTGTTCTTATCTAACCTCACTGCAATTCCTAGTAATCTCTGATTTCTAGTAGTTATGACGTATGGAGAATTCCAAACAAATTATCAATCAATCATTAGCATTCAACAAATCAGTAAACAAATGATCATTATCACTCAATCAAATTATCCGTTGGACTCTTATTTGAATTTTATTTAATTTACCGTCCTAATTACCATTATAAATCAATACAAAAATTAGTTAATTTGTAAATATTTTTTTTAAGTAGATACAACTGTTTAGGCATTTTAAAAATAAATTATATTATTAAATTAAATGTGTATTAGTTATTCATCCCATAATATTAGTTATATGTCTCAACTCAAAATAAGAAATTGAAAATATAAACTAATAAACAATAATTTTGCAATAAATAATAGGGCTTTTTTCACGTTTAATATCGAAAGTTAAGTTTAAAATAACAAATTAAAACAAGTTTAAAAAAAAATTGAACAAAAATCATTGAAAATATTTGTATTATATCAAATTATATAAAATTTTTGTTATGCACCGTGCAATTTTTTATTTATTACTCAGTCCAACACTGTAATTATTTCGACAATTTCGAGGTTGCAGTCGACGGTAGAACGTTTTAGTTTGATTAGTATAATTCCACTTACAATAGAATCTTTCTGCCTTTACGTGAATTTTGACTCCGCATTCGCGCAGCTTCATGGTCAAGAGTGCTTGCAAGTACTATACCTTTTAAATATTCTCAACAAACGCTGTTAGTTTAGTTACATTAAAATAGACGTGCAATATGTTGGGTACCTATATTAATTTTTTAAATAAATACAATATGTATTTTATCAAAAATTTTAAGTTTTTAAATTCGATAAAAACTGTTTTAATTTTCAGGTATCCTATTCATAAAACTTTGGTCGACGGTAATTTAATAAGCTGTAGCAAACCTCCTCGTACGGTTTCACTTCGCAGTTTCTTGACGAAAGTTTCGGAAAGCATAAGATTATAAAAGAAAATAAGAAAGGAATCAAAGAGCCATTCGACAAAAAATTCATTCGTTTTTCTTTCGGAATGAAATTCCCACATTGAAGAAAACCTCCTCGTACGGTTTCACTTCGCAGTTTCTTGACGAAAGTTTCGGAAAGCATAAGATTATAAAAGAAAATAAGAAAGGAATCAAAGAGCCATTCGACAAAAAATTCATTCGTTTTTCTTTCGGAATCAAATTCCCACATTGAAGAAAACCTCCTCGTACGGTTTCACTTCGCAGTTTCTTGACGAAAGTTTCGGAAAGCATAAGATTATAAAAGAAAATAAGAAAGGAATCAAAGAGCCATTCGACAAAAAATTCATTCGTTTTTCTTTCGGAATGAAATTCCCACATTGAAGAAAACCTCCTCGTACGGTTTCACTTCGCAGTTTCTTGACGAAAGTTTCGGAAAGCATAAGATTATAAAAGAAAATAAGAAAGGAATCAAAGAGCCATTCGACAAAAAATTCATTCCTTTTTCTTTCGGAATGAAATTCCCACATTGAAGAAAACCTCCTCGTACGGTTTCACTTCGCAGTTTCTTGACGAAAGTTTCGGAAAGCATAAGATTATAAAAGAAAATAGACGTGCAATATGTTGGGTACCTATATTAATTTTTTAAATAAATACAACATGTATTTTATCAAAAATTTTAAGTTTTTAAATTCGATAAAAACTGTTCATTTTCAGGTAGCCTATAAAACTATGGCCGACGGTAATTTAATAAGCTGTAGCAAACGTCCTCGTACAGTTTTAACTCCGGAGGTAAAAACCATTATTATAAATGTTTTTGGTGGATTTAAAAAACGTGAAAATATGGGTGTTTCAGATGCTGTTTCTCTTTGCAGTTTCTTGACGAAAGTTTCGGAGAGCAGTATTTATAAGATTATAAAAGAAAATAAGAAAGGAATCAAAGAGCCATTCGACAAAAAATTCATTCGTTTTTCTTTCGGAATGAAATTCCCACATTGAAGAAAACCTCCTCGTACGGTTTCACTTCGCAGTTTCTTGACGAAAGTTTCGGAAAGCATAAGATTATAAAACCACATTGAAGAAAACCTCCTCGTACGCTTTCACTTCGCAGTTTCTTGACGAAAGTTTCGGAAAGCATAAGATTATAAAAGAAAATAAGAAAGGAATCAAAGAGCCATTCGACAAAAAATCCATTCGTTTTTCTTTCGGAATGAAATTCCCACATTGAAGAAAACCTCCTCGTACGGTTTCACTTCGCAGTTTCTTGACGAAAGTTTCGGAAAGCATAAGATTATAAAACCACATTGAAGAAAACCTCCTCGTACGCTTTCACTTCGCAGTTTCTTGACGAAAGTTTCGGAAAGCATAAGATTATAAAAGAAAATAAGAAAGGAATCAAAGAGCCATTTGAAAAAAAATTCATTCCTTTTTCTTTCGGAATGAAATTCCCACATTGAAGAAAACCTCCTCGTACGGTTTCACTTCGCAGTTTCTTGACGAAAGTTTCGGAAAGCATAAGATTATAAAAGAAAATAAGAAAGGAATCAAAGAGCCATTCGACAAAAAATTCATTCGTTTTTCTTTCGGAATCAAATTCCCACATTGAAGAAAACCTCCTCGTACGGTTTCACTTCGCAGTTTCTTGACGAAAGTTTCGGAAAGCATAAGATTATAAAAGAAAATAAGAAAGGAATCAAAGAGCCATTCGACAAAAAATTCATTCGTTTTTCTTTCGGAATGAAATTCCCACATTGAAGAAAACCTCCTCGTACGGTTTCACTTCGCAGTTTCTTGACGAAAGTTTCGGAAAGCATAAGATTATAAAAGAAAATAAGAAAGGAATCAAAGAGCCATTCGACAAAAAATTCATTCCTTTTTCTTTCGGAATGAAATTCCCACATTGAAGAAAACCTCCTCGTACGGTTTCACTTCGCAGTTTCTTGACGAAAGTTTCGGAAAGCATAAGATTATAAAAGAAAATAGACGTGCAATATGTTGGGTACCTATATTAATTTTTTAAATAAATACAACATGTATTTTATCAAAAATTTTAAGTTTTTAAATTCGATAAAAACTGTTCATTTTCAGGTAGCCTATAAAACTATGGCCGACGGTAATTTAATAAGCTGTAGCAAACGTCCTCGTACAGTTTTAACTCCGGAGGTAAAAACCATTATTATAAATGTTTTTGGTGGATTTAAAAAACGTGAAAATATGGGTGTTTCAGATGCTGTTTCTCTTTGCAGTTTCTTGACGAAAGTTTCGGAGAGCAGTATTTATAAGATTATAAAAGAAAATAAGAAAGGAATCAAAGAGCCATTCGACAAAAAATTCATTCGTTTTTCTTTCGGAATGAAATTCCCACATTGAAGAAAACCTCCTCGTACGGTTTCACTTCGCAGTTTCTTGACGAAAGTTTCGGAAAGCATAAGATTATAAAACCACATTGAAGAAAACCTCCTCGTACGCTTTCACTTCGCAGTTTCTTGACGAAAGTTTCGGAAAGCATAAGATTATAAAAGAAAATAAGAAAGGAATCAAAGAGCCATTCGACAAAAAATCCATTCGTTTTTCTTTCGGAATGAAATTCCCACATTGAAGAAAACCTCCTCGTACGGTTTCACTTCGCAGTTTCTTGACGAAAGTTTCGGAAAGCATAAGATTATAAAACCACATTGAAGAAAACCTCCTCGTACGCTTTCACTTCGCAGTTTCTTGACGAAAGTTTCGGAAAGCATAAGATTATAAAAGAAAATAAGAAAGGAATCAAAGAGCCATTTGAAAAAAAATTCATTCCTTTTTCTTTCGGAATGAAATTCCCACATTGAAGAAAACCTCCTCGTACGGTTTCACTTCGCAGTTTCTTGACGAAAGTTTCGGAAAGCATAAGATTATAAAAGAAAATAGACGTGCAATATGTTGGGTACCTATATTAATTTTTTAAATAAATACAACATGTATTTTATCAAAAATTTTAAGTTTTTAAATTCGATAAAAACTGTTCATTTTCAGGTAGCCTATAAAACTATGGCCGACGGTAATTTAATAAGCTGTAGCAAACGTCCTCGTACAGTTTTAACTCCGGAGGTAAAAACCATTATTATAAATGTTTTTGATGGATTTAAAAAACGTGAAAATATGGGTGTTTCAGATGCTGTTTCTCTTTGCAGTTTCTTGACGAAAGTTTCGGATAGCAGTATTTATAAGATTATAAAAGAAAATAAGAAAGGAATCAAAGAGCCATTCGACAAAAAATTCATTCGTTTTTCTTTCGGAATGAAATTCCCACATTGAAGAAAACCTCCTCGTACGGTTTCACTTCGCAGTTTCTTGACGAAAGTTTCGGAAAGCATAAGATTATAAAACCACATTGAAGAAAACCTCCTCGTACGCTTTCACTTCGCAGTTTCTTGACGAAAGTTTCGGAAAGCATAAGATTATAAAAGAAAATAAGAAAGGAATCAAAGAGCCATTTGAAAAAAAATTCATTCCTTTTTCTTTCGGAATGAAATTCCCACATTGAAGAAAACCTCCTCGTACGGTTTCACTTCGCAGTTTCTTGACGAAAGTTTCGGAAAGCATAAGATTATAAAAGAAAATAGACGTGCAATATGTTGGGTACCTATATTAATTTTTTAAATAAATAAAACATGTATTTTATCAAAAATTTTAAGTTTTTAAATTCGATAAAAACTGTTCATTTTCAGGTAGCCTATAAAACTATGGCCGACGGTAATTTAATAAGCTGTAGCAAACGTCCTCGTACAGTTTTAACTCCGGAGGTAAAAACCATTATTATAAATGTTTTTGATGGATTTAAAAAACGTGAAAATATGGGTGTTTCAGATGCTGTTTCTCTTTGCAGTTTCTTGACGAAAGTTTCGGAGAGCAGTATTTATAAGATTATAAAAGAAAATAAGAAAGGAATCAAAGAGCCATTCGACAAAAAATTCATTCGTTTTTCTTTCGGAATGAAATTCCCACATTGAAGAAAACCTCCTCGTACGGTTTCACTTCGCAGTTTCTTGACGAAAGTTTCGGAAAGCATAAGATTATAAAACCACATTGAAGAAAACCTCCTCGTACGCTTTCACTTCGCAGTTTCTTGACGAAAGTTTCGGAAAGCATAAGATTATAAAAGAAAATAAGAAAGGAATCAAAGAGCCATTTGAAAAAAAATTCATTCCTTTTTCTTTCGGAATGAAATTCCCACATTGAAGAAAACCTCCTCGTACGGTTTCACTTCGCAGTTTCTTGACGAAAGTTTCGGAAAGCATAAGATTATAAAAGAAAATAGACGTGCAATATGTTGGGTACCTATATTAATTTTTTAAATAAATAAAACATGTATTTTATCAAAAATTTTAAGTTTTTAAATTCGATAAAAACTGTTCATTTTCAGGTAGCCTATAAAACTATGGCCGACGGTAATTTAATAAGCTGTAGCAAACGTCCTCGTACAGTTTTAACTCCGGAGGTAAAAACCATTATTATAAATGTTTTTGATGGATTTAAAAAACGTGAAAATATGGGTGTTTCAGATGCTGTTTCTCTTTGCAGTTTCTTGACGAAAGTTTCGGAGAGCAGTATTTATAAGATTATAAAAGAAAATAAGAAAGGAATCAAAGAGCCATTCGACAAAAAATTCATTCGTTTTTCTTTCGGAATGAAATTCCCACATTGAAGAAAACCTCCTCGTACGGTTTCCCTTCGTAGTTTCTTGACGAAAGTTTCGGAAAGCATAAGATTATAAAACCACATTGAAGAAAACCTCCTCGTACGCTTTCACTTCGCAGTTTCTTGACGAAAGTTTCGGAAAGCATAAGATTATAAAAGAAAATAAGAAAGGAATCAAAGAGCCATTTGAAAAAAAATTCATTCCTTTTTCTTTCGGAATGAAATTCCCACATTGAAGAAAACCTCCTCGTACGGTTTCACTTCGCAGTTTCTTGACGAAAGTTTCGGAAAGCATAAGATTATAAAAGAAAATAGACGTGCAATATGTTGGGTACCTATATTAATTTTTTAAATAAATAAAACATGTATTTTATCAAAAATTTTAAGTTTTTAAATTCGATAAAAACTGTTCATTTTCAGGTAGCCTATAAAACTATGGCCGACGGTAATTTAATAAGCTGTAGCAAACGTCCTCGTACAGTTTTAACTCCGGAGGTAAAAACCATTATTATAAATGTTTTTGATGGATTTAAAAAACGTGAAAATATGGGTGTTTCAGATGCTGTTTCTCTTTGCAGTTTCTTGACGAAAGTTTCGGAGAGCAGTATTTATAAGATTATAAAAGAAAATAAGAAAGGAATCAAAGAGCCATTCGACAAAAAATTCATTCGTTTTTCTTTCGGAATGAAATTCCCACATTGAAGAAAACCTCCTCGTACGGTTTCCCTTCGTAGTTTCTTGACGAAAGTTTCGGAAAGCATAAGATTATAAAACCACATTGAAGAAAACCTCCTCGTACGCTTTCACTTCGCAGTTTCTTGACGAAAGTTTCGGAAAGCATAAGATTATAAAAGAAAATAAGAAAGGAATCAAAGAGCCATTTGAAAAAAAATTCATTCCTTTTTCTTTCGGAATGAAATTCCCACATTGAAGAAAACCTCCTCGTACGGTTTCACTTCGCAGTTTCTTGACGAAAGTTTCGGAAAACATAAGATTATAAAACCACATTGAAGAAAACCTCCTCGTACGCTTTCACTTCGCAGTTTCTTGACGAAAGTTTCGGAAAGCATAAGATTATAAAAGAAAATAAGAAAGGAATCAAAGAGCCATTTGAAAAAAAATTCATTCCTTTTTCTTTCGGAATGAAATTCCCACATTGAAGAAAACCTCCTCGTACGGTTTCACTTCGCAGTTTCTTGACGAAAGTTTCGGAAAGCATAAGATTATAAAAGAAAATAGACGTGCAATATGTTGGGTACCTATATTAATTTTTTAAATAAATACAACATGTATTTTATCAAAAATTTTAAGTTTGTAAATTCGATAAAAACTGTTCATTTTCAGGTAGCCTATAAAACTATGGCCGACGGTAATTTAATAAGCTGTAGCAAACGTCCTCGTACAGTTTTAACTCCGGAGGTAAAAACCATTATTATAAATGTTTTTGATGGATTTAAAAAACGTGAAAATATGGGTGTTTCAGATGCTGTTTCTCTTTGCAGTTTCTTGACGAAAGTTTCGGAGAGCAGTATTTATAAGATTATAAAAGAAAATAAGAAAGGAATCAAAGAGCCATTCGACAAAAAATTCATTCGTTTTTCTTTCGGAATGAAATTCCCACATTGAAGAAAACCTCCTCGTACGGTTTCCCTTCGTAGTTTCTTGACGAAAGTTTCGGAAAGCATAAGATTATAAAACCACATTGAAGAAAACCTCCTCGTACGCTTTCACTTCGCAGTTTCTTGACGAAAGTTTCGGAAAGCATAAGATTATAAAAGAAAATAAGAAAGGAATCAAAGAGCCATTTGAAAAAAAATTCATTCCTTTTTCTTTCGGAATGAAATTCCCACATTGAAGAAAACCTCCTCGTACGGTTTCACTTCGCAGTTTCTTGACGAAAGTTTCGGAAAGCATAAGATTATAAAAGAAAATAAGAAAGGAATCATCAAAGAGCCATTCGACAAAAAATTCATTCGTTTTTCTTTCGGAATGAAATTCCCACATTGAAGAAAACCTCCTCGTACGGTTTCACTTCGCAGTTTCTTGACGAAAGTTTCGGAAAGCATAAGATTATAAAAGAAAATAAGAAAGGAATCAAAGAGCCATTCGACAAAAAATTCATTCGTTTTTCTTTCGGAATGAAATTCCCACATTGAAGAAAACCTCCTCGTACGGTTTCACTTCGCAGTTTCTTGACGAAAGTTTCGGAAAGCATAAGATTATAAAAGAAAAAAAGAAAGGAATCAAAGAGCCATTCGACAAAAAATTCATTCGTTTTTCTTTCGGAATGAAATTCCCACATTGAAGAAAACCTCCTCGTACGGTTTCTCTTCGCAGTTTCTTGACGAAAGTTTCGGAAAGCATAAGATTATAAAAGAAAATAAAGGAATCAAAGAGCCATTCGACAAAAAATTCATTCCTTTTTCTTTCGGAATGAAATTCCCACATTGAAGAAAACCTTCTCGTACGGTTTCACTTCGCAGTTTCTTGACGAAAGTTTCGGAAAGCATAAGATTATAAAAGAAAATAAGAAAGGAATCAAAGAGCCATTTGACAAAAAATTCATTCCTTTTTCTTTCGGAATGAAATTCCCACATTGAAGAAAACCTCCTCGTACGGTTTCCCTTCGTAGTTTCTTGACGAAAGTTTCGGAAAGCATAAGATTATAAAAGAAAATAAGAAAGGAATCAAAGAGCCATTTGACAAAAAGTTCAATCCTTTTCCTTTCGGAATGAAATTCCCACATTGAAGAAAACCTCCTTGTACGGTTTCCCTTCGTAGTTTCTTGACGAAAGTTTCGGAAAGCATAAGATTATAAAAGAAAATAAGAAACGAATCAAAGAGCCATTTGACAAAAAATTCATTCCTTTTTCTTTCGGAATGAAATTCCCACATTGAAGAAAACCTCCTCGTACGGTTTTCCTTCGTAGTTTCTTGACGAAAGTTTCGGAAAGCATAAGAATATAAAAGAAAATAAGAAAGCAATCAAAGAGCCATTTGACAAAAAATTCATTCGTTTTTCTTTCGGAATGAAATTCCCACATTGAAGAAAACCTCCTCGTACGGTTTCTCTTCGTAGTTTCTTGACGAAAGTTTCGGAAAGCATAAGATTATAAAAGAAAATAAGAAAGGAATCAAAGAGCCATTTGACAAAAAATTCATTCCTTTGTCTTTCGGAATGAAATTCCCACATTGAAGAAAACCTCCTCGTACGGTTTCCCTTCGTAGTTTCTTGACGAAAGTTTCGGAAAGCATAAGATTATAAAAGAAAATAAGAAAGGAATCAAAGAGCCATTTGACAAAAAATTCATTCCTTTGTCTTTCGGAATAAAATTCCCACATTGAAGAAAACCTCCTCGTACGGTTTCCCTTCGTAGTTTCTTGACGAAAGTTTCGGAAAGCATAAGATTATAAAAGAAAATAAGAAAGGAATCAAAGAGCCATTTGACAAAAAATTCATTCCTTTTTCTTTCGGAATGAAATTCCCACATTGAAGAAAACCTCCTCGTACGGTTTCCCTTCGAAGTTTCTTGACGAAAGTTTCGGAAAGCATAAGATTATAAAAGAAAATAAGAAAGGAATCAAAGAGCCATTTGACAAAAAGTTCAATCCTTTTCCTTTCGGAATGAAATTCCCACATTGAAGAAAACCTCCTTGTACGGTTTCCCTTCGTAGTTTCTTGACGAAAGTTTCGGAAAGCATAAGATTATAAAAGAAAATAAGAAACGAATCAAAGAGCCATTTAAAAAATTCATTCCTTTTTCTTTCGGAATGAAATTCCCACATTGAAGAAAACCTCCCCGTACGGTTTCTCTTCGTAGTTTCTTGACGAAAGTTTCGGAAAGCATAAGATTATAAAAGAAAATAAGAAAGGAATCAAAGAGCCATTTGACAAAAAATTCATTCCTTTGTCTTTCGCAATGAAATTCCCACATTGAAGAAAACCTCCTCGTACGGTTTCCCTTCGTAGTTTCTTGACGAAAGTTTCGGAAAGCATAAGATTATAAAAGAAAATAAGAAAAGAATCAAAGAGCCATTCGACAAAAAATTCATTCGTTTTTCTTTCGGAATGAAATTCCCACATTGAAGAAAACCTCCTCGTACGGTTTCACTTCGCAGTTTCTTGACGAAAGTTTCAGAAAGCATAAGATTATAAAAGAAAATAAGAAAGGAATCAAAGAGCCATTTGACAAAAAATTCATTCCTTTGTCTTTCGCAATGAAATTCCCACATTGAAGAAAACCTCCTCGTACGGTTTCCCTTCGTAGTTTCTTGACTAAAGTTTCGGAAAGCATAAGATTATAAAAGAAAATAAGAAAAGAATCAAAGAGCCATTCGACAAAAAATTCATTCGTTTTTCTTTCGGAATGAAATTCCCACATTGAAGAAAACCTCTTCGTACGGTTTCACTTCGCAGTCTCTTGACGAAAGTTTCAGAAAGCATAAGATTATAAAAGAAAATAAGAAAGGAATCAAAGAGCCATTCGACAAAAAATTCATTCGTTTTTCTTTCGGAATGAAATTCCCACATTGAAGAAAATCTCTGCAGAAATCGACAGCGACGATAGTTTGCCAAAAATTTCACGAGAAGTATTACTGCGCACACTTCATTTAATGAATTTCGAATATATGAAACGATGTAGACAAAGCAGTCTCATAGAAAAAGTTAAGTCGTTATATGGAGACGCAATTATATAAAAAAAATTCGTCAATATCGCACCGAGAAGAGAAAAATTTAGTATTTAGACGAGACATGGCAAAATGAAGGCCATACTGTAAACAAGGTTTGGCACGATTTAAATATTACAAGCAGTAGGCAAGCATTTGTTGATGGATTATCCACAGGCCTTAAGGCACCATCAGGTAAAGGTCGACGTCTAATTATCACACACATTGGTAGTGAGTCTGGTTTTCTTCCTGGTGGACTTTTATGTTTTGAGTCAAAAAAATCTGGTGACTATCACGAGGACATGGACGCTCAGAGATTTGAAACTTGGTTTTCGTCCATATTACCGACAATAGAACCGGGTTCGGTAAAAATTTTAGATAATGCTCCCTACCATAGTCGACAGGTAGAAAAGCTCCCAATAACAAGCTGGCGAAAAAGACAAATCATTGATTGGCCGGATATGAAACTAATCGCTTATGACAGACCAATGATTAAACCTGAGTTGTTAAATATTGCACGACAAGATAAACATAAATATCATATATATGTTGTTGACCAAATGGCTCTTATTCACGGAGTTCTTGTTCATCGATTACCACCATATCATTGTGAGCTGAATCCAATTGAATTGATTTGGGTACAAGTGAAAACAGAGGTAGCACGTCGCAATACTACATTTAAATTATGTGATGTTACTATTCGATGAAGCTATACGTAACGTTACCGTAGACAACTGGCGAAAGTGCATCGGTCACGTCAAGAAAATAGGAAATAAGATGTGGGATGTAGATATACAGGTAGATGTAATTATGGAACCGATTATAGTCCAACTTGATGACGAGAGCGATGATTCGGATAATTCTGATTTTGAGTAAGAGTAAGGTTTGTAATTTGAGCCATTTCTTGAGTACATTCCAAGTGTTTCACAATTAATTTGCCACAATTAATCGTGACAAACAAAGTTTGGCACGATTTAAATATTAAAAACACTCGACAAGCGTTCCTTGAAGGTCTCTCTACGGGTCTAAAAGCACCATCAAGTAAGGGCCGACATCGAATAATAACACATATTGGTAGTGAATATGGTTTTTTCCTGGAGGACTCTCAATTTTTGAATCCAAAAAATCTGGAGATTCTCACGAGGACATGGATACTGAGAAATTTGAAACTTGGTTTTTGTTCATTTTGACAAAAATTGAACCTGGCTCAATAATCATTTTAGATAATGCTTCCTATCAAAGTTGTCAAATAGAAAAGCTTCCAACAAGTTGGCGAAAAGGAGAAATAAGTAAATGGCTCGATAGGAAAGAAATTGGGTATTATAAGTCTATGGTTAAGCCGGAGTTACTAAATATTGCAGGACAGCATAAAGAAAAATTTCTAAAATACGTTTTTGATAAAATGTCTCGTAACCATGCGGTTTTTATTCACCGATAACCACCACACCATTGTGAGCTTAATCCTATTAAGCTAATCTGGGCACAAACAAAAAAGGAGGTTGCAAGTAGAAATACTACTTTTAAGTTATGTAAAACTTAGTTCCACTAAGCCATAAATAACGTTACCCAAGAGAACTGGCAAATTTGCATCTTTCACACGCAGAAAGAAGAAGAAAATATGTGGAATTTAGAAAGAATCACAGGCAGATATCATTATGGAACCCATTGTCGTTCAACTTGGTACAGATAGCGATGACTCAGACATTTCTGATGTTGATTAAAAGTAAGTTATGTAAAATTGATTAATAATTCAGTTTGAAAAGTATTTTCGTGAGTTTTCACCAAGAACGTAAGATAAAATTTGATTGTGTTGTTGATATATTTGGGAATACACACATGTATTATTTGATGATGCCGTTTAATTTTATTCTGAACTTTATTTCGGTTCTTTTGTATTTGAGCCCGAAAATGATCTAATAGTAATTCATTTACTTGTAAAAATGTACTATTTAATATACTAAATTTTAAAATTTTATTAGTCTATTTTAAAAATATTTTTGAGGTACTTACAAAATTAATTATTAATGGTAATAAAATTGCTGTGAATATTTATCCAAAAACCTCGACGCCTATGATCTTCCTCACGTCCTTCCGCTCGACACCGTAACTTTCTATACTTTAAAAATTCGTCACTCCGTAAGATTTCCAGATCGGAGTATAGTCTTGAATTGTGTTATGAAAATCATTTATTCTTGAAACGTTATGGAGAATTTCGACAAACGTATGGTGGTGAAAAAAAAGTGCAACGAAGAAGTGCTCCGCTTTTATTCGTGAAGTAACTATAAATTCAATTTTGCTAAAAAGTTAAAAAGTGGGGAATCACGATGGAGATGTCGTACCAAAGGTTGTAACGCTGCCGTCTACACAATTGGGGATGATATAGTAATTTCTAGACAAAACTTAAATCATTCTCATGAAAGTCTGGTGGCCAACTGCATTCACAGTTTGTAAGAGTAGCAGCTAAGCGTAAAGCTGCAGAAGATAAGTACTCAACCCAGGAAAATTTTACATTGCGTTTTTAGTGAAGAAGAAAATACCAATTTAACTATTATGAATTTGAAATCAGTGAAACGAAGTATTTATAATGTAAGAAAAAAATTACTCCCAGTTTTACCAAAAACGTTAGAAGAAGTGCTGGAATCATTGGAAAAATTAGAGGACCCTATCATCACGTCTAGAAATGAAAACTTTTTATTGATAAATGATTGAGTGCAAAATTGACAATTATATCTTGTGAGACAAATCTCAAACAATTATGTAAGTGTTCTAGAATATATAGGAATGGTACATTTAAATATTGCCCAAAATTCTATTATCAAATGTTTTGCAATTTATGGATACTACAATGGCCACTACATTCCACTAGTATTTTGTTTATTGCCAGATAAATTAACATCTACATATGAAATATGTTTCAATTTGATGAGGACCAAATGTTCAGAGCTAACTTTAAATTTTCTTCCAGAAGATATTGTCATTGATTTTGAAAAATCAATTCATAAGGCTGTTAAATCAGTTTGGAGTCAATCTAAAATAATCGGATGTAGATTCCATCTTTCTCAGGCTTGGTGGCGTAAAATTTAAGAACTTCTACCAGATAAAGTATTTAAGTGTGTATTATAATTTATTTAGTAAGTGACATTTTTATATATTTTGTTTTACAGATTGGATAGACTGGCCCTTCAATATGGCCATCGTGTCTTGAGACTGCCTCCATATCATTGTCAATTCAATCCAATAGAGAATGTTTGGTCTGACTGCAAAATATTATGATGCCAATATAACTTCTGCTGGCATTACAAAAGAAGCCACAGTATTAAATGTGTGGAGAAAATCTTTACAACAGGCAAACTAATTTTTTTTTATTCTTAGATACTAACTTTGCTATAATTTAAGGTCACACCAGAAAAATGGAGGAAATATGTTAGGCATGCAGAAAGCCTCATTAATGAATATTGGGAGACAGCAAAAATAATGGACACAAACCACATATCTCCTATAGTAATTGATTTAAATGGATGGGATTGTGTATCTTCAGATGACGATTTTGTGGAAATGCCAGAAATAAACTGACACCAAGCTCGTTTTTGTTTTTATCATTTGTGAGATTATTGGTCTCTATTTTTCTTGTTTTTATTTATTTATATTTTCTAATTTTCTGTGTAATATTTAGTGTTATTTAGTTCCTTATAATCATAGTATCTTCTAGTTATGTAGTTGTGTGCATTTGTAGCTATTTAGTTATTCTTTTATTATGTTATAGTCTTAGATCTTTATGTTGATTTCCACATATTTCATTAATAATTCTATTATCAATTAATAATTGTAGTACTTACTTTAACCCATACACTGCCCAGAACTCGCCAGGCGTGTTCACCTTACTAAAACTTCAGCGCCCACGACACGCGTAGCGGGTACTGACATAACATAGACTTAAAGAACGATTACTAATCGGGAATTTAAGATAACACTATATAAAAGTGCGGGGCCATAGTTAATACTTTGAAATTACTTTATCACGTGGCGATTTCATGATTACCAGTTGTTAGCTCGAAGTGGAAGGTGTTTGTTGCGAGTATAACGTTTAGTGTCTTATACAATTTTGAAAGGTTTTTAGGTAAGTTTTAAGTAACATTTAATCAAGTTTTAATTAAAAGTACAAACGAAAATATTGTTTGTTTAAATTTTTTTAATTGGTTTCGTGGTAAATGTTATTTTGAGGTGATGTTTACTTTATTTTTCAAAAAAAAAAAATGTTTGGATTAGCTTTAATATAAGTTTTTATAAGAATATAATTAGAAAAAAAGGAAAACCATTGCATTACTAGTATTATTTGGTAGTGTTTTTATAAGATACAGATATTTGATGATAAATCGATTTTACTTGTAGTTATCCCTGATTTTCTTTGTTTCAGATTAAGCTCATAGAAAGTGCTTTTGAGAAATGGCAGCAAATACAAGTCAATCGTCGACGTCAATCAAAAGAAGGAAGTACGATAATAAGCGTATTTTGACAGCAGATGAATTGTTACAGTTGTTAGAGCAGTCTGACGATGATTTTGATGGTTTTGAGAAGGCTTGAGATAAGTGATGATGAGAGTGATAATGATGATGAGAGTGATAATGATGTCGAGAGCGATAATGATGTCGAGAGTGATAATAATGTCGAGAGAGATGATAACGACAAATAATAGAATTACAGTTTCACAAAATGATATATTGCTACCTGAAAATGGAGCTGAAGGAGCAGAAAACACAAAATGGTTTGACAATCATCCAAATGTCAACAAAATACCCTTTACTGGAATTCCTGGCTTAAGAGTAGCAGTAGATAGTAACGAACCCATCAATTATTTTAATTTGCTCTTTACGGATGAGCTTTTTGAGCTTATAATTGAAAATACTAACAATTATGCTGTTGAAATACTTGCTCGTAGTACACAAGATCAGAGTCGAATCACAAGGTGGAAAGATGTAACTAAAGAAGAATTCAAGACATTCTTAGGTCTTCTGTTCCATATGGGCACAATAAAATTAAATCGAATTAATGATTATTGGCTAACTCATTACCTCTTCAGTATACCTACAGCTCGTCAAGAATTGCAATGTCTCTGAGTTTTGACAAGAATATAAATTTGGAGGGGAGGATCCGTCAGTAGCCCGAATATACTCAGTTCCATTTTGTTAGCAGAAGCAAACAGATCAGACGCATATCAATTACACTGGTGTAGGACTTATTAATCCGGTTCCGTTACAATGGAATTTAAATCAAAAGTTCATCGTAAAGTTTTGAGTGGTCAATCTCGCGAAATTATAGCAAATGTGATATATTTTATGAAACGAGAAGCGGAGGCTAAACATCCGATAATAGAACTAACGAAAATTCAAGAACGTGTTTCGCGCGCAACGGGTGTTAGTGTTGGTTCTGTAAAGCAAATTTCAAAGGAAACGAGATCAGTTGAAGATGGTGAAAGTGATTCGTTTCATACACCTAATATTAAAAGACAAAAAAGTGCGACCAAAACTAAGTTGGATAATATGGATAAGGAAATTCTTCGGAGATTTGTAATAAATTTTCACGTCCACGAAAAAAAGTTCCTGCGTTGAGAGGCATACACAGGAAATTTGTCAATGAAATTAATTACACAGGATCGTATGAAAGTTTACGAAGAGTATTACATAAAATTGGTTTCCAATGGCGAAAAACTCAGACAAAGAAAAATTGCTTATGGAAAAACCTGACATCCAACAAAAAAGGATAGCTTTTTTGCGAAGTATTAAGAGGTACAGAAACGAAAATCGTTCTATAGTATACATGGACGAAACATACATCCACTCTTGTCACACATTCACGATCGTTTGCGTAAGCCTATCTCTAAAGGACAGAGGTTAATAATAGTTCATGCAGGAGGAGAAATGGGGTTCATAAAACATTTATACTTAAAATTTAAATCAAATTTCAAAACTGGTGATTACCATAGTCAGATGAACTTTAGTTTTCAAGTTGTTAAATTATTTTTATATATATATATATATATATATATATATATATATATATATATATATATATATATATATATATTATTTTGACTTGCTACAAACGTGTATTTTATATGTGTGTAACGTAATGAAATAAAATAAATTTAAATCTATTCTTCTGTACAAACAAACAAAATTTGAAATGATTTTATTAATAAAAATTTCTAAATATCAATCTTTTATAATATATTTCATCTTTAAAAACAATAAAAATCGATAATTTTCATTATCGCATAATATTACGTGGAATAATTACTCCTAATAATTTAAATTTCAATAACTATTGAGTTCAATTGACCCTCTCCCAGTCGTAGTTCCATAATAAAATAATTTTAAAATCCGAACGCATTTGCTATCTTCTTTACTCCGAATGCGTTCTCTGTTTATTTTTCGCATCGCTAGAGTTTAAACTGAAAGACAGAGCTAACTTTGACGAACTGTACTTTTGCCAACTTTATGAGCAAAAATAGATTTTTGTTAATATTGAGAGCGCTGCATTGTAACGATAATAATGAACCCAATGAATCAAGGCTTGCTAAAATATTGCCAGTAATGGAGTTTTTTAATTCTAAAATGTCCCAGATTTATTCTCCTCAAAGAGAGCTTTCAATTGATGAATCAATGATGTTGTGGCGAGGTCGGCTGATATTTCGTCAGTATAATCGTCAAACGACATCGGTATGGAATAAAGTTATATATTCTCGCTGAACCCAACGGACTTGTTCAAAAAATCCATGTTTATGCTGGAGCTGCCGATACTATTGTTGGTGGTAAAAACCATACTCAAAAGGTGGTCCATAATTTGCTAGAAAGGAAAAAATGCTAGGGCATTCCATTGTTATGGATAATTTTTGTATAATAATATTGCTTTATCCGAACAACTGCTTCGAGAAAAAACTTACACAACAGGTACACTTAGGGCCGATCGATCTCAAAACCCAGTAGAAGTGGTATCAAGAAAACTAAGACAAGGTGAATTTTATAACAAGTATACTATTGATGGTCTTTGTATCAGTAAATGGCGTGATAAAAGGGACGTTTTAACAATTTCCACAGAATATGATGCGGAGATGATTGAAACAATTTCGAGAAGTAAACAAAAAAAAATGAAGCCCAGACTTGTAGCCAAATATAATAAATTTATGGGAGGCATTGACAAAAATGACCAAATGCTTAGTTATTATACTAAGCGGTGGTACAAGAAACTGGGAATTCATATATTCCAAATGTTTATAAACTCCTACTATTTGTTCAACAAATACTCCGAAAATAAAATGACATTGTACGATTTTCGAATATGTGTTTTGGAGAAACTATTACCAAGAATATTAAAAAAAGAAAAACCAACCTCCACTCAGCATTTTCCAGAATATTGTGAAAAAGACGAAAGTGGAAGATCAAAACGCCGCCGTGGCAAATATTGCTGGGATACTTCTAATAAAAGGAAAAGAACAGTAAACTTTTGTTCACAATGTCCTAATGAGCCAGGATTATGTCTGGTCCCATGTTTTAGGCTGTTTCATGAAAAATAAGCTTTTATGTAGATTTTATTTTGACATTTATGAGACTTCCCAAATAAGGGTTTAATTTTAAAATATCAACCAATCAATTATTTATTTCTTTATTCATGACTTATATTTGTCACAATACATCTTAATTTTTAGTTTAATTATTTGCTTAGATCAATAGAAATAAGAATATTTCCTTTTTTTTATTTAATTACCCGAAAATTAATCAGAACACGCAAGGAGTGTTGGGGCACACAGGCAAGAACTTATTGGTATGTGCCCTGGACACGCCACGCAGATCCATGTCAATTTGACAGTTTTCTTATGTTCATTTGAATATGTTTAAATAAAGTCACAAATAAAACTAAAATTTTCAACTGGTTGAATTGAAACGTGTTGGGGCACCTGACATACCGTTACAAATTTAACTGGCAGTGAATGGGTTAACCCATTAACGTCTAAAAAGAAACTAGCGTGGAAAAAATGGAAAACACCAAAATTGTGATGTTTGATTTAACTTTAATTTTTAAATTGACAAATGGTAGAATTGATTGTTCCTCTCCTGTGAATCAGAGTATTCTTAGAATATCATATTACCATGATTTGCATTATCTATTTACTTTTAATGTTCCATTTTATAGAAAAACCCATGGGGCCAACTTTGTTAAACGATTACTGGTACGTTATAGGCACCATGGTATATATATATATATATATATATATATATATATATATATATATATATATACAGATTGAACGAATTTAAAACGGACCATACAATTTAATATATGTCTGTTTGAACTGCATTTGGAATAGTGGACCAATATAAAACTTGGACAAAAATAAATCCATAGCCGGTGATAAACATTGTATAAAATATCGTTCAACTATCTGTCTCCTTTAAAGGAAAGAGGAGCTTGCCTAATAGTCGGAGAGATAGAGCCGAAATTTTGAACTGATCAGTAATATGACATTTCTCTATTGGAATATATTCATTGTAACTGGGTTAAGACTTTGCCTTGCAGGCGGATGCCCCTCGTGGTACAGGGGGTGGCTATACAGGGATGAAGTTGTAATTTTTTTCGGAAAAATTAACGATCGATAATATGGCTGAAAATTTGCCCAGAGTAAGATCTTGGTATAACTAGACGAAATCCCAAAGGGCGGACGCGAGAGTGGATACATAAGGAGTGGCGGACAGGGGTGAAATTGCAATTTTTTTGGGAAAAATTAACGATAAGTAATATGTCCGCCATTTTCATGGCTCATTATTTAGCCCCTAAAAACTCTAAATCCAAAAGAGCGGACAGCTGGGTTGGTACAGAGAGCCATAAAATGGGGTCAAATGTACCACTTGCCTGCGCATTTTAGGTTTCGGTAACAATTTTCAAACTGATTTTATTATGATATTTTTATACCGATTGATTTGAAAATTTGCATGCTCACTTCTGTTACTATTCTGAAAAGCGTCAAGTAGAGTTTTCCTCAAAATTTTCCAAAAAATTTCCATAAATGAAAATTTTCGTAATTTTTTGAGGCAAAATCTAATTTGTAGAATCCTTTCGATTTTCTGTCAGTTTTACCATGATTTTTTTCCAAAAATTTTCAAACGATTTTTCCGATAAGAAAAAAAATTAGAAAAACTTCGTCATTTTTCTCACTCTCATTGTCATCACATTCATCATCTTCGTCACTTTCACTTTCAATAATATCACATTCATTATCTGCTTCATTTTCAATCACTACTTCTCGAACTGATTCTGGCATCTGAGGTCTACTAAACCATTTGAAAAACTCCCAATCATGTTCTTTAACAATCAATTCTGTTGGTACTTTTTTATGAGCATTTGTCCAAATATTTTCATCGAAATTTTTTAGTTTTTTTTTAAAAGGCTCGTTCACATCATGCAACTTATACTGCCGGTTAAATAGTGAAAATCTGACATCGTTTACTTTTCTTTTTGGAATTGTTCTCGTCAGTCCTGCTCCATATAAGTGACATATGAAAGTTTCTAAGGTTTCAAAAACTTCATTACATTCGAAGTCAGTTTCACCAAGTTGGATAAAAGCATCTTGATACTTATTACATTTAGCGCATGCGTCTAGAATTACTGATTTAAATGGAACGTGCATCATTATTATTTTAATATTTTAAAATAATAATGATGCAAAATTAATGTCCAAACAGAATTTGTTAAATTATAATTAACTAATGGAAAAAAAATTCAATCAATTTGAAAGTTAAAAAAAATATTGAAAATATCTACAAAATAAATTTCAAAACTTAAAAAATTGATAATTCCACTATTAAATTGATTTTTATTAATAATTATTTGTAAAATGTTAAAGGAATTCTACAAACTTAATTTTACCTATTGATAAATAGAAATAATATATTTTGTATTTGATTATTAATGTAATAATAAATCAAATTTTTCTTATATCTGAACAACCATTATTAATGCAATATAAATTTAAAAACCTTTTTATTGTAATAAAAAATAAGTAAAATTACTATTTGTTATACCAAAAATATTTAATAGTTAACATTATAACATTACTTTAATTTAATAAAATATCAAATATCAAACATTTATTCAATTAAAAATTAATTCGTAAAATATTTATATTTAAGAAAAAAATGTGATTTGATAAGTAAATAATATGACTTTAGTTTGAAAAAAAAACATAATCATAATATCATTTTAAAACTACAAAATATTCTATAAAAGATTCAGACGATGACGTAAAGTTTTATCAAAGGTTTTAGAAAAGTTTTTCTAAATTTTTTTTTCTTATCGGAAAAATCGTTTGAAAATTTTTGGAAAAAAATCCTGGCATAACTGACAGAAAATCCAAAGGATTCTACAAATTAGATTTTACCTCAAAAAATTACGAAAATTGTCATTTACGGAAATTTTTTTGGAAAATTTTGAGGAAAACTCCACTTGACGCTTTTCAGAATAGTAACAGAAGTGAGCATACAAATTTTCAAATCAATCGATATAAAAATATTATAATAAAATCAGTTTGAAAATTGTTACCGAAACCTAAAATGCGCAGGCAAGTGGTACATTTGACCCCGTTTTATGGCTCTCTGTACCAACCCAGCTGTCCGCTCTTTTGAATTTAGAGTTTTTAAAGGATAAATAATGAGCTATGAAAATGGCGGACATATTACTTATCGTTAATTTTTCCCCAAAAAATTGCAATTTCACCCCTATCCGCCACCCCTTATGTATCTACTCTCGCGTCCGCCCTTTGGGATTTCGTCTAGTTATACCAAGATCTTACTCTGGGCAAATTTTCAGCCATATTATCGATCGTTAATTTTTCCGAAAAAAATTACAACTTCATCCCTGTACAGCCACCCCCTGTACAACGAGGGGCGTCCACCTGTAAGGCGAAGTCTTAACCCAGTTACAATGAAAATATTCCAATAGAGAAATGTCATATTACTGATCAGTTCAAAATTTCGGCTCTATCTCTTGGACTATAAGGAAGCGATAAGTGGTTTGACAGCATAATAACTGCTTGTGTAGTCTAGTTTTCACAGTGATTCTAGGCAACCTATTTGGGTGGAGTTTTAACTTGTTCATGAATGAATTCAGAATCCAGCAGCCCGCTGAAGTATTGGATTTTTATAATATAATTATTTGACAACCTTTTGTTGCCCAACCACCTAGAGCGGAGTTGAGCCGAAATACATTGATTTCGTATGTTCCGTTTTAAATTCGTTCAATCTGTATATATATATATATATATATATATATATATATATATATATATATATATATATATATATATATACATATGTAGTAAGGTTCTGACCGTTTTAACTATGTAACTTTGTATGTTGTGTACCTATGGGTATCTAATTGAGGATATTGACGAACTGATGATGTTGCACGGAAGGCAACGAAACATCTTCAAATATATGAAATAGCAGCATACATTGTTGTTTCATTCTCCAAATTGACAGATATCCGTAATTAGACACCCATAGGAACACAATATATGAAGTTTTATTTTCCCGTCTTTATAGTGCTGGATCTTAGAATTATAGAGTTAGAACTGCTGGATTTATAGGATTTAAGATTTAATTACGTATAATATATATGTGTGCTTAACACGTTCAGTGCTGATGACGTAATATTACGTCATGCCGACGCAACACCGTGGTGCGCATGCCGTGATTTTACCTCCCACGTTCGATTTGTCTTTGCCGGTCAGTAATGCATTAGCAGTGACCAGTAGTGCACGTTTTCTGTCGGCGCACCAAAGTGAAGCATTATAAAATACGTTTACCACGCGAGTGCGCTTTTGAAAATGAGTGAACCTGTGCCAGGACCTTCGGGATGTAGTACCGCAAAAACAGTAAATCAGCGGAAATCTTCAACTCCCTTTAGCATAGAGGAGTTAGAAGAGATATTATTCGACTCGGATTATGACGATGACGACCCGACTTTTTCTTTACGTGAGGAAGCGAGAAAATCTGGCTGGAGTGACTCTGATGACGAAGAAGAATCTGGCGAACGGCAAGCTGAAGAGGAGGAGCTGGATTCGACAGTATCAACTGCTGATACAACCCAAACTTCGAAAAATGGCGTTCCCCTTGTTCAACCTCAACAGCAGCAACCGGCAGATCCTGGGCAACAAACAGGTACACCCCCGATTATTACTTGGTCATACGAGTATAATCCGCCGGTAGCGCCTCAACGAGTTACTTTCGTGAAAAAACGCCAGCTTCTTGTGGTACCTAATGGAAACCACCCTGCAGATTATTTTGATCTAGTAGTGAACGAGAGTTTTATGAACTCATTGCTCAAGGAACCAGTAAGTATGCTGTCCGAGTTCTCCTGTGTGTAGGGCATGAAGAATATTCTAGAATAACTAGATGGAAGGATGTAACGACGGATGAACTGAAAATATTCTTTGGCTTATTATTACACATGGGTACAATTCGTTTGAATCGCATACAGGACTACTGGAAAAAAGATCCACTATTTGATATACCAATATTTTCTGCCAATATGAGCCGTGACAGATTTTTGTTGATTTTTCGATGTCTTCATTTTTCGCCAAATCCTGAAAGTAACAAACCGGTGCCTGAGGACAGACTTTTCAAGATACGGCCGATTATAAATTACTTCAATGATACAAAGAGGGAGATTTACTACCCTGATAAATGTTTGTCCCTCGACGAATCGATGCTTCTTTGGCATGGAAGACTTTTATTTAGGCAGTACATCAGAACAAACGTCACAAATACGGAATAAAGTTGTATGCGCTCACGGAACCCGATGGGACTGTCATAAAATTCTCTGTTTATACTGGAGCACTTGACGACGATGGTGGAAAAGGACACGCCAGCAAGGTGGTCATGCAGTTGATGAACGAGAAACTGGATGCGGGTCATTCTGTCTTTGTGGACAATTATTACAATAGCTATGATTTAGCTCTTCAGCTATTACAAAGAAAAACTTTATGCACAGGAACCCTTCGGAGCAACAAAAAAAAATACACCACGGGACGTAAAAAACGCAAATCTGGCCAAAGGCAACACTCTAGCATGCTATGCGAATGACGTCATGATCGGAAAATGGCGAAATAAACGTGAAGTAGTTTATATTTCAACTGAATTCGTCAATGACATGGTGCATTCGAGACACCAACGAAGACACCAAATTCGAGAGAAACCACGTCCAATTCTTGAATATAACAAATATATGGGTGGTGTAGATAGAAAAGACCAGATGATGGCCTATTACCCTTTCGAAAGAAAAAGTATCAGGTGGTACAAAAAATTAGGAGTACACATTTTTCACATGCTTTAACGCGTATC
Organism: Diabrotica undecimpunctata; assembly: GCF_040954645.1. NCBI lineage: Eukaryota > Metazoa > Arthropoda > Insecta > Coleoptera > Chrysomelidae > Diabrotica > Diabrotica undecimpunctata. The sequence continues at coordinate 26,829,043 of NC_092811.1, forward strand.
ACCTTTTCAAAAGATACGGCAACTCACGCATGTCTTTATATCATTTCCGGCTGCAGGTTATTAGACAATTGCTGCCATCAACAAGAATTGTAAGACATCCATCCCGTACAATAAGACGTAATCAGGAACATCAGTTGGAGAGAAACATTTCAACAAAATCAAAAAAAGTAGCTCAGCGGCGTTGCGTGGTATGCTATAAAAATAATATTCGGAAGGATACCTCATACTGTTGTGGAACATTTCCTGCAAAACAAGCTTTGTGTGCAATTGGCCCTTGTTTTTCCGAGTTTCATAGAAATTTGTGAAAATTATCGTGTTTTTAGTTATTACCATACTCTGTTTTTATTTGGAAACTTGTGTGCATTTCAATGTGTTGTGTTTATCAAAGTTAATTTTAACGCTTATTTCAATGATTATTTTAATGTTTATCTCAATGTTTGTTTCAATTCATCTTGACGCAGTTTTTTTATTGATATTCTGTATTTTTGCTTTATTTCGACTTTGGTGTTTCTTTTAATATTTTCTTGTTTCAACATTTATGTATATAGAATATTTATGTTTTTGGTGAACAAAATATATTTTACTAACCTTGTATGTATTTTCCTTAGCTTCAAATTATTTCAAAATTCAATGAATTTCTAATGACGTCAAAATACGGTCATGCGCACTGAAGTGTAAAATTTCAAACCAAGTGCGCGTGACGTATTTTTACGTCATTTCTTTTTTTAAATAAATTGGCGTTTTTTTTAAATAATGTACTCGTATTTATTAGAATACATTTGGACAATGAATGCCATTTCCATAACAAAAAAAAAACAATTCAGCATTCGAGTCGAGTAAACCATTATACGTCAGCAGTGAATCTGTTAAACCACTATTTTATATATTGTAAATTGTAACATTTAATGGGTTTGTCCCGTATATTAAATAAATTAAATTAAATGTTGGGTGACATCTATTACATATTATATATTCAAAAAAAATTTTTTATTTCAAAAACATTTGGAAATACAAGGGCGTTCTCAAATGGGTTTAGGTATTTGTATGGTATTTTTCAAAACATCCTTTTTCTATACACATTTTTTTTCCACTCGTTTTGCATGTCCACCTTGCGTTCATATGACACGCAGAACACTTTTTAACTGTTTTCCAGTTTTCCTGGAAAGTGAAAGCCTTTGGTGACTTGAATTCTGGAACCAGCTTTTCTATTTCTTTGCGTTCTTGGAGTGATACTATCTCCCAAATAACTATAGTCTATGTGACGACGGAATTCTCACTATTTACATCACATGTTCAGTATAAATTTGATGAGGTTTCCAGGCATTGGCACCCATCATGTCAAAAAAGTACGTAAATAAAACCCACCATGACTTTTTACCTTTTAAACTTATTCGATATAACGATATGCACTGATCATGCGCATCTACTCCACCCATTCAGTGTGAAAAAAGAAGCAAAAGCTAAATCCACGTCTAATTTCACGTCGACTGATCAAGCCAAGTGTAAAATCAGCTAGTGGGCGGGGCTACAATAGCTGGTAGCCTTGGCGACGCTCAGTCGGCGCGTCTCGAAGAATTTAGCGGGAAATCTACCACGTGTAGATAATTCCGTAGTTCAACCGAATTTTTTAACTAGTTATTTCTGATTCTGGTTAAATAATAAGGCAACTGCGGATAGTTTACACGTGCAACTGGGCGTAAAGCCCTCGGGACACTGCACAGAGCGTCAGGGAGACACTGCTCTGCCCTTCTAGGAGGGTAACCAGAAACAGATACTGATCTGTGCAGTTGTGAACGCAAGAGGAACCCTCTCACAGCACATTTGAGAGTGAACAACCGAGTAGGGCCTGGGGAGACACCCAGAAGTGTACTGGCAGCGGTCAGTACACCCACAAAAACAGAGTCTTTTAAGTAGTTATCTCTAAAAATGTCGTCTGAACGTATTTTACGTTCTCAAAGCCGTCAGGCACCCGAAGTAGAATCATACGAAGAATTCCCACCCTTATCCCCTGCTACATCGATAGTATCCCTCCCAATCCGTCCACCCTCCAGTGCCTCGTCAGCAGCGACAGAGTACCACTCTACTGCCGACGAGCTTAACTCCCTGTTGGACGAACTAGAGAACGTGAACCAGCTTCAGTTCTTCTGTTCGAGAATACAACGAAAAATTAACCTCCTAAACAACTCACAAAAATCCAAAAAATCCACAGGTGCAATCCCAAAAAAACTAACAAAACCAAAGAAAAATCCCGTTTCCCGTCCCACAACCCCCCAAAGTCACTCAAAACCCACTGTTTCAGAAAGTAGGAGACCTGTACGACGCGCCAGAAGCGCCTCTCCTACCCCTGGAACCTCAAAAAATATCATAATCAACCAAAAACCCATTAAAAAACCCTCAAACCCACCCACAAACCCTCCTAGACCGGCATCGCCGGTCCAAAATGCCCCACAAACGCAAAAGAATGCGCCTAAAACCACTACCACCGACCCTAATGTGAAAAAAATATTCACCTACCGCATTGAAAACATATCAGAAGATCTAAACTCGCAATCCATCCTATTCAGAGTACTACACTCTAATGGCATACTCAAAAATTACGACTCCTTTGTAGTCAAGCCACATCTCAAAACGGCTTTTCTAAACAGTCTCTCAGCTTTAAACGCAGCTGAGTTACAAACAAAAATTCGTACCGTCACTGGCAGGGACCTAACGGTTTCTTCCTCTGTCAGGCGGAACAGAAATACGAGAAAAACAACACAACCTTCCACCCAGGCTAGTTTCCATCTAGTCATACGAGGGGTGGATAAAAACTTATCCAACGAAGAGATTGAGGAGCAACTCACAATCTCTAAGTTTCCCTTCTCAAAAGTGGCGAGAATTGTAGGGACAGTTAACTGCCAGGGTGCCAGTAGAAAACACCACTTAATTAAACACCTCCTACATACCTATAATATCCAAATCCTTTCACTTACTGACACCCTACTTAACCACACTCCCTCATTCACCAGCTATAATGTTTTCCATCGCCCGAAGGACTTTGTATCTAGAGGGAATGGCATTCTAGTAAAAAACAACATTCCATGCACACCTCATATTATCCCTCCTAATGCCAATGTCCCAGATACTGACTTCCTGGCAGTTGATATACACCTAAATAATAACGAAAAAATCACGATAATCTCGTATTATAGACATCTACATATGCCACTATCTGATGAGCTTTTTGAGTACTTCTCCTCACTCAATAAGGCCATCCTATTAGGCGATCTCAATTCACGTCACACACAATTCGGAGACACTTCAAATAATCAGGACGGTATTCACCTGACTGACTTATTACTAGAACTTCCCATAATTAGAATTGAGAATTCTAACCAAACCTTTTTTAATCACAATGGAATGTCCATCGTCGATCACATATTATGTACTGAAAACATGCTAGGACGATTCGACGATGAATGTTTCATAGGTGATTCAATCACGTCAGATCATTTACCACTACTGGTAAACACAAATCTGACAGAACCACAAATAGACATTCCTATAAAAAGACGAGATTATCGAAGAGCCAATTGGGACCTATTCAAAGACTTCATTAACAACAATCTACCCGAGTTAGGCCATATAACAAACACAGATCAAATAGACACAGCTATAATTCAAGTAGATAGCCTCATAACAGAGGCTATCGAATTAGCAATCCCACAAACAACGTACAATAAATATTCCCCGGCACTTCCGGCACGTATCGTAGCCAAAATTAAACAAAAACGCCGTCTCCTGAGGGAATATAAAAGGTACAGAGACCCACTAACAAAAACAGAATACAACAGACTCTCTGCGAGTATCAGACTAGAAGTAAATGCGCTGAAAAACCAACAATGGAGAAGCATTACTTCGAAGCTGGACTTTAAAGAGGGCTCTAAATTCTGGAATTTGTTTAAAGTCCTAACAAAACAAAAATCGCTCCCAATCTCACACCTAAAAATTGGAAATAACATTATTTCTACCCCGAAAAACAAAGCGGAAGCGTTTAAAAACGTTCTCCAAAACACATTCCGTTCTCCGGATAACCCTAACTTTTGCGCTAACTTTAAAATTCAAACCGATCTACAAGTCCGTGAAATACTCAACACTCCTATTCGTCTCGAGGACATCATCAACAGTCCGATGATGGCCCCCACAGACGAAGAAACAATTAAAGAACTGTGTTACGTCAGTAAAAACACAGCTCCTGGCCCTAATAGCATACACAACAAATGCTTAAAACAATTACCTCCGAGTATTTTCACAGTTATAAAGACTATAGTTAATGCATCCATTAAGTTTTGCTATTTTCCAACCTCATGGAAAATATCAAACACAATAATGATTCCAAAACCAGGCAAATCCCGGACAAACCCTGAATCATATAGACCGATATCATTACTAAATACACTAGGTAAGATTTACGAGAGACTCCTTAAAAAGAGACTCGTAAACTTCCTAGAAGATAACAATATCATCCCTAATTTTCAATTTGGATTCAGGCCGGGACACTCAACCCAAAACGCATTAACTGAAGTAGTCTCACACATCTCACAGTGCATTAATTTCAGAAACCATCTTGTTGTAGGCACGTTCCTCGACATCCAAAAAGCATTCGATCAGGTCTGGCACACAGGCCTGATAAGAAAGCTACAATCAATTGGATTGCCACATCCTTTTATAATATTAATGCACTCTTATCTAACAAACAGAACGGTTAGAGTAAAAGTAGCGAACGAGGTTAGCGAACCATTCACTCCTGAAGCGGGAGTCCCTCAGGGTTCCGTATTGGCTCCCATTTTATATAATATCTACACAGCAGATATACCTCAAAATCCGAGAGACTCCGTAAAAACCCTTCTGTATGCTGACGATACGGCTCTTCTCTCTATAGGCAGGAGGCCAATGGTATTCAATAGGGCACAAGAACAACTTGATTACATTAATAACTGGTGTGCAAAGTGGCGAATTACAATAAACGCGGATAAAACACAAAATATTGTGTTCAGACATCCGACGTACAGAAAATCCGACTTTCCGCCCTTATACCTAAACCAGACGAGGCTCGAACACAAATCCTCTGTGACCTACCTTGGAGTTATAATATCTAAAACTCTAAGCTGGGACGCGGAGGTTTGTAATGTACTTAAACAAGTAAGAAAACGAGCAACGTTACTGGGCGGTATAAACGGAAAATTCGGTGCCACAAATAAAGCGACACTATTGCACACATACAAAACTTTCATAAGGCCAATTATTGAATATCGTGCTCCTTTGTTTACGACATTAAAACGTAGACAAAGGAACAAAATCCTAGCATGCGAGAGAAAGATCCTTCGTAAAATATGCAGAAAGGTTAACTTTTATCCTTCAGAACTTACACACCTAGTTGCTAACAATATGGACAAAATAACAACCCGCATCCTATCCCTAGGCAAGAGATACACCTTGCGGACTATCCAGGGTCGCAATACCAGGGCCCAGAGAGTTCTCAAGATGCCTTGCCATCCTAGAGGGCACATAGCAGTCAGAAAACCTAAAAATAAAGTTCCACATCTCCCATCCGTCCTACTTAACATCGTAGGCACGGATCTCCCTGATGACTACTATGATGTCCTCGAATCAACTCCTTATGAGTACCGCGTTAATAATTAAAAGGACAGGGCGAGTTGGTTTCTGTGGTTCCCAACTCATTGCACAATAATACCTGATCCTAGGTGAGGTTGTAGCCACAGCTATCCTCCACGTTTGAAAAAAAGGCCAATACAATCTGCTAAAGAATTGTTTATTTTTGAATAGTTGAGGTATTGAAATTAACCGCCAAACCGTTGAAGAAGATGTCCAAACAAAAACAGCATCTAGCCGTCCCCACCCAGGCAACAAACACCAACCAAAGCAGAGACGGCGGGCGTAATTTCGGCCGGTAATCCCTTGGCCTACCTGCATAAATCAAGGGGTACCATTTATGACAGGGGTAATTTCGGCCGAGGGGTTGATGTTTACGATGAGATTAAAATATTGGTAATTACGCTTCATAGTTTCTGTAAAATATTAATTGTGTATTTATTTGGAAATACCTAATCCTGTGTACCTGTCGGAAATACCTTTAATTTACTTATCTCTTTATTCTAATAACTATGTTGTACCTACTTAAGATTATTCCTTTAAATGTATAAAATTCACAAATAACAGGTATAAAATTATTATAGCTAGTCAGTATTATAACTTATCTTGAAGCTACTAGTCGATAGAAAGCATAAAATATATTATTTGTATACGATGGCATCTGTTTCAGTAATTAAGAGTTCACGCGGTTGTGACTTACTAGTTGTAGAAAAGTTTCAGTTTTGTAAACAGGACGTATTAAAAAGTGGTGAAGTACGTTGGAGGTGTATAAAGAAAAATTTAAGATGTTTAGCCAAACTGTACACTGTTGGTGCGGAATACACAGTTACTAGAAGTGAATTAATCCACAACCACGAGTCCGATGAAACTACGTTGGAGAGAAAAATAGTGACGACTTCATGCAAGCGCAAAGCTGAGGAAGACATATCGGAGAAACCTTCAAAAATTATTAAAAGCGTTCTTTCAAATCATTTGCCAGAGAATTTGTCATCGATAGATGTCAGTCTAATAAGAAGAAATTTGTACAACAGCCGCCGTAAGCTCTTACCAGCCCTGCCTAAGGATATTCACGATGTACATTCTGTACTCGATAGTTATGGACCGAAAACCACAACAGGTGAAAATTTTTTGTTTATTAACAGCACAGCTGATAATATCATTGTTTTTTCTTGCCATACAAATATAATAAGTTTATGTAAAATGAAAGATTTTTACATGGATGGCACATTTTCTTATTGTACAAAATATTTTTATCAGTTATTTACCATCCATGGACTGGAAAATGGGCATTATGTTCCTCTTTTGTATTGTCTGTTGCCCAATAAGACCAGTGACACATATATGAGACTTTTTCTGTTGGTAAAATCTAAAATTTTTGAACTTTATAATATTGTTTTTGAACCGAAGGAGGTATTTGTGGATTTTGAAATCGCAATTCATAACGCATTAAAAGTTGTCTTTCCCAAAACCAAACTAAATGGTTGTAGATTCCACTTGCACCAGGCGTGGTATAGGAAAATACAATCATTAGGGTTAACCCAAATGTATAAAGATAAAAACTGCGAGGAAAGCAAATGGCTTACTCATACTTTTGGGCTAACTTATTTAGACCCCTCTGAAGTTGAAGATTGTTTCATATTTGATCTCATGTCATACAAACCGGACCATAAACTTATAGATAAATACGCAGACTATTTATTAGAAAACTACATAGCGCCAGAATCTCATTTTCCACCAAATATATGGGCATATGAAAACCCATCAATTAAAAGAACCACAAATGCCTGCGAATCATTCCATTCGCACTTTAATTCTAGTTTTTATTCAAGTCACCCTTCTATATTTATTTTTATAGAAAAATTAAAAGATTGTCAGATCGATGCATATTTAAAAATAAAAAATTTAAATATTCCAGCAAAAATTAAAGACAAACAAGTAAAAAACAAACTAAAATTTATCGAAAACATGGTAAATATGCTTCGATCTGACAATATTTCTAGAATTAATTTCGTTAAATCTGTATCACATCAAAACGTTTTTTAAAAATTTATAGTTTACTTAATTTATAGAAATAAGTTGATGTAATAATTTTATTGAAATAAAGAAATATTTTAATATAAAGCATTCTGTTATTTTATTTGATTTGCGGCCGAAAATACCTATGAGATAAGGAAGCAACTTAAAACCTCCGGCCGAATTTACCTACCGGCTTTTAGTACCTGCTCTTTTTCCGGCCGAAATTACGTCCGCCCCAACGAGAAGAGATAGTCCGCCAAAACAACAAGGCGTTGCCAAATTTGCCAGGTCCGGATTTAACGTTTTCTAATACATACTTTTTTAAACATATTTTTTTGGTAAATCGGAAATCCAAAATTAATAATATGTTGTACTTATCTGGATTCATCTTGTTGGTTTTATGCAAAAGAAATTTTTCCATTTTAAAAATAAATAGCAATTTGTAACACGCTCCTATTTACAATGAAATAAAACACCGCCACTGTTAACACTGCCATAATCAGTTACTGTTTGATTTTGTTTGAACCAACAAATACTGTCGTCAGCAAATTCTTGCGTGTATAAACTCGCTATAAGTTCAGTTGATAAAATAGTTTTCGTGGTAATAATTGTACATTTCGGCGCGTTTAATCGAACTTAGTGGGTGTTTATTTATGCTTTCTATTGTTTGCTTTTATATTTATTTTTTTACACTGTTAACAGTTTGCTGTCTAATTTTCAGTTTTACAAACAATGTCGAGTTCTACATATTCTGCCGAAGAATTAACTCAAAAAAAGCGATCAAAATTACGTGCATTTAGTAGTACGGAAAAAAGCGTTATATATAATATTTATAAATCGACAACGGAATCGCGTCCTGAAGCTTTAATATCGGAAATAGTTAAACAAACTGCTTCTACCAGCGGAGTAGGTGAAGCTCTGTGTACAGAATTATTAGGGAACAGAAAAGTACAGGAGGATTTTCTTCACCGAAAAAGAACAAACCCAGAAAAACCATACTTCACAAAATAGACGATTTTGATAAAACTGCTATTCGTCGAATTGTACATCAATTTTTTTTTCGCAACGAAATACCAACTATAGACAAAGTTCTTGCAGCTGTTAACGACGACGAAAGCTTGCCAAATTTTAAACGCAGTACTTTCCATAAATTTCTAAAATCATTAGATTTTAAATACGTACGTAGGGGTAGAAACAGTGCTTTATTAGAACGAGAAGAGATTATTTTATGGAGGCGAAATTTTTTAAAATCCATTAAAAAATTTCGGGAGGAAAACAGGAAAATTTATTATTTAGATGAAACGTGGGTAAATGCAGGACATACAAAATCTCATGTGTGGGTTGACGAAACGGTGAAATCTTCCAGGCAGGCGTTTTTGTCAGGTCTCTCAGCAGGTCTCAAAAATCCATCTGGCAAAGGAAAAAGACTGATTCTTACACATATTGGGAGTGAAACAGGTTTTGTAGAAGGTGGCCTATGGACGTTTGAATCAAAAAAGAGTGGCGACTATCACGAGGAAATGAACTCAGACGGTTTTGAAAAGTGGTTTGCAAATATTTTGCCCCTTTTAGAAGACAACTGTGTCATAGTTCTCGATAATGCTCCTTACCATTCGCGAAAAAGTGAGATACGACTACAGCATGGATAAAGCAAAAAATAAAAGACTGGTTACGATCAAAAAATATCGACTTCGATGAGGACATGCTTAAAGTTGAACTCTTACAATTAGTGGCACCGCGTAAGGCTGAATATAACAAGTATGTTATCGATGAACTCGCAAAAGCTCAAAATAAAACAGTTTTACGTTTGCCACCCTACCAATGTGAGCTCAATCCTATTGAGCTGATTTGGGCTGATGCTAAAAATTTTGTTGCTGCCAACAACAAGACTTTCAAATTTGCAGATGTCAAAATCCTTTTAAATGATGTCCTTAACAACATTACCCAGGAGAAATGGAAAAACTGTGTGAAGCATGTGCAGAATACAGTAGAAAAAAAGTTCTGGGAACTTGATCATATTATTATTGAGGTCATGGTTGAACCGTTAATTATAGAAATTGGTAGTAATGGTGATAGTGATAGTTCAAGTTTTTCCTCATTGTTTTTAACGACAACAAGGTAAGCCATCTTAGTAGCCACGTTTTTTTTTCCCAAGTTAGCTATAAAACGGAAGGCGAACGATTTTTTTGGCATGTAAGCCTCGTTTGTTTGTATTTATTTTCATAATTATCCTACTAATCTCAATTATTATTTGTAAATCTTTTTTATAAGAATAATGCATAACATACATTTTCCTCAAGTTTGATTTATTATAATTTTACCAGACTGATTAACGGAAATAGAAATAAGTGCACAAAATATAAAGGGTTTGAAAAAAAAAAGTTATTTTAAATGTCATTCCATATGCATTGCAAAATGTATGTGCTCATTTTTCATAATTGTCAACAAATGTATTTAAAATCTATGTAGCACAATAAAATATAACAAATTGGCAACAGCGCAATAACAGAAGTATCGTCTACCTGTGACTAGGGATGCATCTTTATCGTTCGACTTCTCTTCAAATACTAATTTAATGGAAGTTACAGCAGTACAGCTGTGTACTGTGTTGTCAGTTGATTTAGATTTAGTATTTAATTTAAACATACAAACAAAAAATTGTATAATGAATATATATTCCCAAGTTTATGACATATGGGATGAGAAAAACATTTATTGCCGACTTTGTATGTGCATTGAATCAAAAATGTTCTATTACTTAAAAATATATATTCATAAATATCACTTAATTTTCGTAATACAGATCTGAAATAGGCGGAGAGAGATCTAAACGCCAGCCAATTAAAACGTTTATAACCCTACACGCGTATATTTCGTTGTTTACTGGCACTATCGCTTCTCGGTGGATAGAGTTTAGGTCTGAGGTGGAACGTACAAATGGTGATAAGTTGCAAGCAGAAGTTGGTATTTCAGATTCATCCATCCATTCGCATACCCAGATTGAGGATATTTCGAGTGACGAAGAAATTGAACGGAAATTAGTAGAAGCAGAAAGAAATGGTGAGTTATGTCAAAAATATGAAGACCTGAAGGAAGATAACGATAAAGATACTATTGCTTGTCAAATTTAACGTGATACTTGGCCGATTTGAAATTAGGCTCCACCCACGATACGCATTCGACCACAACACAATTCGTCCTTATTATTTCTTGGCCCTTCGAAGTGCAAGGTACTTGTATAGTCTGCGACAAAGTTTTTTTTTATTTTACTTATGTTTAAAGTTACTGTGTGTTGAACAAATATCGTATTACAATAGATTTGACTTTTAAATAATTATTGTTAAGTATTTTAAATTATAAACATGGATTTTCATTCAAAATTAGAAGGCAAAGTCTTGTCTGGACAAACTAGGGAGGTAATAGCAAATGTAATTATTTTTATGCAGAGAGAAGCGATGCAAAATCCGCATGTTAAAGATTTTAAAAAAGTTCAAGAGCGTGCTTCCTTAGCAACGGGAATAAGTATAGCCACTATAAAACGGATCTCTCGTGAAATAAAAAATACAGAAGAAGGTGCTTCTACATCATTTTCGACGCCTAACAAAAGAATGAGATCTGCCCCAAAATCCAACTTGGGCGATTTTGACAAAGGTTTACTTCGGCGTATAATAATAAATTATTATGTCACGGAAAAACGAGTTCCTACATTGCAACATATAACAAAAAAAATAATGAAGACAATATTTATACAGGGTCGCATGAAACTTTGAGAAAAGTGATGAGAGATATGGGATTTCGATGGAAGAAAGCGAAGAATAACAGGAAAATCCTAATGGAAAAACCCGATATACAAGTGCTCCGGAGAAAGTTTCTCAGAAATATTAAACAATATAGGGAAGAAAATCGGCCCATCTTCAAAGCGACAACATCAAGTCCTAATAACACGTCTTAGATTAGGACACACTTCTACAACACATGAATACTTGTTGAAGAAAGAAGAGGAACCAGTGTGTTTTGTTTGTGAATGTAAAGTGACAGTGAAGCACATTTTGATTGAGTGTCCAATATACTCAGTGGAAAGACTATATCATCACTTTCCAAAAACATTAAAAGAACTTTTAGGAGAATCTAAATACGTAGCTGACTTGATAGAATTCTTGAAAACTATAAACCTTTTCAATAAAATTTAATACAATATATTAATAATTAAGATATATATTGTATGCATTATTATGTAATTGATATTTTGTATATGCCTATTTATGTCTTTATCACTTTTGTATTTTTCTTATGCTAATAACCCTAAGTGGTTGAAGCAAAAAAAAAATCGGCCCATAATTTACATGGATGAAACTTATATTCATTCCTCTCATACCCATGACAGATACTGGGGAGACAATACCACCGAAGGTTTGCACAAGCCAGTGTCCAAAGGGCAAAGGCTGATTATTGTTCACGCTGGTTCATAAAAACGCATGTTTGACATTTAAATCTGGTACGAAGCCTGGAGATTATCATAGCGAAATGAACTATAATAATTATAAAAAATGGATTCATGAAAAACTTATTCCTAATATACCAGCCCGTAGTGTATTGGTTATAGACAATGCATCATACCACAATGCCCAAATGCAAAAATGTCCCACTAAGGGGTGTAGAAAAGACGAAATGAAGGAATGGTTATCACACATATCTCTGTAGGAGCTGGGTTGTACGCTTGTGTGTGTGTGTTTTTATTTAAAATAAAAATTATTCTTAATCTATTTTCTTATGGCATAATATTGTAATTTACTGTTTTTATTGGGAATAAGCCACAATTTTAATTTAAAATAAGTTTATTTTGAAGTTTCGAGTTCCACTTTGGAAATCGTTAACTCAAAATACGAAATACCAATAAATTTAAAAAATTTTGTTTTTGTTACTTGGTAAAAAAATTCTTCTAATAATTTTATTTTATCTGGCTTATTCATAATGACAACTCAGTCACTATTTGAGATATATTTTACACGATATATTTCTACAAAATCTCCTTACAAAAATAAAATATTCGGGAAAGTTAATAAAGTTATACAGTTTAGTACCTAAATACCAGATGTTGACAGCCATCCCAACGGGGCTGGTATTATTCTATTGTAAAAAAATAAACAGATTAAAATATTTATGACTTACTAAAATTTAGAGCTACTGTTCTTTTATTCTTATACAGTTTACTGTAACGCAAATGTAAAGCTTTCATCTCTACCAATATTCCTTTTATAAAATTACAGAGCGAGACATTTAGAAGTGTTCGAAAAAACTGCCGCTTCAACATGACTGAATGGTCAATATTAATGAGCCAAATAAAATATATTTATTAGAAGAATTTTTTTACCAAGTAACAAAAACAAAATATTTTGTATTTTGAGAAAAATTTCCGAAGGAAAAATTGAAACGTCAAAATAACATACAATATAGACATATCATAGAAGTTCCATTAATAAATAAGGTGACTCTCTGTAAACTTGTAGTATGGAGTGTACCAACGAGGCGGTAAGACCGAGCGCATTATGTATCTCTTTTCCTCCGAATGCGTTCTCACTTAATTTTCTACGCAAGTGGACAAATTTGACAAGCTGTACAATAAATTCCACAGTTAACGAAACAACGAAAAGTCTCCCTAAAAATACAGATGAAAGAGAAAATTTAATGGAAGCAGGTCACGAAGAATTTATGTTTGGACAAAGTATTAACATGGAAGAAGCACAGGAAGAACATTTAACTACAACGAGGAAGTACAGTTTGCGGACGATCAGGATAAAAAGTTAAAGAAAATAGCAGTCAAATTTATTAAAATTAATAGCAGTGCACTTAGCGATGAAATGAAAAAAAAAATAAGTCTTCAAAATAAACTGGAAACTTACATGAAAAAGGAATAAGAAGCCATGTTAAGCCTCCAGAGAATGCAAAAAAAGAAGAGAGAACTTCAGGATTCACTGGATTATATAAATAAAAAAATTGATTCCATTAATAAAATTACAATTGTTATATATAATTATAGTGTTGTGTCGCCATTTATGTGCGAGAGAGAAAATTACACTACGGTTAAACATAAGATTTCTTCTCTTCATAATAGTAGAGTAAATAGACTGGCAAATGGCTTCTATAATAGATTTTCGTGGGCACTTTGTTGCTAAAGTGTAAAATCCATTGTTTTTGGTCGTCCAAAAATCATAGTGAGGGGGAAGTGGTAGGGAGCCTTACAAAAAAAATGCAATTTTTTTTCATCGTTTTTCGGATGTACAATATCCGAAAATTCATTCCTCAAATTTGCATACCTATCCGGACATTAGAAATATTCATTTTTTATTTATAAAACTACGTTAAACCATTGTTGTATACGGAGCGCCTTCATACAAAATCACTTGCCCTGAAAATCCATATTTTTAAAGTCGTTTACCTCGCTCTACCTCGAAAAATATTGGGATTAGCAAAAAATGGCTTTCTATAAACGTCATGGACCAAACATCAGAGAACATGTGGGTTTTTTTAGAATTTTGATTGGATAATTAGTTTAAAAAAAAATTAAATAAATCGAATGTCATGTCACGACGGACAGTGGCGAACGCAGAGATGCGAAAGAGAACGAGATTCCTATGCCATAGTCAACTGCAAATCGACTCTACTGATGGTGATGTTGTTACGATCGTTTTTACCTTGAGACGCTGTTGTGTTATATGGTTGTATATATGTATTCTAGCGCAACGAGTGTTTCGTTTTGCATATGAGCATTCTTTTTTATAAGTTTTGTTTTCAGCGCAAAATCCACTGAGATTATAATAAGTGACACATAATAAAGTTCTTATGAGTAAATTATATTATTGACAGTGATTAATTAAACTTATTGGTAATTTAACAATATTCAGTACTTACTTAGTATTACAGTTTTTTGTATCCATGTAGAAATGGATTTAAGGAACAGCAGCAGCTCTGACAGCAAACTTGAGTCAAAAAGCAGATTAAGGCATGTTTCTTTCCGTAAATCTGATGCCGGACAAGACGTTTTTATTCAAAATGTGTCTTATTTGTTTGGAAGGAGGAAGACTGGTTAAATCTCAAGAAAGATAGAAAAAAACTTTTATTGAATGCACGAGCGAACGTATGAAAAATTGTCATGATAATAAATACATGCGGCATATATTCTCAAAGTTTGATGATCTAAAAAATCAAGATTTTTTAAAATGGCAAAGTTCGAATAATTCCATTCGAACATGTAAAACTATTTATAAATATTTTTAATTTAGTATTTAACTCCACTTTTGACACAAATGCACCCACTCTATAAATGTCATAAATGTAAAACGATTGTAAAAACAATTTGTCAACGGTTTTTGGAATAATTGTTTTTTGTGCGCTTAAAACTCTTACAGAACAAGACTCCCAGAAAAATCAGGCACCCCGCCTACCCTAAGAGCGAATTTAGTCCCGCACGGTGCAACATCTCTGTTTGCAGAAAGAAGCCCTAAAAACTCATCAAGGATTTACTCCTGGCACATTTATACAGTGCTCTCCGAATCTGTAAAATGTTTGTCCAGCTTATGGTATAAAAGCAATTAATAATGAAGTTTTAAAAGTTTTTGCATTGGTAGCTTTAGAACCAGTAGTTGGTGTACTTTTACATTCGCAATCTTCGTGATAATAACTTGGATAGACAATAGTGCACATACACTTTTCAAAGACTTATTAACTAGTAAGTAGTATTTAGTAGTAGGAATTGTGTTTAGTTCTTTATGTATTTGTACTGATATTATTTATGCTATTTGTTTTTCTCTCTTTTTCTCTTTAATAAACCGTTTTGTACCTTTGGATAGCTTTTTGAACCGTTAGTGTTTAAGACATTCTTATATTACAGGTAAGAGAGCTCTCATATTTTCTAACCAGCAATCTATGTTATACTCTCTATCTCATTTTAGGACATTCTTCATGTGTCGTCAGATCTGCCACGTAGACAGCGTGAAACTGACTAATACGCAACCAGATCTGCGCATTTCTTACCCTCTGGCCTTCTGATTGATCCCTGACGTTATCCTATTTTCTGGTTGGTGAGTTAACGGTCACGCCCACTTTTAACACTCACCAAGGCCACGAAAATGGGATAAAAGACGGTGCACTTTTTCAGAAGGCCACGCATTCCTGTACGAGACGTTGAAGAAGTAGGTCACTGGAAACAAACCAACTTCTAAACAACGTCGGCGGGAAATTTGAGAGAGTGTATACTCTGAAAATTGCAGTACATAGATTGTCTTGGAAGTAAGCGTCAGACAAGCCTAGGAACCTAGTGGTAGGCAATAAAAGTTCGAAAGTACGGGGTTTCAGTAGAATATACTGGCCCCGGAAATTGTCCATTTATTGGCAAAATCGCAGGGCGATTAGGCGAGAACGACGACTTACACATTCCGGTATAAGACGTACAACGAGGGACCATTTAGCAGCGTGGTAAAACGCGCGGTGAGTAAGGCCAATATCAAAGTCAACAAAGTACACGTTAAGTAGAACAAGCCTTTTTTTCGGGGGGTTTTACCACCCCCTGGCTTCCGTGAGGCTGCGGGGCCTGCTTATAGTCTGTACTTTGCGATCCAATCTTAGCGAAAATGCCTGGTTCAACCAGGTCTGCCATTTCCTCCCGGTCTGTGACCAGATCACAGACCGCGACACTATCGTCAAACCCATACGCTCCACTTTTTCATTCCGATCCTGAACCCGAACAACCTGAAGAATCCTACAATCCCGCTGCATCTGCCCACGAACTATCTCAACTCCA
Organism: Diabrotica undecimpunctata; assembly: GCF_040954645.1. Lineage (NCBI taxonomy): Eukaryota > Metazoa > Arthropoda > Insecta > Coleoptera > Chrysomelidae > Diabrotica > Diabrotica undecimpunctata. The sequence goes on from NC_092811.1 coordinate 26,845,508, forward strand.
GGCGGAGATACTAATCCTCCAAACTCGCTTCAATATGAAGCGCAGGGAAGTCGAACTAAACGACCCAAATCATCCGATGCTCGCCAAACACGATTCCGAATACCCTCCTTTACCTTCTACCCACAAAAAACTTACTATTAAACACACACCAGCTCCTCAATCACAATCACAATCTACTTCTAAAAAATCCACAGTCGCTCAAAATACACACACCTCATCACCTCAAATTCAACCTATCACGTCCAACACTCAACCTCAACCCTCCACATCAAAATCCTTCGCAAATGCTATCAAAGCACCACCAATTTTTAAGCCTAAAACCAATCCCAACATTACAAATTCAATTAATAATCCAAAAACATTTGAATACCTCATCAAGGACATACCGCAAGATTTGTGTAATCAACGCACTTTCTTCAGAATTCTCAACTGCATCCCTATGTTGTATCAAAAGATACACTCACTTAAAGTCCTAAGCCACGGCATAGCCCATCTCAGAACCCTACATTCCTTAAACGCCGAAGAAATGCAGTTAAAAGTACATAAAGCAACAGGACAGACTCAAATTAAAATCACTTCTAGAAACCACAGCTCCACAAACCAAGCCCCCAAACCTTCTAATTATTTGTTCCTCATAGTGAACGTTTCACACGACTACGACGAGGAAGAAATAAAACAAATTCTAACCGAGCAAGACATTCCTGTCTCCAGATTGTGGAGAGTTAAATCTCTACAAACTGGAAAAGACACTCGTCTAATCAAAGTCCTGACTCCCTCTTCTGACAAATATTCTCACGTGCTCAATTATGGCATTCCAATTGATGGACTTATCCATTATACTGAGCTCCCTCACGGAGCTAATCCCGTCATTCCTACCCCGAAATATTGTAGCAAATGCTGCACTAATGGCCATTCCATCTCAGAATGCCGACATAGAACTTTCGTCTGCCCTAATTGCGGACAAAATCACAAATCTAGCGAATGTCCTACACAAACCAACCCTAAATGTCCATTTTGTGATACTAGTTTCTGTGAGTAAAAAAGAGACCTAGTATAAAATGTAATTCGTGAATAATTTCATGCATGTACAAAGGTACGATAAAAGAACTATAATGGTGAAATTAAATCACAGCAGACTAATCATTAGCCAAAGAAGATTGTCTTGATATCAAAAAAACTACTTCGAAGAGAGAAAAAGGTTGCAGTCATGAAGAATATTGTTTCGGAACTTAAGAAACATAATTATTCAGAGGAGCAATTCTGGATATTATTTCAAAAATAGGTGGACCACAAGAAATGTTTTTAAGGCAAGATAGAAAATAAAAAATCAATCACTACCTCTACAATATTCGGAGCAACTTTGTATTTGCAAAACAAAAGTATTTGCTTTGACCCTTCATTATTATTCACCTGCTGCATATAATTATGTAAGAAGAGTTTTTCAAACTTGCTTGTTACACCCAAGAACATTCAGCAGATGGTATCAAAGTATTGATGGTGAGGGCTGGCTTTACTGCAGAGTCTTTTGGAGCTTTAGAAACAAAATAATTGTTAAAACCTGGTAAATTATACAGTTTAATTACAGATTAAATGTCTATCCAACAACATGAGGAATGGGTTGCTGAACAAGACAAAGATGCTAGGGTTATATCGATATGGGAACAGGATCTCAAGAGGCCACTTCGCAAATAACGCCTGTGTTTTCTTGCTGAAATGTATCAATGACCATTTCAAGATTTAAGTTTAAAATTTTTTAATAGAAGAAACTGCAGGAGAAAAAAAAGTTTAGTCTCTAGACCATACAAATTTAAAAACGAGCTTTAAGCATCCTTCATATGGTGATGATGAACTGTTTTTGGATCCTTGCCACAATATGTTAAAATTAGTTCGTAATTCCTTTGGAGAAATGGATATCATGTTCGATGATAACAATGAAGTTATATTGTGGAACTACCTGAAAGAGTTTCACAATTTGCAAGAAAAAGAATCATTTCACCTTGCTAATAAATTAAGATCTCAGTATATAGCTTTTTATAAACAAAAAATGAAAGTTAGTCTTGGTATCACAGTTATTTAACAAAAGCGTTGCATCTGCTTTGGTCTTTTGTTCAGAGGACCTGCAGTTATAGCAATTGAAGGGAGTTGAAGTAACAGCTAGATTTGTTATGATAATGAATTATTTAGTTGATGTCCGTAATTCTAGAAATTTGTTACAGTTTAGTTATAAGAAACCACTATTTATGTAAAATTATTCAGAAATATTCTGTATTTTTCTGACACACAAGCTGTGTTATTGGCACCCTAATCTATTGTGTCATATCTATATTATAAAGCTAAGATATGCACGCACAATTTCTGTATATTTAATATAAAAAATAAAGAGGGATTTTGTTATCTCTGGAACGAGACCAAAGGTCGTTTATCCTCTGACAATTATGCTACCATAATTGTCAAGTTTATCACGGAGAAACTTTTGCCGAGTATCCACAGAGAACCTGGACAGGATACTAAAATTATATTGTACAGCGATGGATGTACAGCGCACAATAGAAACGTAATATTGGTAAATGCATTACTAAACGTGGCAACATTAAACAATGTCACAATTCAGCAAAAATATCTAGAGGTAGGCCATACCCAGATGGAAGCGGACTCAATGCATGCCACCATAGAGAGGAAACTGAAAAACAAAATAATTCATGTACCAGCTGAATATGCAGAAGTTTGTGTTAGAGCTCGCAAACATCCTAAACCTTACAACGTATCTTATAAGACCAGGAAAAGCCATAGAAGATGCCAAGGTACTTTTAATGTTAATTTTGTTTGGTCTTCTACAAATACAAAAGACGAAAACATTGTTAAATTATTAATGTTTTGATTTTTAGGTCACAGATATTCGTGCCCTACAATATAAACAAGGGAACCTGTACTTTAAGTTACGGTTTACAGATGAATGGCAGTTACTGTCACAGCGATGTGATAAAATGGTCTCAGTTAAACCCTAACTAAAAAGTACCTTGCCGGTGGACTACAGGGACTACTACGACAATGTGCCAAATGAAGACTGATAAATAAAATATTCTATGGTATAATAAAAATAAAATACTTGAATATAAAATAAAAGTAAACAAAAATATACTTACAGATTGATTTCATTTTCCTAAAGAGGTTCCATAATATGATGCAGAGAAAAGTGGGAAACTCCGATTATTTACTATTTTCTTTTGATTACAAACAGGGTAACTCCAAAAATTTAAATAATTGTTATTTAATCAAAATATTTTTTCACGCTTTTTATAAACTTCAAATTGCAATATAAATAGGTAACAAATAGATTTTTGGAATATTGATATTGTAAGTATTAATTTTTTTAAGAAGTTTTTTTGTGTTCCTGTAAAGTTTTAAAAAACGGAGTTAGCCGCTATGCAAGTTAAGCCATCGATATACAAGCAAAGAATGCGGCTCGTGAAGAAAAAACGAAAGATAGAGAAACTCACAATAATTTTTTGGTGTTTGACTTACAAAATGTCTTGAGCTGTCCTCATGCTAAAGTAAGTAACTTTTATAAAAGTAAGTTAAATGTTTACAATTTAACTGCAATATTATCCAAAACGAAACAAGTGTACTGTGCCTTGTGGAGTGAAGCTCTTATGGGTAGAAGTGGCAACGATATAGCAAGTGCATTGATCAAAATTCTAGAAGCTGTTTTTAGAGATCATCCCAATATGAAAACCATAGTATTGTGGAGTGATAGTTGTGTACCACAATACAAAAATTCCCTGAGGTCTGCAGCGATTGCGTCCTTTCTAAAAAAGAATTCAAACATCGAATCCATACTAATGAAGTTTTCAACTCCAGGTATTCGTGTAATCAAGAGATAGATGCAGTTCACAGCTGCATAGAGAGAGTTTTAAAAAAAGCAGAGTATTATTCTCCGTTATATCTTTTACGGTTGCTGTTAAAGGTGAGTTCTAGAAAGCCTTACAAGATAATGCAGTTGAAACAAAACGATTTTAAGGACTTCAAATCGTATGCTCTGCAATATAACTACAAGATTATACCATTTACTAAAGTAGTTGCATTACAATTTTCACAATCCATATTTGAAATGGGATATAAAGTGAGTCACGCACATAGTGACTGGAAGAAAGTATCCATCCGCGATTTTCGGCCTACTAGAACTAACTGCGAAAAGAAAGAATTTATCAAGGAACCAACTCGTTCATTAGTCACAGGATTACTTCCTCAAAACAAAGTTCAGGCCATCAAAAGTATGTTTCAGTGGATGCCAGAAGTGGATAAAGCTTATTATACATCTATACTCCCCAAAAACAATATGTATGGTGTGTATACCACGTAAACATAACTTTATTAAACACGTTTTTTTATCTTTTTCTGTAAAGTTACAACCATATATTTCACAATTATTTTCATCACAAAGTTGTATGTTAGTATATTAAATAAAAAAATGAAATTACATAGTTGTATGTGTTTTTATTTGTTTTACAAAAATTTCGAGAAAAACATTGTTTTTCATATTCTTTGTCTTCTAAATGTAAATAAATACATTAATACTAGCAAACTTTAAAGCGATACAAAACTAGGTGTACCCGTTTCTCCGTTACAGTGAAGCATTTTTTGTTTTTTGTTTTTCTCAAAACTTAGTTTACTGCACATACAACAGTATAATTCTGAGCTAACGAAATATTTTTACACTCTTTTGTTAGGCACTCTTCGCCACACATAATTTTGAGGTCTTAAAGTATGCATAAAAAGTTTATATCTTTTATACAAATCATTATTAACTTCGGGCATATCAACTTTTTTACCATTATATAAGTTCTCCCAGGATCATATAGAACTATTTATTTGGAAGTATTAGATCACAAGGGGGATAATAATAACACAACAGTTCGCCAGTTTATTTCGGCTTACAAAAAATTATGGGTTCATGTTGAACTGATTGAGAGGTTTAGAAACAATTGCATAGCATTAGAAAAAGTGTCCATTTTAAAATGTGATCCCAATGTGCAAATAAATAAATATTAAAGAGATTTAGTATCTAAATAGTAGTGTATGTTTTGTATTAATTAATAAAGTATTGCAAATTTTTAAAAAAATGAGGGGAATTTTAGTTTTTGTTTAAAATATATGGTCTTGGAGTCATCTTGCAGCCTGTGTTGTCCACTACCGAATATAGGCCTCCTTTATTCGCTTCCATTTTTTAATATTTTGCACTTCTTTCATTCAGGAAATATTTATCTTTGTTAAATAATCCGTACAGCGTGTTGGGGACGTCCTACTCTCCATCTGTCTTGTCGTGGCATTCATTCAAATGGTACTCCGTGAGTATGATTTTCGTATCTTAACTTTCTTAAGTACTTTAACCGTTTCTATATCATTCCCATCGACTTCATTGTTGTTACTGAAGATTAGATTTGTCTTTTGAAGTAAATTTTCACAAATATTTTAAAAGGGAGATGGTACCTTTTAAATATTATCAACAAACGCTGTTTTAGTTTATTTACATTAAAATAGACGTGCAATATGTTGGGTACCTATATTAATTTTTTAAATAAATACAACATGTATTTTATCAAAAATTTTAAGTTTTTAAATTCGATAAAAACTGTTCATTTTCAGGTATCCTATTCATAAAACTATGGCCGACGGTAATTTAATAAGCTGTAGCAAACGTCCTCGTACAGTTTTAACTCCGGAGGTAAAAACCATTATTATAAATGTTTTTGATGGACTTAAAAAACGTGACAATATGGGTGTTTCGGATGCTGTTTCTCTTTGCAGTTTCTTGACGAAAGATTCACAGAGCAGTATTTATAAGATTATAAAAGAAAATAAGAAAGGAATCAAAGAGCCATTCGACAAAAAATTCATTCGTTTTTCTTTCGGAATGAAATTCCCACATTGAAGAAAATCTCTGCAGAAATCGACAGCGACGATAGTTTGCCAAAAATTTCACGAGAAGTATTACTGTGCACAGTTCATTTAATGAATTTCAAATATATGAAACGATGTAGACAAAGCAGTCTCATAGAAAAAAGTGAAGTCGTTATATGGAGACGCAATTATATAAAAAAAATTCGTCAATATCGCACCGAGAAGAGAAAAATTTATTATTTAGACGAGACATGGCTAAATGAAGGCCATACTGTAAACAAGGTTTGGCACGATTTAAATATTACAAGCAGTAGACAAACATTTGTTGATGGATTATCCACAGGCCTTAAGGCACCATCAGGTAAAGGTCGACGTCTAATTATCACAAACATTGGTAGTGAGTCTGGTTTTCTTCCTGGTGGACTTTTATGTTTTGAGTCAAAAAAATCTGGTGACTATCACGAGGACATGGACGCTCAGAGATTTGAAACTTGGTTTTCGTCCATATTACCGACAATAGAACCGGGTTCGGTAAAAATTTTAGATAATGCTCCCTACCATAGTCGACAGGTAGAAAAGCTCCCAACAACAAGCTGGCGAAAAAGACAAATCATTGATTGGCTGGATATGAAACTAATCGCTTATGACAGATCAATGATTAAACCTGAATTGTTAAATATTGCACGACAAGATAAACATAAATATCATAAATATGTTGTTGACGAAATGGCTCTTAGTCGCGGAGTTCTTGTTCATCGATTACCACCATATCATTGTGAGCTGAATCCAATTGAATTGATTTGGGCACAAGTGAAATCAGAGGTAGCACGTCGCAATACTACATTTAAATTATGTGATGTTAAAGTACTATTCAATGAAGCTATACGTAACGTTACCGCAGACAACTGGCGAAAGTGCATCGGTCACGTCAAGAAAATAGAAAATAAGATGTGGGATGTAGATATTCAGGTAGATGTAATTATGGGACCGATTATAGTCCAACTTAATGACGAGAGCGATGATTCGGATAATTCTGATTTTGAGTAAGAGTAAGTTTTGTAATTTGAGCCATTTCTTGAGTACATTCCAAGTGTTTCACAATTAATTTGCCACAATTAATCGTGGCAAACAAAGTTTGGCACGATTTAAATATTAAAAACACTCGACAAGCGTTCCTTGAAGGTCTCTCTACGGGTCTAAAAGCACCATCAAGTAAGGGCCAACATCGAATAATAACACATATTGGTAGTGAACATGGTTTTTTCCTGGAGGACTCTCAGTTTTTGAATCCAAAAAATCTGGAGATTCTCACGAGGACATGGATACTGAGAAATTTGAAACTTAGTTTTTGTTCATATTGACAAAAATTGAACCTGGCTCAATAATCATTTTAGATAATGCTTCCTATCAAAGTCATCAAATAGAAAAGCTTCCAACGATAAGTTGGCGAAAAGGAGAAATAAGTAAATGGCTAGATAGGAAAGAAATTTGGTATTACAAGTCTATGGTTAAGCCGGAGTTACTAAATATTGCAGGACAGCATAAACAAAAATTTCTAAAATACGTTTTTGATAAAATGTCTCGTAACCATAGAACCCGTAGAAATACTACTTTTAAGTTATGTAAAAGTGCTCTTCCACTAAGCCATAAATAACGTTACCCAAGAGAACTGGCAAATTTGCATCTTTCACACGCAGAAAGAAGAAGAAAATATGTGGAATTTAGAAAGAATCACAGGCAGATATCATTATGGAACCCATTGTCGTTCAACTTGGTACAGATAGCGATGACTCAGACATTTCTGATGTTGATTGAAAGTAAGTTATGTAAAATTGATTAATAATTCAGTTTGAAAAGTATTTTCGTGAGTTTTCACCAAGAACGTAAGATAAAATTTGATTGTGTTGTTGATATCTTTGGGAATACACACATGTATTATTTGATGATGCCGTTTAATTTTATTGTGAATTTTATTTCGGTTCTTTTATATTTGTGCCCGAAAATGATATAATAGTAATTCATTGACTTGTAAAAATGTACTATTTAATACACTAAATTTTAAAATTTTATTAGTCTATTTTAAAAATATTTTTGAGGTACTTACAAAATTAAATATTAATATTATTAAAATTGCTGTAAATATTTATCCAAAAACCTCGACGCCTATGATCTTCCTCACGTCCTTCCGCTCGACACCGTGACTGTCTATACTTTAAAAATTCATCACTCCGTAAGATTTCCAGATCGAAGTATAGTCTTAAATTGTGTTATGAAAATCATTTATTGCTGAAACGTTATGGAGAATTTCGACAAACGTATGGTGGTGAAAAAAAAAAGTGCAACGAAGAGGTGCTCCTCTTTTATTCGTGAAGTAACTATAAATTCAATTTTGCTGAAAAGTTAAAAAGTGGGGAATCACGCTGGAGATGTACCAAAGGTTGTAACCTTAGACCATAAAAACTGATAGACACGCCGTAATGCTATTCTCTCGTCTCGAAGAGTGAAGCCAACATAAAACGATTCACACAGCTGTGGGTGACGTCAGTTTGAGGCAGAAACGGTAGATATTAGAAGTGTTTATACACGTTGTAAACTTTTTAATGTGTTCCAATTTAAAAATTTTCCAATATATTAATATTTTAATTATGGTGTTATCTTGCAGTGCATTAATTTGTACGCAGCGACAAAAAAAAGGGACAGATATATCATTTTATGGGTAAGTAAATTCACAAATTAAACTTGAAAAACAGCGATTAAATGGGAATATTTGCGAAAAAAAAACATAAAGCGATTAAATGGGAATATTTGCAAAAATTAGTAGACTTTCAAGAAAAGGAAGGCCTTCATCTTGCAACTAAGATAACGCGAAGGCATTTAAATTGGTATAAGGAAAAAATGAAAGTGAAATTAGCTGCCCAAACGTTTAGCCAAAAACTTGCTAAGGCCATACATTATTTGAGAAATAAAAGCTCAAAAGAATTTGTACATAGCGAAGCTACTCAAAATTTCATTGACATATCAATGATATTTTTGATATTTTAAATAGCCGAAGTTTATTGGCAAAACACCTAACATCTAGTTTACAGCAACATAATAAACAAGCGATTTTTCAAAAAACTGAAGAAAATATAGTATCTTAGTTCACTTAAGTGTTCCAGAAATGGTAAACCTCTATATATAAGCAAAAGAAAGACGGGTTTTATTGGTATGATCATTAGTTTAAAGTCACTAATGGGAATTTGGAAAAATTACGTGGAGTATATGGATGGAGGTCTGAAGTATCTTTCAGCCTATAAACTTTCTCAAGATCACTTAGAAGTTTTCTTTAGTTCTATTAGGAGTCATGAAGGTTACAACAACAACCCAACGGCAAAACAATTTAAAGCTGCATATAAAAGACTCTTAATGCACACAAGTGTTACAGGATCTACCCAGGCTAATTGTATAGAACAGGCACCTTCCATAATATTAGCAATGAGCACAACAAATACTGTGAAAATGAAAACTGTTGATCATCAACTCATTGACAACTTTATAACTGATGAAAATAATAGGAAAACAATAACTAGTAATCAGGATCAGGATTATACTGTAAATAATTTAAGTTTTTCAAGAACATTGTTATCTTATGTTTGTGATGTTGACTATATCGCTGGGTTTGTCGTTAAGAAAGTTAAGAAAACATTAGATTGTGACATATGTTTGTGTGCAATTGAATGTGATAATTTACAATCTCCATTCATAAAACACAAAAATTATAGCATCTCAAACAATTTTTCAATTCAACCTTCTATCGACGTATTCTATAGACGTCATTCATATTTGCAAAATTGCTAAAAGCGAAATTAAATTTATGTACAATTCAAAAAAATTAAACGATTCCAAAATAATGACAAAATTGATCTTAAATGTCATGAGTAACGTGCATGGTTCTGTGTTTAACGCATACAAAGAACATAAAATATGTTCGATCATGATTTTGAAACAAACCATTTGTTGAATCTAATAAAGATAATTTGTTTCCATTATTGCAACATTAGATTGTACCACGAAGGTGAAAAACTAAATAATGTAATACGAGTTAGAAGTAAGTTAACAAAAGCTAAGTATTTTGTTTTGTGGTCAATAAATTTATAGATTTCCTACATATTTTTTTTACCTAACCTGAAACTTCCCACCCAAAAGAAAATTACTCTCCTTTAAATTTATTTTTGAATATCAAACAATAAGAGATATACCAACGATATATGTAATAATATATGTAGGTATGTACTTTCAAATAAAACATTTATTTTTACAATTTAAGGCAAAAATATTTATTAATTACTTTACTAAATAATTTATCTTCCATATTTTTTACAAAATATTGAAATATTTTTTACAAAATATTGAAGTTATATTAAAATTAATCTAAAATTGGGTAATTTTAATAGTGCTTTGCTAAGAATCCAAGCGGGCTCTTGCCGCATTGTGACGTCACTTTCGCGGAAGGTGTTTGCTTCAACGGTACGGTACAAGGCGTGTCTATCAGTTTTTATGGTCTAAGGTTGTAACGTTGCCTTCTACAAAATTGGGGGGATGATGTAGTAATTTCTAGATAAAACTTAAATCATTCTCATGAAAGTCTGGAGGCCAACTGCATTCACAGTTTGTAAGAGTAGCGGCTAACCATTTCAATTTTTACCATTGGTCTTTTTGGCTTGGATCTTGTAAAATATTAGTTGAATTCCAAGAAAAAGACGAAGGATAGTGAACAGTGTTTCTAAACTCTATCCAACGAGAAGAGATAGTGCGCCAAAACAACAAGGCGTTGCCAAATTTGCCAGGTCCGGTTTTAACGTTTGCTAATACATACTTTTTTAAACATATTTTTTTGGTAAATCGGAAATCCAAAATTAATAATATGTTGTACTTATCTGGATTCATCTTGTTGGTTTTATGCAAAAGAAATTTTTCCATTTTAAAAATAAATAAAGATAAATTCACATTCAGATGGCAGCGTTCCAGAGATAGGCCTGTACTTTCTATATGCCAGAAATAACTACATTGTTGTCAGTTTTTAATCGTACCTACAATCGTACGTTATGGGCCGGCTCCTATAAAAGAATTATAATTTCGGAAATATTTATGAATGTGAAACGGAAAAATACTACATTTTTTTAATTATATAATTTTTCTGTTGGTATTTTAAAAATAGAAAGTTATATTTCGGAAATCTGGTCTTTTCGGAATTATATCTTCTGTTCAAAATTGTTTACAATTCGTGGAAATGAAATAATTATTTGTATAATCCGTTTTTGATCTTAATGTCCTTTTAATGACACACTTTCTCTACCTGCATTTACAGTTACAGACATTAAAAAATAATTTAGAATTAAAAAAATATACCTATTTATAAATTCAAAATTATTGTCTAATGCCAGCAATTATAAATTCAGGTAAATACTTGAGTCATTAAAAGAATTTTCAGTTGATATCAGACGTTTGTGTCGTGTCAGTGTCAAAATGGCCGCGAGTGTAATAAAATTCAAAAACGGTAATTTGTTAAATAGTGAATGCAAAAAAATAGTGTTAAAGGTTTTTAACTATTTATCAAACAGTAATAATGATAAAAGTGTATCAACAATAGTGCGGGAAGTTTCTGCTATGACTGGAGTCTCTGAGCGAACGATATTCCGATATAGAAGTGAAAGTAAAAATGGTCCACTCGTAACTCCTATAAGAAAAAAAAGAACCGGTTATTTGAATAGTCGTGAGAATAGATATGATGAAGCAACTCGGTCTAGAATAAGACAAGTAGTGCACGATTTTTTTATGGACAATATTCCTCCAACCCTTGACGTAGTACTAGAAAAAATTAAGCAAATGGAGCATCTTCCGAATTTTTCCAAGAGTACGTTGAGAAGACTATTGCACGACATGGGTTTTATATATGGCAAACAAGGTAGAAATTCAATATTAATAGAAAAACAAGAAATAGTCGCTTGGAGGCGTCACTATCTCCGGGAAATAAAGAAACTGAGGAACGAAGGAGCCAATATCATTTATATGGACGAATCATGGGTTAATACTGGAATAACCAATGGGCAAGTATGGCAAGATACAACAATAAAAAATAGCCGACAGGCTTTCGTAAATGGACTTACCACAGGTTTAAAAACTCCGACCGGAAAAGGACCAAGATTTGTTTTAGTCCATGCAGGAAACAAAGACGGATTTGTTGAAGGTGCTGACATCACTTTTCTTGCCAAAAAAGATGCTGAAGATTACCATGAAGAGATAGACGGAGATCTATTTGAAAAATGGTTTGAAGAGATGTTAATACCGAATCTCCCAAAAAATAAAAAGAATGTCATTATCTTGGACAATGCATCTTATCACTCTAGGAAATTAAATTTTCCCAAACAATATTGGGTGAAACGTCAAATTAAGGAGTGGCTCTATGAAAAGGACATTTATTTTGAAGAAGATTACTTAAAAAATGAACTTCTGGAAACTGCTAATGTATTTAAAAATATTTATGACAAATACAAAATTGATTGTATTGGTGAAAAATACAGGAATCACAGTGACGAACAATGCCGCGTAGATGTACATATCTTAAGACTTCCGCCTTATCACTGTGAACTGAACCCAATAGAAATGGTGTGGAGTGAAGTGAAACGGTACGTGTCCTCTAAGAATTCAAGTTTCAAACAAAACGACGTTAAAACATTGATTTATGAAGGTTATGATAAAGTACAGAACAATGGACATTGGAAAAATTACGTCAACCATGTTATAAAATTGGAGAATAATTTTTGGACAGTAGACAACATTCAAGATGACATTGAACCTATTAGAATTTCATTAAACGATGACTCTGAAGATGAACTAGATTATGAAAATGAAGATGATTGAAAATTGTTTTTCGGGGGTATTCTTTTCTCAGTAAAGGTAATAAAATATTTAGTTGATCTGGTTGAAATGTAGCACACTTAAATAACTCATTAATCGACATAATTTCAAGTAGTTATATTAGACGTCATTATGCAAAAAATAAAGTTAAGAACATTTAATAAATTAGTGCACAATTGCAGGTGTCAAGCAAACCGCAAATTGCAGAACACAAGGGGTGTAAGTGCCAAAAACAAAGTTTTGAAAAATCTTTGTTCAAAGTTCGATATAAATTTAAAAACCTAGGTAGCACTTTTTCAGTTTTCAGCATGTTTTCAATGACATGTAATTTTTGATGGTGTTATTGTTGTTATAATTGGTTTCAAATGAGTGTAGAGTAATAAATCATGAAGTGTCATAAAATTTGCCTGAATTTCGGTGTCGTCATGGGCGTAGGCAAATGGACGGATGTCAACTTCGTCGTCAAAAATTGATGTACCTCAAAATATCATATTTTGGATATTTTGTGATAACCAATTTTATTTAATTTTTCGATTAACTTATTCTTCAAACTCGTATTCCATTATATGGTCATTAAAGCTAATTACATTTTTATTTATAAAAACAAATTCACTTCCTTACTGAACGAATAAAAGCATTAGAAGAAACTGATAAGGGTATGACGCACCTCCTAATATTACTAAGAACTAAAATAAATCAACATGAAGACTAATAACGCGTAATGAGGTTTTACTTACACTTTCATTATAATCCCTCTTTTATTTTATTATTATCATTCGACATTCGAGTTAGTAATTGTTGCTACACCAATTCAACGTACAGTAATATTGTGATATAGAAATAGTGAAAAAGTTATAAAATGGCGACATTTACTCCAAAGAAAAGAGGTGTAAAAAATTCTCCGCTATCTGTTAGTGAAAAAGTTATAATTTTAAATGTATATGATTGCATAAAACACGATCACCCTAGTTTGTCTGTGCAAGAAAGTGTTGAGCGATGTGCCCGAATGACTGGAATTGGACAGTCCACGATTTTTAAATTATTGCGAGAAAGAAAGATATCAGGCCAGTTAAGTCCATGCAAGAGAAAATCAGGAAGACCAATAAAAATCTTAGGTGAAGACACCAAACGTGACATTCGAAGAAAAGTTCATTCGTTTTATTTTAAAAAGGAAATACCCACCCTTGACAAAATACTAATGGAGATAAGCCAAGATAACGATATTCCTTTGATATCCAGAAAACTTTTATGGAAAACTTTAAAAAGTATGAATTTTTCCTGGGAAAAGCACAATCGAAAGGCACTATTACTGGAAAGTGATGAAATCATTTGCTGGAGACGAAAATATTTGAGAACTATAAAACAGTACCGCAGAGAGCACAAGAAAATTTTTTATCTTGATGAGACGTGGATAAACGAAGGTTATATAGTCCAAAAAATGTGGCAAGATAAAAATGTAACAAGTGCTCGCCAAGCTTTCATAGAAGGCCTTTCGACGGGTATTAAAGTGCCTTCGGGAAAAGGGAAGAGGCTTATAATTGCTCACATTGGAAGCGAAGAAGGATTTTTAAAAGAAGGTTTGTTAAGCTTTGAGTCGTGTCGGACGGGAGATTATCATGAGGACATGAATTAGGATGTCTTCGAAGACTACTTCGGGGAAATGTTAAAATTTCTTCCAGCTGATTCGGTCGTGGTTATGGATAATGCAAGCTACCATTCAAGGCGCATAGAGAAGGTACCAACTTCAGCTTGGAGAAAGCAAGAAATTATTAACTGGCTGTCAAATAAAGGTATTCAGTTTGAGACGAATTCAATAAAGAAGGAACTACTAGCCGTAGTAAAACAACATAAATCTCGCTTCATAAAATATGCCGTAGAAGATGTAGCAGAAAAGTATAAAGTAACTGTGCTACGCCTACCGCCATATCATTGCGAATTAAATCCCATAGAACTTATATGGGCACAAGTTAAAGGATATATTGCAAGGCACAATACCACATTTAAAATGAAAGATGTCAAGGTATTGTTTGATCAAGCCATTATGGAAATCACATCAGAAAACTGGCAAAAAGCAATCCAGCATGTTTTAAAAAAGGAAGATAAAATGTGGGAACTGGACAACTTGGTCGATCAGGTGGTTGACCCTATAATTATAACACCAGGGGATGATGACAGTTCTTCGGATGAAGACTATAGTGATGTAGAATTGTAATAACGTATCCAGTAAAGTTTTTGTAGTTTTTGTGAATAAATTGATTTAAACTCCCCACAAGTGTTTCAATATGTAAAGTTCATTCGTGTGTGTTTGTGAGTATTTCCCGATTTCGGTTCGTATATATTTTATTGTTACATTTTATATTTTTTTAATAACACTGTTCTGCTGTATTACATTTTTATTTCCTTTAATATGATTTTTAAGAATGCATATTCTTTTGTCAATTAACCCACTAGCGCGCCTCTGGCTCAGTGTTTATCTGTCGATAACAATGGACTAATCCCTTAAAACAGGGTGATACCTACCTGCTCTTTATGAAACGACAGAATTTTGCAATGCGGACGGAATTTATTGACGGATTATTGACGGATTACCCTGTAGCGCTTTTGAATACTTCATGAGATTTTATTACTCTACTCTCATTAGAAATAGATTATAATGTAGAAAGTTTGAAGCCAAAAGTACGTGCCTGTTGTTAGATATCAGTTGCTAAGTGATAAGCAACTGCACTTACACCCTTGTGTTCTAGGGGCCTCAATTAGGGGTTTTTTGCAATTATCTCAGTCATTTGTTTATGTGTTTTAATTTACAAACTAAAAAATTAACAAACTGTTTAAGATCTGCAACATTTATTTGAAACATTTTTCCCTAAAATGCACGAGGAACAAAATAGGCAAAAAAATGATTTTTTCCAAACTTCATCTTTCTTTAAAAAATAAACAAAGCAAAATTGGCTGTAATTCTTCAAGGAATTATCATCAGTTATCCCTTATCTACCGTTTAGAACATTAAAAAACCTGTAGAATATTTTTCATATTTTTTTCCCTATTAACTGCGGTATTATGTATAAAAGCATTTTAGGAATTATTACCATTTATTTCATTCACGAATTTTCTATTAACAACTTTAGCTTACCTAAACATATCTTAGTTTACCGTGAGTTTGGCCCTGCTTATTTTACAAAAGTAGCAAAACTTACAATGGCAGTAGAATTGGCAACGCTGTTATCCTATATCCGTACACTGCCATCTCAACGTGACTTTATCTATAGCAATTTGTAACACGCTCCTATTTACAATGAAATAAAACACCGCCACTGTTAACACTGCCATAATCAGTTACTGTTTGATTTTGTTTGAACCAACAAATACTGTCGTCAGCAAATTCTTGCGTGTATAAACTCGCTATAAGTTCAGTTGATAAAATAGCTTTCGTGGTAATAATTGTACATTTCGGCGCGTTTAATCGAACTTAGTGGGTGTTTATTTATGCTTTCTATTGTTTGCTTTTATATTTATTTTTTTACACTGTTTACAGTTTGCTGTCTAATTTTCAGTTTTACAAACAATGTCGAGTTCTACAGATTCTGCCGAGGAATTAACTCCAAAAAAGCGTTCAAAATTACGTGCATTTAGTAGTACGGAAAAAAGCGTTATATATAATATTTATAAATCGACAACGGAATCGCGTCCTGAAGCTTTAATATCGGAAATAGTTAAACAAACTGCTTCTACCAGCGGAGTAGGTGAAGCTTCTGTGTACAGAATTATTAGGGAACAGAAAAGTACAGGAGGATTTTCTTCACCGAAAAAGAACAAACCCAGAAAAACCATACTTCACAAAATAGACGATTTTGATAAAACTGCTATTCGTCGAATTGTACATCAATTTTTTTTCGCAACGAAATACCAACTATAGACAAAGTTCTTGCAGCTGTTAACGACGACGAAAGCTTGCCAAATTTTAAACGCAGTACTTTCCATAAATTTCTAAAATCATTAGATTTTAAATACGTACGTAGGGGTAGAAACAGTGCTTTATTAGAACGAGAAGAGATTATTTTATGGAGGCGAAATTTTTTAAAATCCATTAAAAATTTCGGGAGGAAAACAGGAAAATTTATTATTTAGATGAAACGTGGGTAAATGCAGGACATACAAAATCTCATGTGTGGATTGACGAAACGGTGAAATCTTCCAGGCAGGCGTTTTTGTCAGGTCTCTCAGCAGGTCTCAAAAATCCATCTGGCAAAGGAAAAAGACTGATTCTTACACATATTGGGAGTGAAACAGGTTTTGTAGAAGGTGGCCTATGGACGTTTGAATCAAAAAAGAGTGGCGACTATGACGAGGAAATGAACTCAGACGGTTTTGAAAAGTGGTTTGCAAATATTTTGCCTCTTTTAGAAGACAACTGTGTCATAGTTCTCGATAATGCTCCTTACCATTCGCGAAAAAGTGAGAAAGTACCGACTACAGCATGGATAAAGCAAAAAATAAAAGACTGGTTACGATCAAAAAATATCGACTTCGATGAGGACATGCTTAAAGTTGAACTCTTACAATTAGTGGCACCGCGTAAGGCTGAATATAACAAATATGTTATCGATGAACTCGCAAAAGCTCAAAATAAAACCGTTTTACTTTTGCCACCCTACCATTGTGAGCTCAATCCTATTGAGCTGATTTGGGCTGATGCTAAAAATTTTGTTGCTGCCAACGACAAGACTTTCAAATTTGCAGATGTCAAAATCCTTTTAAATGATGCCCTTAACAACATTACCCAGGAGAAATGGAAAAACTGTGTGAAGCATGTGCAGAATACAGTAGAAAAAAAGTTCTGGGAACTTGATCATATTATTGAGGTCATGGTTGAACCGTTAATTATAGAAATTGGTAGTAATGGTGATAGGGATAGTGATAGTTCAAGTTTTTCCTAATTGTTTTTAACGACAACAAGGTAAGCCATCTTAGTAGCCACGTTTTTTTTTTCCAAGTTAGCTATAAAACGGAAGGCGAACGATTTTTTTGGCATGTAAGTCTCGTTTGTTTGTATTTATTTTCATAATTATCCCACTAATCTCAATTATTATTTGTAAATCTTTTTTATAAGAATAATGCATAACATACATTTTCCTCAAGTTTGATTTATTATAATTTTACCAGACTGATTAACGGAAATAGAAATAAGTGCACAAAATATAAAGGGTTTGAAAAAAAAAAGTTATTTTAAATGTCATTCCATATGCATTGCAAAATGTATGTGCTCATTTTTCATAATTGTCAACAAATGGATTTAAAATCTATGTAGCACAATAAAATATAACAAATTGGCAACAGCGCAATAACAGAAGTATCGTCTAACTGTGGCTAGGGATGCATCTTTATCGTTCGACTTCTCTTCAAATACTAATTTAATGGAAGTTACAGCAGTACAGCTGTGTACAGTGTTGTCAGTTGATTTAGTATTAGTATTTAATTTAAAAATACAAACAAAAAATTGTATAATGAATATCTATTCCCAAGTTTATGACATATGGGATGAGAAAAACATTTATTGCCGACTTTGTATGTGCATTGAATCAAAAATGTTCTATTATTTAAAAATATATATTCATAAATATCACTTAATTTTCGTAATACAGATCTGAAATAGGCGGAGAGAGATCTAAACGCCAGCCAATTAAAACGTTTATAACCCTACACGCGTATATTTCGTTGTTTACTGGCACTATCGCTTCTCGGTGGATAGAGTTTAGTGCTTTTTAGGTACACTTCCCTACGGCAAAGGGTCAGACTGCTGTCATAGACAACAAGCCATTGTTCTGACCCCTCGGTAGCCAGTACCGATAAAGCGAAGCGACCGTTAGATAACGGTTCAGATAAGAACCGAACAAAGAAAATAGTAAACAGGAGGGAAAAAACCACGTGGTCGCAAATTAGTAGGTGGAGGTAAGTGTTGTGTTTTTCTTTGGTTAGACATTCCACTCTCTCTTTCGGAGATTCTGCCGGTCACGGTGAATGCTTAGTGGGTGGTCCCGTAAGAAAGCCACCCACGTACGCTGTTGCTGGGGCTGTCAGCTTCCATTCGAGTTTGTGGACTTACCGGACCTGCGGAAATTCTGCACTGTATCCTGAGCTTACTAATTAGTAAGTAGAGTAAAAATAAACCAACGAGGGACCGCTAGCGAAATAAAGATAGACAAGTATAGCCCGGCTACCCGCCATTCCGTGCATTGCACATAGTACGGAAGAAAAGGTGTCATCTAGGTCAATCCTAGTTTCCACGCTGTACAATGCCGAGGCCGACCCGCTCCAATAGGTCAAACAAGTTAATACCAGCCGAACCACCCGACCCTGGGCAAAACACAAACCCACGACCAAACAATGACAACCACGATTTCCCGCTACTACCTCCCAAACACCCATCATGAATGACATGACTGACATCTTCGTAACAGACTTTATATCCACCCTCCCTGTTGACCAACTAGACTGTCACTCATACTTGACGTAACCAATCACTTCACCACTCTGATGTTTAGGTACAAGAGCACTCTCGTTGCCCATAACAACAGAGCCTCCATCTCCTTCCTGTCCCTTTAATGGACAGCTCGATAGGTGCTGTGAACTGCCAGGGTGTTAGGAGAAAACGCCCCTTCATCAAGCATATCCTTCTACCTTCTAACCCTACCTTCTTTAACTACAATGGAATGTCCATCATCGATCACATAATATGTACAGAAAACATAGTAGGCAGATTCGATGAATGTTTCATTGGAGACTCAATAACGTCAGATCATCTACCGTTACTGGTAAACACAAATCTGACGACACTTCAAATAAACATACCGATAAAAAGACGAGATTATCGAAAAGCCAATTGGGACCTATTCAAAGAAATAATTAACAACAATCTACCCGAGTTAGGCAACATAACAAATACTAATCAAATAGACACAGCTATTACTCAAGTCGATAGCCTCATTTCAGAGGCTATCGAAATAGCAACTCCCTTAACCACGTACAACTTATAATCTTCTGTCTTCGTAACAAAGACAGAATATAACAGGCTGTCTGCTAGTGTGAGACTCGAGGTTAATACGATAAAAAAAACCAGGAATGGAGGCGCATAACCGCGAGTCTCGACTATAGGAGACTGCTCAAAATTCTGGAATTTGTTCGAAGTCCTAACAAAACAAAAATCAATCCCGAAATCTCACTTAAAAATTGGAAATCAAATAATTTCCACGCCACTAGAAAAAGCGGAAGCATTTAAAAATGTTCTCCAAGAAACATTCCGTTCTCCTGAAAATCCTAATTTCAAAAACCAAACCGTTCGACAAGTCCGTGAAATACTCAACACTCCAATCCGTCCCGAGGACATCATCAATAGGCCGATGATGGCCGCCGTAGACGAAGAAACAATAAAGGAGCTGTGTTTCGTCAGTAAAAACACAGCTCCAGGCCCAAATAGCATTCATAATAAATGCATAGATCAACTTCCTCAGAGTATTTTCACACTAATAAAGACTATCGTTAATGCAGCCATTAAGATTTGTTATTTTCCAACCTCGTGGAAAACTTAAAACACAATAATGATCCCCAAACCAAGCAAATCCCGAACAAATCCTGAAGCTTACAGGCCTATATCTCTCTTAAACACACTAGGTAAGATATTCGAGCGCATCCTTAAAAAGAGGCTCGTTGACTTCCTAGAGAACAACAATATCATCCCAATTCGGATTCAGGCCGGGCCACTCCACACAAAATGCATTAAAGGAAATAGTCACACATATCACACAAAGCATTAATGTTAACAGAAATATCGTAATAGGCACATTTCTCGACACCCAAAAAGCTTTCGATCAGGTCTGGCATGCAGGCCTGGTCACTAAACTTCATTCAATTGCATTGCACCATAAAATCAAATCTTTTGACCTGGGTCATGATGAAATAGTCGGATATGAAGACACTGGGGATGCAAAAGGGTATTCTTTATGTAAAAAAGTTTTAGTGATCATTATCAAAGGTCTTTATTCATCCTGGAAACAACCTGCTGTTTTTTTTTTGTTGGAACGTAGTTAAAAGCAAATAGTATAGTATCTATTATTTAAAAATGTTTATCAAAATTAAGTGATGTAGGTGTGTATGTTGACGGAATAGCAAGTGACATGGGTTCAAACTTTGTACAATTAACAAACATATTACTCCTGAGCTTGATGTCGCTTGATTAAAGCAACTAGAAATAATTTTCTTAGACACTCTTTTAATTTTAAAGGTAAAAACACATCTTGGATATTCATTAGCAGCTTTTAACACCAAGATAAAAAACAATTATATAGATGTGCACCTAAACTTACAGATTCACATATCAATCCCACAAGTTTCCAAAAAATGAAGGTGGCCTTAGCTACACAAATTTTTAGTCAAACAGTAGCTTGTGGAATGAATACATACATGTCACTGAATGGACTTCCAGCAGACGCTATAGAGACAATAGAATTCCGTAATAAACTTTTTGATTTATTAAATTCATTTTCTCTGAGGCACCCAAATAAATTTAAGAATGTGTTTGATGGATCTCAATTTCAAATAGATTTTTTGGAGGAAGCGCTTACATTGTTAAATGGTATCAAAGTATTTAGTAAAGACGGTAAAGAGGTAACAAATAGATTAAAATTTATTAAATGTTGGAGAATAACTATTAACAGTTTGTTAAAATTATGGGAAAATCTTTCAAAACAAAACTTCATATATTTGAAAACCCGTCGTCTCAATACCGACTGTATTGAAAATTTTTTTGGCAGTGTTAGACAGCAGAGTGGAAATAATGTAAACCCGACTGCCACTGAGGTTAAAAGAGCATTTCGCAAGCTGTTCTGTCAAAATTACTTCCATTCAGAAACAATGAATTGTAAGGATGATTTAAGTGAATTATTTATTGCTAAATATAAAATCTATAGACAACTAAATCCATACATCAAGAAGACAAAGATAAATGTCAAAAGGCACTAGTGCTTCCTGACAATGACTATACAAAAGAAAAGTTGCCTGTCCTGAATGCATTCAGTTATGTTTGTAGATATTTATTGAAGAAATGTCTTGAAATTCACAACTGCAATACTTGTAAAACATTTGCAATGGAGTGCCAAGAATTGGATACCAATAATTTATTTATTAATTTCAAGGCATTTCATGAGGGAGAAAATATTTTTGGTCATTTATACTCACCACCAAAGAATTTTACTAAATTTGACCAAACCAGACCAAAAGTATGTACCTCAACAACGTAATAATTAGAAAATGGCGAGACAAAAGAGATTTCATTTACATATCAACTGAATATAAAAATGAGATGGTAACCGTAAGAAATAGACGAGGTGATGAGAAATTAAACCACTGCCAATCATTCAATATAATAAATAGATGGGCGGAATAGATCTTCAAGACCAAATGTCTTCTTATTATCCGCCGACACTCAAAACTTTACGTTGGTACAAAAAAATTGGCATATATGTTTCAGCTATATTTGCAAAATGCTCATAGATTGTATAATAAGTAGGGGAGAGTAACCTAAAACGGGACGGTAACCTAAGATGAGACACGTAATTTGCCCGTCTATTCTGTGAGGCTACTGACATCTACCGTCCCGTGCGGAAACCTTCCTTCAGTATGAACAAGTTTTACGAATATCGGCCATCATCGATCTCGCAGTGTCCTGTGAGAAGCCGTTGCTTGTTATCGTGCCATTCGTTAAAATATTCTGGTTTATTCGAGGCGTGTTTTTACTCGGAAAATGTAAGTGCGTTTTATTTCTTTATTTGGCATAACATTAGGTACTTTATACTGTACATATTGCTATGGTTGCATGATTTTATTTTCGACTGCTGATAAGTAGGGTTATGAAATTTTTTTGTATATTCATTATTCCTAAGATGGGACAGAAAGAAGTTTCCTAAGTCGAGACGTCCCATCTTAGGTAACTTATTCTATTTTCTTCTCTTATATTTGGTATGCATTACAATAAAAATAAAACATATTTTTATAAAGTGTTATCGGTTAGTAGGGTTATTTAAAGAGTTACTATGTGAATAGTAAACAGCATTTTTTCTTGTTTCTAGATGCCCAACTTAGAAAAATACAAATATGTTAGAAAAACCAATCGCGGCAAGTGGTCTCAAACAGATATGTCGCAGGCGATTGTCAAGGTCCATAAAGGAGAGCTTTCCATCAGAGACGCGGCAGAACGTTACAATGTGCCAAAAAGTACCCTCGCAAGAAGAACGGGAAATAAAAATAAAACGGTACAGAACAGCGAAAAACATCTGGGCAGATTTCGTAGCGTTTTCAATGAACAGCAAGAACAGGAAATTATAGCATACGTTTTGGAAATGGAATCAAGATTCTTTGGAGTTTCCTATAAAGAACTTCGTCGATTAGCCTTCGATTTCGCTGCAATTAACGGCATCCCCAACAACTTCAACCAAGTGACAAGAATGGCTTCCAAAAAATGGCTCTATTGTTTCCTGTCCCGTCATTCGAACATTTCTCTTAGAAAACCAGAAGCAACGTCCTACGCAAGGGCGACGGGCTTCAACAAAAATGCTGTCTCGACATTTTTCAAAAATTTAGAAGCCATCTTTGCCAAGTATGATTTGTCTCCTGATCGAATATGGAATGTGGATGAGACAGGAGTAACAACAGTACAAAAGCTGTCTAAAGTACTAGCTCAGAAAGGTAAACGACAGGTAGGAGGGCTAACAAGTGCCGAACGAGGAGTGAACACCACACTCGTCTGTGCAATGAGTGCGACGGGAAATTTTCTAGCACCAGCATTTATTTTTGCTCGTAAGAGGATAAAACCTGAGCTTATGGATAATGCTCCCAATGGAAGTGTAGCATTTGCTCAAGATAAGGGCTGGATGGACCGCGACGTTTTTTTGAAATATTTGAAATATTTTGTGGATAATGTAAGACCTACTGCCGAAAAACCAGTCCTATTAATATTAGACGGTCATGTCTCGCACACCAAAAGCTTAGACGTAATCAATTTTGCAAGAGAAAACCATCTTATCCTTTTAAGCTTGCCTCCTCATTGCACGCACAAAATGCAGCCATTAGATGTGTCATTTTTTAAACCTTTTATGACATTCTACGACGCTGGGCTAAATAGATGGATGAAAAACCACCCTGGACGTACTTTTGGCATATATCAGGTTGCTGCAGCGGTAACTGATGCTTTTTCACAGGCAGCCTCTGTTAAAACTGCTATGAATGGTTTTAGAGCAGCTGGCATATGGCCATACAACCCCGACATATTTCAGGAATACGAATTTGCCCCAAGTAAAACGACAGAATTACCTTTGGAAGAAAACGACAGAACTGAAGCCCCTCCCCCTCTAGTTATTGAAAGTAACACCAATGAAGTGTCCATTCTGGGTAAAGATCAGTCACTAAATATCCCGAATAAGAAAAAATCAAAGGAAAACGCCGGAATCTTAAATAATCCACAACCTTCAACATCAAAAATCCAGGACGAAAGTGAAAAATCTCAGAAAAAGCATATCAGCATATTGCAGATAAGTCCTGTTCCAGTAGCCCGGAGCAGAAAAAAGAAAATGAATTCTAATAGGTCCCTACCATCAACCATTCTTACTGAGTCTCCGTATAAAAATGAACTTGAAGCGAATGAAAATACAAAAAATAAAAGTGGAAAAGGCAAAAGAAAGCTAGACTCAGAACAAAAAAAAGAGCGCGAAGAAAAGGAGTTGTGTGCAGTGCGTAAATGTATTTACGCATCTAGCAAAGAGGACTGGTATCAGTGCAAAAACTGTTGCCTTTGGGCAAATGAAACTTGTGGAATTTTAGATGAACTTTATTTCACATGTATCAACTGTTGTACTTAGTGTCCCTTTTTGAGTAACCCCATGTCCCATTTTAGGATATAGGTTGCCTAAAATGGGACATTTGCAAAGTTTTTTGCATTTTAAATTAGAAAAAAAAGTTTTGTTTTTTTACATATTATCTATGAAAATGTTTCTTGTCAATGTTATAAAGTTTCTGTTTCCATATTTTGTTTTTTCATTTGCCTTAATGATTGTTTAAAATTCGTTGGAACAAAAAAAGTGTCCCATCTTATGTTACTCTCCCCTACCGCGGAACTAACAAAATGTCATATTATAAGTTTCGATTGTCAAAACTTGAATAGTTGTTCCAGAAAAATGTCAAGAAACAGCAGTTGTAACGGCAGAAGTAGCAATTACTTCGTGTGTAAACCACACACCTTCAAAAATTGAGTTACATAATGAACGTGATAAGACTCTTAGAAAAAAATGTCGGACGTGCAATAAAAATAAGATACGTAAGCATACTATTTATCATTGTCAAGAATGTCCCGATAAAAGTGGCCTCTGCTTAGGCAAATGTTTCAGAGAATATCATGTATCAATATAGAAAGATTACGAAAAAATTAAGAATAAACAATGAATTGTGTTAGGATTTTTATGTTTTAATGTTTGTAACCAGTTTTGTACTCAGCAGTTGGTACAACTGAAAAAAAGAAGAAGAAGTTGACATGACATATATAACCTATATAATCTGTGTATCCATTATCCATGTTTGAGAAATAAATAAACACAAAAAACTAAATCTTTATTCATCAGCCAATCCAGTACCCTATGGAATACAAAAAAACACAACATTGTTGATCCTTCGAGCGGGATACATCCAAAAACAGCTATTTTCAAAAAATATCCACAAGAACTGAAGTCTTCTACATACACTACACACACAGGAGGGTAATCGTAAGTCATTCATTCTATTTCCTATTTTACCTTACTTATTATCCAACCTATTATTCATCATTTAGAGGCTTTAATCAATAATCATGTCTGATTTAGCAAAATGTATTAGAACTAGGGGTTCAGCTAAAAAGCGGTTAACTTTGGTAGAAAAGTTTATAGATGTTATAAAAATATCAGAACCAGATAGGAAACCTTCATTAGCTGATGCTACAATTAGAATTAATGAATTAGAGTTAATAAATAAAGACTTTGAAATCATTCAATTAGAAATAGAGGTAAATTGTCCTTAACAACAGCTTGAGGAGAACTATAAGGAGAGAGAACAATTTAAAAAGCGCTATTATGATACTCTAAGTTTTCTTAAGACATACATAGAAAGTATGTCTGCAAATCCAACTAGTAACAATTCATTAAGTTGTAATAGTTATAATAAAGATCCATTACAAAATATTATTTTACCTAAAATTAAACTTCAAATGTTTAAAGGTGATTATGACAGTTGGCTGGAGTTTAAAAGTAATTACCTTTCAACAATACATGAGAATGCATCATTGACAGATTCTCAAAAATTTTCTTTATTGAGAGCATCACTAGAAGGTTATGCAAAAAGTTTAATTGATCAAATTCCATTCACTGATAATTTATATCAAGAAGCTTGGAACACATTATTAGACAGGTTTGACAAAAAGTATTTTTTAGTAGATAGTCATTTAAATTCAATTCTTAACATAGAGCATTGTTCTAAAGAATCCTCAACTAGTTTTCGTAGACTATTAGACAATGTATCAAAAAATCTTGTATCTTTACAAAACATAGGTATTAGTAAAGACCAGTTGTGGGATTTTCTAATTATACATTTAGTTTCATCAAAATTAGACAAAAATACTTTTCGAGAGTGGAAAAAGAAAAAATTTAGTGGTGAACTTCCTAACATGGAGGAATTCTTAGAATTTCTTAAATCAAAAGCAGACATATTGGAAATCATACACAACACTACAAATGTAAACATTAATTCTAGTTCTAATATAAAACCAAACAAAACAAAAAATCATTCACATTTTAATTTAGCAATTTCCAACAATAATTCAAATAATCATTACAAAAAATGTAACTTTTGTAAAAAGAATAACCATACAATATACAGTTGCTCTGATTTCTTAAAACTAAATATCAATCAAAGAAAAGAATCAATTTCACAACTACAGTTGTGTGTAAACTGTCTGAGGACAGGACATAAGGTTGAATCATGCTATTTAGGGCCTTGCAAAATTTGCAATGTAAAACATAATTCATTAATTCATGAACAATCCAATAACCCAATATCTACCAATTTATTCATACAACCCCAACATTCAAATACACAAATTCTATTATCCACTGTAGGCTTTTATGTGAAAGATACGGTAGGCAACCAACATTACTGTCGAGCTCTATTAGACAGTGGTTCACAAAACAATTTAATCACACAAGGGTTTTGCAATAAAATTGACATACCTTTAATAGATTCAAAACTATCTATAGTTGGAATTAATCAAGTAACTTCACATCTATCAAAAAAATGCAATTTGACTATTTTGTCTAGAGTTGATAATTATCAAACAACAATTTCATGTTATGTGATTTCCAACATATGCAGTGAAATACCTGCACAAAAACTAATCCACCCATCTTTAATTATCCCTAAAAATATTCAATTATCAGATGAACAATTTTTTGAACCTGGAGAGATTGATATGCTTATAGGTGCAGATCTTTTTTGGGACCTTCTAACAGAAGGAAAAATATATCTTGGTAACGGGTTACCTATTTTACAAAATACTAAACTAGGCTGGGTTGTTTCAGGAAAAAGTCCTGTATCAACTTCATTATCCAGATGCAATTTTGCAAACACAATTTATTCAGAAGATGCTCAATTAAAAAGATTTTGGGAACTAGAAGAAGTACCTGTAAATTCAGTTTTGCCAAAAGACGAATCAGAATGTGAAAATCATTTTCACAGAAATACTACTAGAAATGAAGAGGGTCGTTTTGTAGTAAAGTTATCATTAAAACTATCTCCTGATGTATTAGGGGATTCATTCAATACAGCCTGTACCAGATTTGTAAATCTAGAAAAAAGATTTAATCAAAACAACAATTTTCAAATTCAATATTCACAATTTATTAAAGAATATATTTCCTTAAATCATATGACTAAGATAGATATGTCACAAGATAATCCTAATAAAACATACTATTATTTACCACATCATGGTGTTCTCAAAGAAGAAAGTATTACAACAAAACTACGTGTAGTTTTTGATGGTAGCTGTGCTTCTTCTACAGGCTAATCATTAAACGATTTACAATACATTGGTCCAAAAGTCCAAAATGATATCATCAGTATTTTACTAAGATTTAGAATGTTTAAATATGTAGTTTCTGCAGACATTACAAAAATGTATAGACAAATTTTAATTCACAATGACCATAAGTCATTACAAAGAATTGTTTGGAGAGATAATCCAGAACAAGACCTTTCAGTTTATGAGCTAAATACAGTGACTTATGGAACAACTTCAGCTCCATATTTAGCAATAAAATGTTTACAAACATTAGCTCAAGAACATATAAATTCATTTCCATTAGCATCACAAACAATTCTAAAAGACTTTTATGTAGATGATCTACTCACTGGTTCTAATAGTATTTCTGAATTAATTCAAACATGTCAAGAAGTCTCATTCATTCTAAACTCTGCTGGATTTCCTCTAAGAAAGTGGACTTCTAACAATCCAAATGTTCTTCAAACCATTTCCAGTAATGATGATTCATTAGCCATATTAAAATTAGGACAAAATGATGCTTCAAAAACATTAGGTATTTACTGGTACAGTCAATTAGATATTTTAAAATATTCAATTAATAAAAATATTTATCCATTAACAAGTTCACTTACAAAAAGACAAGTACTCTCAGATATAACACAAATTTATGATCCATTAGGTTTAATCAGCCCTTGTATAATTCTAGGAAAAATAATGATACAAAAATTATGGTCATTAAACATGGCATGGGATGAACCCATTCCAGATGATCTATCTTTACAATGGCAACAGTTTAGAACTGAATTGTCAGAATTAAATCAATTATCCATTCCTAGATATGTTATAAAAAATGAGTATAAATTGATAGAGATCCATGGTTTTTGTGATGCATCTCGTGATGCATATGCTGCATGTATTTTTGCACGCAGCTCAAATTCGCAAGGAGAATTTCATGTACAATTATTATGCTCAAAAACCAAGGTAGCACCACTTAAGTTATTAACAATTCCAAGATTGGAATTATGTGCAGCCTTATTACTTGCACAATTATCTATTCAAGTAAAAACATCACTATTCAATCTTAGTAATGATATACAATTTTATTATTGGTCTGATTCACAAGTAGTGCTCTGTTGGTTAAAAACAGATCCAAACTCTCTAGAAATTTTTGTGGGTAATAGAGTTGCAAAAATTCAAAATTTAACCTCTATCTCAAATTGGAGTTATATTAATACAAAAACAAATCCTGCTGATGTTGCCTCCAGAGGCATACTACCAAACAAATTAAAATACCACCATATGTGGTGGACAGGGCCAGAGTTTTTATGTGAACCAAACAGTCAATGGCCTCAATATTCATTTAATATATCTAAGTCAAAATTACCAGAATTAAAAA
Organism: Diabrotica undecimpunctata; assembly: GCF_040954645.1. Taxonomy (NCBI): domain Eukaryota; kingdom Metazoa; phylum Arthropoda; class Insecta; order Coleoptera; family Chrysomelidae; genus Diabrotica; species Diabrotica undecimpunctata. The sequence goes on from NC_092811.1 coordinate 26,874,805, forward strand.
GGATTCCTACAACAATTCTTTCAAACATTTCTGTCAATTCGTTAGAAATATTTACAAAGTTTTCTAGTTATTTAAAGTTAGAACAATTGCATATTGTAAAAGATTTATTCATAATTCAAAAAATAAAAACAATCAATACTTGGGTCCGTTACAAGCAATTGAAGTTGATCAAGCACTGCTAACATTAATCAAACTAGCTCAAAAGGATTCATTTAATGACACACTAATTCTTCTGTCTCATAAACCATTACCCCATAACCATAAATTATCTTCTCTATGTCCCTTTTTGGATGAGCAAGGTATTCTTCGTGTAGGGGGACGATTAAAATATACTAATTTACAAACAAATATTAAACATCCTATCCTTATATCTTCAAATCATCCATTTACTAAACTAATTTTTATTCATAAACATAACTATTTATTACATCCAGGGCCGCAATTACTATTGGCAACAGTCAGACAAAAATATTGGCCTATTGGGGGGAAAATTCTTGCAAAAAAAATTGTCAAGAATTGTATTCAGTGTTTTAGACACAAGCCAGTTGCATCCATTGCCCCTATGGGTAGCTTACCTAATAATAGAATTTCACCATCTTTTCCATTTCAAGTCACTGGAATAGATTATGCAGGTCCATATAATATAAAAGACAGAAAGGGAAGAGGTGCAAAAACAACAAAACATTTGTTACATTTGTGTGTTTGTATGTTTTGTAACTAAAGCTATTCACCTTGAGCTCATTTCAGATATGACAACAGAATGCTTTATAGCATGTCTGCGAAGATTTGTTTCACGTCGGGGAATACCCAACCACATTTATTCTGATAATGGTAAAACCTTTCAAGGTGCATGTAATGAACTCAATGAATTGTACAAGTTTATTCAAAATAATCATATTACATTAATAGATTATGCAACTAGCAATAATATAAGTTGGCATTTTTCTCCTCCTTATAGTCCTAACTTTGGTGGCTTATGGGAAGCCGCAGTTAAATCAATGAAACATCATCTTAAAAGAACTCTATTAAATTCTATTTTAACCTATGAAGAGTTTTTAACACTCATAATTCAAATTGAAGGCATTCTAAATTCAAGACCGCTCTATGCAATTTCAGATGACCCAAATGATTACGAGCCTCTGACTCCTTCCCACTTCCTTTTGGGCCATCCTATTACTTCTCTTCCTTCCTTAGACTTACTGGAAGTAGCAGAAAATAGAATCACAAGACTCCAAGCTGTTCAACGTTTGCAACAACAGTTTTGGAATCGATTTTCAAAAGAATACATCAGCCAGCTCCACCAACTATATAAATGGAAGTCTCCACAGTCAAAACTTTCAGTTGGAAGTCTGGTATTAATCCGTAATGACCACTTACCACCACAAAAATGGCAACTAGGACGAGTTTTGCAGCTGATTCCTGGTCCAGATGGTATTCATCGAGTATCCCTTGTGTCCACTACAAAAGGTGTCCTAAAACGATCTGTGAGACATCTACATCCATTACCTCTACAAGATGAAGCTTCTTCAAGTGAAAATTAGTAAAGACAATAATCGTGAAATTTACATTATATATTTTGAAGGTTCCCTTCAAAGGGGGGCTATGTTAGGATTTTTATGTTTTAATGTTTGTAACCAGTTTTGTACTCAGCAGTTGGTACAACTGAAAAAAAGAAGAAGTTGACATGACATATATAACCTATATAATCTGTGTATCCATTATCCATGTTTGAGAAATAAATAAACACAAAAAACTAAATCTTTATTCATCAGCCAATCCAGTACCCTATGGAATACAAAAAAACACAACAAATTGTAAGGATGATTTAAGCGAATTGTTGCTAAATATAAAATCTACAGACATAACTAAATCCATACATCAAGAAGACAAAGATAAATGTCAAAAAGCACTAGTGCTTCCTGACAATGACTATACAAAAGAAAATTTGCCTGTCCTGAATGCATTCAGTTATGTTTATGGATATTTGTTGAAGAAATGCCTTGAAATTCACAACTGCTATACTTGTAAAACATTTGCAATGGAGTGCCAAGAATTGGATACCAATAATTTATTTATTCAGTTCAAGCCATTTGATAAGGGAGAAAATATATTTGGTCACTTGTACTCACCACCAAAGAATTTTATTAAATTTGTTTATTTGCTAGAATGTCATTTTAATTGTAAATTCGAAGCTAATTCACGAGACCAGGGTGTATCAAATAAAATATATTCTTCAATGCAGGAAATAAACTTTGATCATCCTTGTAAAGAGTTCCCGAATTTGTACGTAAAAAAACTATTTATAAGATTAAAATTTTTTTATAATAAATCTGGTTTGGTTCTAGCAACCAAACAGTGCTGACGTGCAACAGAGCGATCGTGACGTCAGCGATAAGAGAACAATAGGACTTTCATGGTGCTTATCAGCACCCTGTGTATGTAAGCACAGATAGTGATTGTCCTTTGTTTTCTAACAAAGAAGAACAGCGAATGAGCCGTTGTTATCAGTAAACCGTTGGAGACCGTTGAATTTATTGGCGCCTCCACGGATACCGGTAATAGCGGTAATTTCTGAAAAATACACGGGTTAACCACAGTGGGTCCGCAAGGGATGACACTGCGAGGCTTGGAATAGTAGCAATTCAAGTCGAGCAGCAACAGCCCCCTGCCCCTGTGGTATAGAGAACTGCAAGTGGAACCCTCCCTGTCAACACAGGGAGTGAACCTCCGAGTAGGCTCCTGGGACGGCACCCAGAATCCGGACTGGCAGCGGCCAGCACGGGCGAAAAAAACAGAGTCTTCAAAGTAAGATACTAATCTTTCGTTTGAACTACTGTTAACTGCCGTAAGGCTACATGGCACGAGTAAACTCCCCCCCAGACAGTCCCGACACGTACGTGTCGGAACAGGAAGATGAAGTAAGCGACAATCCCCTGTCGCCCACCCCTGAGGTCGTTGTATCCGAAACATACGAAATGCTAAATAATGAGTTAACAGAATTAAGATATGAAATTAGTAAACCGCGAGAATACGCACAAACATCAGAGGACATCATGGATGATGGTACCCAGAAAAAAAGAGCCCTCCCTGTCGATTCGGACGAAGACTCCAACGAATTGAAAAGAGTGAAAAAACCAGACCTGGAAACAATGGAGAAGATGGATTTGTTTCAAGCCATCGAGAGACTAAACAGAATTATAGAAGTGCAGCACAAGTGTTACAGGAAGACACAAGAGGAACTGCAAGCACAAATTAAGGAACTACAAACAACAATAAAAGAAAAAGACGCTGAAAACAGACGCCTAACGGACAAAATAATGGCCCTTCTCGAAACGAGAGAAAAAAATGAAAAGGTCGAAACCGTGAAGAATACAGAAAAATCTAAGAAGACGGAGATCCCGGTGAAAAAAACGGAATCCAAAACAACCAAAGCAACAAAACAACCCGCTAAGGAAACTGAGAAGAAAAAAATCGAAGAAAAACCAAAAACTGAAATAAAGAAGGTTAAAAACCACGAACCAGAAGAAAACAACGAAATGGACACTACCAAACAAGATGAATGGCAAAAGAACGCGGTTCAAGAAAGTGACTGGCAATCGCCCAAATGCAAACGACCAAGGACAGTTGTCAGCGTAGCTGAACAACAGACAGAAATAGTAAAAAGGAGAAAGGAAAAGGAAATGGATTCAAACATTAAACAAATCCATGAAAAACGTCAAGACAAGGAAAAAAGGATGCAACCAGGCACCAGTAAAACACAAAACACCGAAGAAAATACAGAAAAGACTACAAAACCTGCGCCAAAACCACCGGCCATAATTTTGAAGTCCGTTAATGAACACCAGCGAGTTTTTCAAAAAGCCGCTGAGAAAATCAGCTCCGTGAATAAGTTTGCCAGATCGGGAAGGACGATCATTATACAAACGAAAGCACGTGAAGACTACTTAGGAATGGTCAAGATCCTTGAAAATCATGAACCAAAATTAGAATTCGTCGCCTAGCCAATAGATGGCGACAGAATGAAACGAGTAGTAGTCAGAGGGCTGGCCGCCACTACTGACCCAAAAATCATACAAAATGAACTACAGGGACAAGGCATAGAAGCCACTAGGGTGATAAACATCATCTCTAAAAAAGAAGACAAAAAGCCGCTACCTATGTTCTTGGTCACCATCCGAGATGAAGATGATCAAAAAATCAAATCTTTAACTAACATCTGCTACATGAAAATTCATGTAGAGGATGAGATCAAGAACACTAAAGAAACCATGCAGTGCTACAACTGCCAAGGTTACTATCATAGCTCCAAGGCGTGCCATTGTGGAGCTAAGTGTGTCAAATGTGGAAAAAACCACATCAGCAGCGAATGTGACATGGAAGGTGAATTCACTCCTAAATGCGCCAACTGCAACGGTGAACACACCGCCAACTACCGCGGATGCACAAAGGCACCGAAAAGAAGAGTCCCAGTCAGGACACAACAAAAAAGTAAACCAATAAACAGCAAACCTATCAATAACGGAGTCAGCTATGCACAAGCAACAAAGAACCAAAAAGAAAGCGAATCCACAACTGCAGTTACAGAAGCTGCAGCACTCATCGCAAATTTTAACAACGATATCAACGCCAAAATGGCACACTTCTCCACAATGCTGGAGCAGCTCACACAAGTTATGACAGTAATAAGCTCCTTCGGTAAGCAATGTTAGTACACCAATCGGGAGATCTACGCATTGGGTCTTGGAACTCAGGTGGATTATACACAAAAATAAATCTTCTGGACGAAATCGCAAATCGATTAGAATTAGATATCATAGCCCTACAAGAAACCAAACTGGTGGAGAGGAAGAAAACAAAATTCCCAGGCTATGATATCTACAGGACAGATCACCGAGCGAACTCGGGGGGAACAGCCATTATGGTCAAAAAAGGAATAGAGCACCAAAACATACCTACACCTGATGGTTTGGTCACAATGGAAGCCACGATAGTACGACTAATCGCTGGAAACGAGACACTAAAAATCGTCTCAGCATACGTTAGGCCTAATGAACCGATCCTAGACGAGGACCTCAACAAAATCCTGAATTCAGAAGAACCCACGATAATCATAGGAGACTTAAATGCGAGATCACCGAACTGGTACGACAGAAGGACAAATCCGAATGGCAGACGGCTCTGTGCCTATCTCGAGACAAAGAATAACACATATGCAGTCGGACCAACGGATCCAACATGCTACAACGGAGTAGCAGAACCCACTCATCTCGATATTGCAATCCTACACAACGTGGGTCAACAATATGAAATACACTCATTAAATGAAGGCGATTCCACTCATAATCTAATCGTCCTGACCCTAGGCGCTATTGATATTAATCAATTGCAGCCTCACAAGAGAAGCACAGTAAACTGGCCAAACTACAGAAGAATAGTGAGCGAAAACATCGGTGCGATACCCACTATAAACAACATCGCCGAACTAGAGGATAGTGTGGTTAAATTAGAAAACACAATTAAAAAAGCCATCGATGCCAGCTCAAAAGAAATTGTAGTTAATACGATAAGCGGAAGATTCAGGGACATTAGTACCGAACTAAAGGACCTGATCAAAGAAAAAAACAGAAAAAGACGTAGAGCCTACCGAACAAGAAATCAAGAAGACAAGAGGATTGCAAACGAGCTGGACAGAGAAGTCAAGAGACAGCTGCAAAATCACAGAAACGAAAGCTGGGATAACTATATTCAAGAGCTAAATCCAAATAAATCCGGTTTCTGGAAACTGTCAAAAGTCCTACGAAAAGATAAAAACCGATTCCACCGCTACACGGAGAAAATGGAATCGTCTACACAGAAGATGACAAAGCCGAAGTACTAAAAGACGAATTGGAAAAGGCATGTCAAAACAACGAACACCCGCACGAAGACATCGACTTTACCATCCAAGTCGAAAACTACGCTAGGAGACTAAAAAAGAGAAAGGGAAGAATAGGACTAGTCCACACGTCCCCCGAAGAAATCAAAAATCTGATTAAAATGACAAATGCGAAAAAAGCACCAGGACCGGATAACATTACCAACAAGGCCCTCAAGAATCTACCGAAGAAAGCAGTAGTATACATCACGAATATCGTGAATGGCATACTAAAACTGCGATACTTCCCGGACAGATGGAAGGAAGCCCACGTAATGATGATTGCTAAACCGGGAAAAGACGGCACTTTTCCACAAAACTACAGACCGATAAGCTTACTCTCATCAGTAAGCAAAATCGCAGAGAGAGTCATTTTAAAAAGACTCAATGATGAATCTCTAGCTTTGGGATCTATACCAGAATCTCAGTTCGGATTCAGATCTGAACATTCATGCGAACTTCAGGTACTAAGACTAACAGAACACATCACTAAAGGCTTCAACGAAAAGTTGTACACAGCAACTGCGTTCCTTGACGTGAGTAAAGCGTTCGATAGGGTATGGCATCTGGGTCTACTCTATAAAATGAGTAACCTAGGTTACAGTGAGGCGATGACATGTCTTCTTGCGTCATACCTGGCCAACAGAAGGTTCAGAGTTAAGATAGGACCAACACTATCTGAGCTCGGGACTCTGGAGGCGGGTGTGCCCCAGGGGGCGGTGCTGTCGCCTTACCTGTACACTATCTACACTGCTGACACTCCGACAGACCCCAGAACACTGGTTAGTCTGTACGCGGACGATACAGCCATAGCAGCCAGTAGCAGAGACCCAAACCTGGCTGCAAACCACCTGCAAAGTGCTCTGAATAGATTCCAAAGATGGTGTATAAAGTGGAAAATTGCACTAAACCCCGACAAGACACAAGCCGTTATGTACAAACACAGAAAAAAGAGACCAGACAGGGAGATCACTGTAGGAAACACCCCTGTAGAATGGACGAACGAGGCTAAATACCTCGGAGTCACACTAGACAGTAAACTCAACTTTACAAACCACGTCAAACAAACTGTCTACAAAGCAAAAGCACTAAGAAGTCAACTCTCACCGCTAATAGGCAGAAAGAGCAAACTTCGCTTTAAAACAAAAATGAGAGTAGCTAACAGCATAATACTACCCTCCTTAACTTATGCATCTGCCGCCTGGGGACACACATGCAAATCCAACAGAAAGAAAATCCAAACAACACAAAATTGGATAATAAGAGAAGCTTTGAACCTACCAAGCTACGTACCGCTAAGATACCTCTACAGGGACTCAGGAGAGAAAAGAATATTAAGAATCATGGACGAAAGAGCCCATAAGATCTTTAACGAAGCCAGAAACCATCCAAATACAAAATTAAGAGAGTTGACTAACTAAGATATAAACCACAGACTGGTACATAAACGGCCAATGCAACAGCTCATAGGATATAGGAATTAATAAACATGAAGAAAAGAGATAGCCACAGAGTAAACTGAAAGAAAAAGGTAGACAGTGAGCAACAAAAAAAAATTTTTAGTTTTTAAGTACAATATACACCGAGGTGTGTGCAGGCACTATACACCCGGGAATGCACACCTCAAACACACCCACACTTAGCAGGTAGAATAGAATTAAGTTAGATATAGGTATATACACGGAGTGTGTGAGAGCGCTATACACTTGGGAATGCACACTCCATAGTTAGGTTAGCATAGGTAGACAATAAAACAATAAAATGCTCACTGGCTAACAAAGCCACGCCAATAAAAAATAAAAATTTAAAAAACGCACCTTACTTAACACCATCGTTAAAAACCGGGAAAAAGTACACGAACTAACAACGACGGAAATTAGCATAACCCGCGAAACCGGGAATTATATCATCTGATTCTGTGGCTAACCGCCATATAGAACGGAGATAATTAATAAACCGATGAAAAAATGTTTGAAAAATAAAAAATTTTCTTGAAAAAAACTGTATATCGATTTCATACAGTTACGAATTAAAAATAATAAGCAATATAAAAATATAGTCATAGCCAACAGGCACAGGCCCTTCAGGCATAATAAAAACGCGAATTCCGAGCATTGAGACCATGTGCGGCAAACATGAGCTTGATGGCCGGACAATCCCATCGAGCGCCCAGCCGACGAGGAGAACAAAATTCATTTTTGTCAAATCGTCGGCTGAGCGAACGAGCACACACAAAACACTTCTGGTCAGAGAGCCGCTAGTCACGACTGGGGACTCTGACCAGAACACACGAAATTTTTAGGGACTTCAGTCCCGACGTTAAGATAAATAAAAAGAAACAGTAAAGTAAATAGGGAGAAAAGCCGACATTTAGGCTACCCCTACAGTTAGGTGGCATAACCACAATTATTAAAAACGGAAGGTACTTCATTACCCAAAGTACCTTAGTAAATTCTAAGATCATAAGCCTCCTCACGTTATTAACACGCTGAGGAGGGGTGGAGGAAAAGCCCGGGGGTCAGATAGGTACCAACTCGACTAGCGAGGTGTGACCGGTTTGATCTTCGAACATGTGGATCCCTATCTTATATTGGTATACACATGTTCCTAGGGGTAGGGTTGATCACCTCGTGTGTTAATGTGTGTGTGTGTATAATAAATCATTCTGCTCGAGACGTTCAAAGCGAAAGGGTCACTGTTGCATACCGGCTCGCATATTTGAACGTGGGTATATAGTAACTACAGAGAAGTTGAAACAGCAAAACAGTAAACAGTGAAATTTCAAACCAATAACCATAGAGAAGCGAAGATACCAAATTAGTAAACACCAGAAAACCACTTACAAGCCACATTAGTGAGGTATTGCGAACAGAAAGGTACGTTTTTGGGAACACGTCACGGAGCGTCTTCTTGGGTAGCGGTCCTCATAAAAACGGTAAAACCGTTTATTTGGACGTCCCTCGGAGGCGCTCCTAGTCAGCTCGCGAAGGGTCAACGAGTGCCTAGCGAGCACTAAAGTGTTTCTTGCGAAGAACAAATTATTCTAGCGAGGTTCTCTCGTTGTCGTCGGTGAGTCTGCCTTCGACTAGCAAGAAACCACACAAAAAATCCGCTCACTTACACTTTCATTCCCAATCACGGGCCCTGGCCCACTAAGAAACCGGACACCTGAGGTGGAGATTCCATCGCCTCAGTGATGTCATCCACTCCGCTGCCAAGCATGCCAACCCTCGATAACCTTTCGGATGAGGCTAGCGACTTTCTCGCTAGACTAACCAACATCCCAACGAAGCCTTTACAAGGTTTTCTGCTTATACTACCAAAACAGTATCTGATCTGAACATCATCAAACCTCTTTTAATTCCAAATACACTTGCTACAGAAGATGATTCTGATAGCAATAATGAGGACTTCCCTCCTCTGCCAACCGAACCACCAGCCATTCCTCCTACTCCGAGGCCTAAGACTCGCTCCAGGTCAAAGAGAACAAGGAGAATTAAGTACGCCAGTAAATCAAAAACTTAATCATCCACCAATCTAGCTACCAAAACATCTGCCAAACAGCTAACTACTCCAGCCACCAATCCAGCCGCCACTGCCGCAAAACCCAAGAAAAGGGTAACATTCGCTGCCAACGATGAGGTACCATCTACCTCACGAGCCCCCCTCCACCAAAAAAAAAAGCCATCGAGGCCACTAGCGCCTCACAAACCACCCCCAGTCCGGAGAACCAGGTGAAACAGCCGCAACGTTTTACCTACAAGGTTCTCAACATACCTAACGCTTACGACACACTAAGGACCGTTTGGCATATCTTGAAACGTCCAAAATATTGAACGTGGGGGATATGTCAAAAACAGGCCCGATCAGAGGGGGGGGGCAAAATCCGGGGCCCGGGCCCGGCCGTTAGCAAATTTTAAAAAATTCCTTTTATTAAAATATTTTACAACAGATTGAATTATGCGGTTTTAATTATGAAATTATTAAGGATAATTATAAGGAATATTATGCATTTGGAAAAGGCAATATGCAAGAAATTATTTCTTTGCATAAGTTACAATTAATAAAAATATATCGGGAATACATTGCGCGTGGGAGCCCCTGATCGGAAGCTCGCTCTATCGGCCACTGCCACACGATTCGCAGAAGCGCTGACCTTGGCGCGACGTCTGTTTGTTTACGAGTTTACGTCCTGACTCACTACCATTCCCATATACCCCCTTCGTCACAGGTTTCAATTGGACGTTGAACACAGCTTTGGTGTTATTCTGTTGTTTACTTTCAGTTTTTAGTAGCTGTTATGTGATTAATTAAAAAGATTCTATGGATGCTATTTTGGATGTTGAGAGTAGTAATATAGAGAGCCTAATTGATAATTTAAGTGCCTTAAGAAATAACTGAGACAAGATATTGTCTGAATGCAAACATGTTGCAAATGCTTATGGTATCGAACCAGAACTCTCCACTTCCCGTGCGAGAAAGAGGAAAACTTTTCACGATAAAACAGCTACAGAAGATGTAATGTTAAATTTATCCCCGGAAGAACGCTTCAAAACAGAAGTTTTTTACACAATAATTGATGTTTTGGTGGCCAACCTGAAAACGAGGTTCACAGCACTGAAAGAAATCGAAATGAAATTTTCATTTTTATGGAAGTATAACGAAATGGATGAGAATACGATCTCAGAAAGTTGTGTAAGATTCGCCGAAGAGTACAATTCAGATGTAAGCAGGGATCTAGTTGATGAAATGATTTACTTGAAAACTGTTAGTAAATCAAACATCTCAGATACGTCGCTGAAACCAGCAAAACTTTTGAACAAGCTCGTGTCCCTTAATGTGACAAATCTTTTCCCCAATGTGTGCATTGCTCTTCGCATATTATGTTGCCTACCAGTATCCGTTGCTCAGGCCGAGAGATCATTTAGTGTTTTGAGCCGAATTAAGAATTGTTTAAGATCTACTATGGGTCAACAACGATTATCTGATTTGGGACTGTTAAGCATAGAGTCGAAACTTGCAAAAACTCTTGATTTCGACCACGTGATCCAAAACTTTGCGGATATGAAAGCAAGAAAAGTTATGTTGTAACTAAGAGTTCTATTGTAAATAATTAAAAACAAAATTTAATTGTTAAAACTGTTTTAATTTTCTTCCTTCCTGTGTCAATAGCATGACTGTTCACTATTACATATCCCAGTTTATGAGTTATCAGATTTTTGGGAATTTTCGTTCAACTGGATTTGGGGGGGGAGGGGGCGGTCGGGTCTCATCCCTGGGGCCCGGCCTGGCTCTGGGCGGCCCTGGTCAAAAACACTACAAAACCGGACTGGCGATCCAGCCATAACAATCGAGCCAAAGATCCACCAAATATTGCAGCCGATGCTGCCAAAGCGGACATGAAATCTCAGAATGCAAAAAAAAAAAAGGCAGACGACTTGCCCTAATTGCGGTAGCAGCGAGCACAAAAGCGCAGACTGCCCCCAAATTAAAAATCCAAAGTGCCCAAATTGCAAAGGCACTCATACAGCTTGGTCGCCACGATGCCCTAAAGGCAAAAGACACCTTCCTCACATCAGGAGGCAAAACCTCTAATAGCTGAGCGGAGGATTCCACCTGCAACACTCACGGCAGATGTTAGGTTGTAGATTCAATTCACAGCCACTCTGCTGATGAACATTCAGTGTGAAAAAAGCATCAAAGCTAAATCCACGTCAAATTTCACGTCGACTGATCAAGCCAAGTGTAAAATCAGCTAGTGGGCGGGGCCTACAATAGCTGGTAGCCTTGGCGACGCTCAGTCGGCGCGTCTCGAAGCATTTAGCGGGAAATCTACCACGTGTAGATAATTCCGTAGTTCAACCGAGTTTTTTAACTAGTTATTTCTGATTCTAGTTAAATAATAAGGCAACTGCGGATAGTTTACACGTGCAACTGGGCGTAAAGCCCTCGGGACACTGCACAGAGCGTCAGGGAGACACTGCTCTGCCCTTCTAGGAGGGTAACCAGAAACAGATACTGATCTGTGCAGTTGTGAACACAAGAGGAACCCTCTCATTGCACATACGAGAGTGAACTACCGTGTAGGGCCTGGGGAGACACCCAGAAGTGTACTGGCAGCGGTCAGTACATCAATAAAAACAGAGTCTTTCAAGTAGTAAATTCCAAACATGTCGTCTGAGCGTATTACACGTTCACAAAGCCGTCTGGCACCAGAAGTAAGATCGTTCGAAGAATTCCCACCCTTATCCCCTGCTACATCAATAGTATCCCTTCCAATCCGTCCACCCTCCAGTGCCTCGTCGACAGCAACAGAGTACCACTCTACTGCCGACGAACTCAACTCCCTGTTGGATGAACTTGAAAACGTGAACCAACTTCAGTTCTTCTGTTCAAGAATTCAACGTAAAATAAACCTACTAAACAATTCCCAAAAATCAAAAAAATCAACAGGTGCAATCCCAAAAAAACCAACAAAACCAACGAAAAATCCCGTTTCCCGTCCCACAACCCCCCATAGCCACTCACAACCCACTATTTCAGTAAGTAGGAGTCCTGTACGACGCGCCAGAAGCGCATCTCCTACCCCTGGAACCTCAAAAAACACAATAACCAAACAAAAACCCATTAAAAAACCCTCAAACCCACCCACAAACCCTCCTAGACCAGCATCGCCGGTCCAAAATGCCCCACAATCGCAAAAGAATGCGCCTAAAACCACAGCCACCGACCCTAATGTGAAAAAAATATTCACCTACAGAATCGAAAACATTTCAGAAGATCTAAATTCACAATCAATCCTATTCAGAGTACTACACTCTAACGGCATTCTCAAAAATTATGACTCCTTCGTAGTCAAGCCACATCTCAAAACGGCTTTTCTAAATAGTCTCTCAGCTTTAAATGCAGCTGAGTTACAAACAAAAATTCGTTCCGTCACTGGCAGAGACCTAACGGTTTCTTCCTCTGTCAGACGGAACAGAAACACGAGAAAAAACACACAACCTTCCACCCAGGCTAGTTTCCATCTAGTCATACGAGGGGTGGACAAAAAATTATCCAACGAAGAGATTGAGGAGCAACTCACAATCTCTAAGTTTCCCTTTTCAAAAGTGGCGAGAATCGTATCAAAAGCCACGAACTCGCCCACTGCACTAGTAAGAGTGTTCACAGACTCTGAATCCCACTATGCAGAAGCTCTCCGAGACAAAATCCGTATCAACGGAGAGAGACTTACCTGCGAAATGCCATACTCAGCCACAGTTGCTCCAATCCGCCCCAAATATTGTAGCAAATGCTGCAAAAGTGGTCACCTCGCCTCCTCATGTCAAGCGAGATCACCACGATGCCCAAACTGTGGACAAGAACACAGTTCTAATCAGTGTCCCAATCAACAGAACCCTAAATGCCCTAATTGTGGCGGTGATCATCCGGCGCATTCTCCGAGATGCCCGGCTAGGAGAGCAATCCCTGAAAATCCAGATCACATCCAACCTATCTTCCCGTACAGACAAGATCCTCCTTATCCTCTCTCGCAGGATCGAAGTATCTCATATACTACAATAACTTAGTTCTGATGAACTTATTCCCTGCTCAACGGGGAGACATCATGCAAGCGTCGAACAATGTTGTACAGGCATTGTTCGGACACGTTGTCAACCCGCTGCAGCACGGGAACAATGTTGCATTTAGATTCGTTCCAATATATTAAAAAGCAACTAGTTTATGATAAATAGTGTTTTAGGGACAGTTAACTGCCAGGGTGCCAGTAGAAAACACCACTTAATTAAACACCTCCTACATACCTATAATATCCAAATCCTTTCACTTACTGACACCCTACTTAACCACACTCCCTCATTCACCAGCTATAATGTTTTCCATCGCCCGAAGGACTTTGTATCTAGAGGGAATGGCATTCTAGTAAAAAACAACATTCCATGCACACCCCATATTATCCCTCCTAATGCCAATGTCCCAGATACTGACTTCCTGGCAGTTGATATACACCTAAAGAATAACGAAAAAATCACGATAATCTCGTATTATAGACATTTACATATGCCTCTATCTGATGAGCTTTTTGAGTACTTTTCCTCACTCAATAAGGCCATCCTATTAGGCGATCTCAATTCACGTCACACACAATTCGGAGACACTTCCAATAATCAGGACGGTATTCACCTGCCTGATTTATTACTAGAACTTCCCATAATTAGAATTGAGAATTCTAACCAAACCTTTTTTAATCACAATGGAATGTCCATCGTCGATCACATACTATGCACTGAAAACATGCTAGGACGATTCGACGATGAATGTTTCATAGGTGATTCAATCACGTCAGATCATTTACCTCTACTGGTAAACACAAATCTGACGGAACCACAAATAGAAATTCCTATAAAAAGACGAGATTATCGAAGAGCCAATTGGGACCTATTCAAAGACTTCATTAACAACAATCTACCCGAGTTAGGCCATATAACAAACACAGATCAAATCGACACAGCTATAATTCAAGTAGATAGCCTCATAACGGAGGCTATCGAATTAGCAATCCCACAAACAACGTACAATAAATATTCCCCGGCACTTCCGGCACGTATCGTAGCCAAAATTAAACAAAAACGCCGTCTCCTGAGGGAATATAAAAGGTACAGAGACCCACTAACAAAAACAGAATATAACAGACTCTCTGCGAGTATCAGACTAGAAGTAAATGCGCTGAAAAACCAACAATGGAGAAGCATTACTTCGAAGCTGGACTTTAAAGAGGGCTCTAAATTCTGGAATTTGTTTAAAGTCCTAACAAAACAAAAATCGCTCCCAATCTCACACCTAAAAATTGGAAATAACATTATTTCTACCCCGAAAAACAAAGCGGAAGCGTTTAAAAACGTTCTCCAAAACACATTCCGTTCTCCGGATAACCCTAACTTTTGCGCTAACTTTAAAATTCAAACCGATCTACAAGTCCGTGAAATACTCAACACTCCTATTCGTCTCGAGGACATCATCAACAGTCCGATGATGGCCCCCACAGACGAAGAAACAATTAAAGAGCTGTGTTACGTCAGTAAAAACACAGCTCCTGGCCCTAATAGCATACATAACAAATGCTTAAAACAATTACCTCCGAGTATTTTCACAGTTATAAAGACTATAGTTAATGCATCCATTAAGTTTTGCTATTTTCCAACCTCATGGAAAATATCAAACACAATAATGATTCCAAAACCAGGCAAATCCCGGACAAACCCTGAATCATATAGACCAATATCTTTACTAAATACACTAGGTAAGATTTACGAGAGACTCCTTAAAAAGAGACTCGTAAACTTCCTAGAAGATAACAATATCATCCCTAGTTTTCAATTTGGATTCAGGCCGGGACACTCAACCCAAAACGCATTAACTGAAGTAGTCTCTCACATTTCACAGTGCATTAATTTCAGAAACCATCTTGTTGTAGGCACGTTCCTCGACATCCAAAAAGCATTCGATCAGGTCTGGCACACAGGCCTGATAAGAAAGCTACAATCAATTGGATTGCCACATCCTTTTATAATATTAATGCACTCTTATCTAACAAACAGAACGGTTAGAGTAAAAGTAGCGAACGAGGTTAGCGAACCATTCACTCCTGAAGCGGGAGTTCCTCAGGGTTCCGTATTGGCTCCCGTATTATACAATATCTACACAGCAGATATACCTCAAAATCCGAGAGAATCCGTAAAAACCCTTCTGTATGCTGACGATACGGCTCTTCTCTCTATAGGCAGGAGGCCAATGGTATTCAATAGGGCACAAGAACAACTTGATTATATCAATAACTGGTGTGCAAAGTGGCGAATTACAATAAACGCGGACAAAACACAAAATATTGTGTTTAGACATCCGACGTACAGAAAATCCGACTTTCCGCCCTTATACCTAAACCAGACGAGGCTCGAACACAAATCCTCTGTGACCTACCTTGGAGTTATAATATCTAAAACTCTAAGCTGGGATGCGGAGGTTTGTAATGTACTCAAACAAGTAAGAAAACGAGCAACGTTACTGGGCGGTATAAACGGAAAATTCGGTGCCACTAATAAAGCGACACTATTGCACACATACAAAACTTTCATAAGGCCAATTATTGAATACCGTGCTCCTTTGTTTACGACATTAAAACGTAGACAAAGGAACAAAATCCTAGCATGCGAGAGAAAGATCCTTCGTAAAATATGCAGAAAGGTAAATTTTTATCCTTCCGAACTAATTCACCAAGTTGCTAACAATATTGACAAAATAACAACCCGCATCCTATCCCTAGGCAAGAGATACACCTTGCGGACTATCCAGGGTCGCAATACCAGGGCCCAGAGAGTTCTCAAGATGCCTTGCCATCCTAGAGGGCACATAGCAGTCAGAAAACCTAAAAATAAAGTTCCACATCTCCCATCCGTCCTACTTAACATCGTAGGCACGGATCTCCCAGATGACTACTATGATGTCCTCGAATCAACTCCTTATGAGTACCGCGTAAATAATTAAAAGGACAGGGCGAGTTGGTTTCTGTGGTTCCCAACTCATTGCACAATAATACCTGATCCTAGGTGAGGTTGTAGCCACAGCTATCCTCCACGTTTGAAAAAAGGCCAAAACAATCTGCTAAAGAATTGTTAAATTTTTAAATTAGTCGAGGTATGAAATTAACCACCAAACCGTCGAAGAAGATGTCCAAACATAAAACAGCATCTAGCCGTCCCCACCCAGGCAACAATCACCAACCAAAAGCAGAGATACGTAAGCCCCTCCTAATCCGCCGACCGCATACGCTAATACCGCGACAACCAACCCCGTGAAAGCGTCGCTTGGCTCATTTGCATAATCCTCCGGACGACGAATTACAGTGCAATACACTGGTTCAGACGCTGGAGGGGACGTAGATGGGTCAATAAGCGACAACGGCGAATAACGGAGAGGTTGACGGCAGGTATTAGCATAATAACACCAACCACCGGCGACAGCTGAAAATCCGAGAACCGGTGCTTGCCTCTGGCGCGCTCAGCCGTTGTCGAAATTACAGTGCAATACACTGGTTTTTACTTCGGCTATAAGCGCGCTAGAGAATTAAAAGCATCGGATAATTGGATTAAAGCGGTCAAAGAAATAAAATAAAGTTACATACGCCTAACATGCAATGACAAGAGGCAATACCAATTCTCAGCCTCGAAACCAATTCTAGTCCTGGCATTGACGGTAAAATAAGACCCAAATAAATAAATAAATAAAAACCCCATTCCCTGAAGAGGCAAAAGCCTAAAACAGGGGCTCTCGCAAGAGAGTAATTACGTGACTAGCTAGATGAACATTCTGCCAGATAGGAGGGAGACCATTGCCAAATACTCCTCCGACCTGTCGGGAAAAATGTTTGGGCACTCCATAGTGCCTACAGCAAGAAACAATAAGGTCGAAATCACCTTCGTCCCCCTTCAGTAAGCTGTCACATTCGACTGTGTAATAGGTACAGTCAACTGCGCGGGAGTCGGTCGAAAAAGAGCTCTAATTAAAAACTTCTTATTTACTCACCAAATATAAGTTCTCTCCCTTATCGACACCCGCCTGAAAATACCACTAAATTTTACAGGTTATACCACATACCACCTAAACAAAAGCCAGGCCAGTCATGACAACGGTCTTTTGATCCACCACACCATACCTTCCTCACGTCACACACCTCCTCCTCATATCCTAGACAGCTCCGTGACATCGACTACCTGGCAGTTGAACTATGCCTACCCAATAACATCAAAATTACGAAAATATCCTACTACAAGCATCCGAATATACCCCTTTCCTTACCCCTTATCGAGTACTTCTCCACACTCAACAAGGCGGTTTTAATGGGAGATCTAAACAGCAGGCACACTCAATTTGGTGATACCCACAGTATCGACAGTATGCTAGATAGTATCGACGATGAATGCTTCATTGACGATTCAATAACCTCTGACCACCTCCCACTACTAGTCAAAACCGACTTAAACTCCCTCCACCAATAAGACCTGCCATCTACAGGGCAAATTATCGTAAAGCAAATTGGGAACTCTTCCAAGAACACATCAATCAAAACCTCACTCCCAGAGTTAGGCAATATGTCAACACATAACCAAGTTGACACAGGGATTTCCAAAATTGAGAAGCTTCTTTAAGAAACCTCAGCCCTGGCTACCCCAAAAACAAGATACAATCCATATACTCCAACTCTACCACCTCACATCATCGCTCAAATTAAATCTAAACGAAAAATGCTCAGAGAGTATAAAAGATTCAGAGATCCTCCATCAAGACAGAGTACAACAGACTCTCGGCGGTTATAAGGTTGGAAGTGAACAGGCTGAAACAAAAACAGTGGATACGTGGGAACCTGGAGAACAAACCGCATATAAGACTATTGGAAAACAGATCATTTATTTAATTTGAAGTGTTTTTCTGACAAAATGAGTAGAGATCGTTTTTTACTCATACTTCGCTCGTTACATTTTGAGAAGAATTGTCCAAATAAAGCAGCTAATGATAGGATTTACAAGATCCGACCAGTGTTTACCTTTTTTAACGAAAAAATGCACAATATATACCAAGCCGGAAAATACTTATCTCTGGACGAGACCATGGTATTGTGGAGAGGACGATTAATTTTTAAACAGTTTATAAAAAATAATCGAGGTTCCCTAGATTCTTTAGGTGGTAAGGGTACTACACTCTCTTTTTATTGACTACATTTATACAGGTATTGAGCTTGCAGAGGAACTCTTACGTAATAATACATACTGTACTGGAACTATAAATAAAACACGTCGAGATATTCCCACCGAAATAAAAACGGCTAAATTACAGAAAGGTGAGAATATTGGAAAATATAGAAACGGTGTATTAATTGGAAAGTGGCATGATAAAAGGGAAGTCTCATACCTATCTACAGAATATCCAAATAGTGTTATAGAAAAGGTGTGGTGCAAAAAAAACAGTTACCTATTCTTAAATATAACAAGCACATGAGAGGCATCGACCGGAAAGACCAATGCTGTCGAAAGGAAAATCTTGAAATGGTACAAGAAAATATTTATACACATTTTGCAGGTTATGTTAGTAAATTCGTACCATCTGTTCAATAGATTTTCTGGCAATAAGATGTCATTGTATGACTTTCGTCTGGCAGTCATTAGAAATATTATGAAAGATAAGAGCCCCGTACAAAACATGGAATACAATGAACATGTTCCAACTAAAATAACCTCCATATCAGTCAAGGGCGAAACTAAAAGAAAAAAATGTAGATGGTGTGCCGGGAAAAAATTGGAAACGACACTATATAATATATAGTGCACATGAAGAGGCGGTTAAAAAATTGCTGCCATTTGGAACAACATATTTGTGCCAACAAGGATTTTCCACTCTAGTGAACATAAAAACGAAGAACAGAAATCGATTAAACGCCGAAGACTGTATTCAAATCGCTCTTACATCAAAAAGTCCCAATTTTGAAGCAATTGTATCGAACATGAAACAACATCATTTCTCCAAAACGTGAAGGAAGAATGTTTTCAATTATTCTTTTTTTATAATTTTTTCAATTCTAATTTTTGTTAGTACAACCATTATTATTATTATAATTTGTTACAGTACCGCAACGGGTTTTAATTTTTTATATCTTATTATTGTTATCTATTTCTAGGTATCATAGAAATTGAATATTTGATGTTTATTTTATGTTTTAGTTATTGTTATCTGTTCAAAACTATCATGGGGGCTATAATATGAATGATGCTAAAAAGAAGCCTTTTTTTTTGCTTTTTTGTTTTTTGCCCGACAAACATTACAAACATTAAAAAAGTTCCCCGACCGCTGCTATATATGAATGTGCGGCGTGCATAAGCAAACCAGGTCTGTGTTTGGGTGACTGTTTCAAGTTGTTCCATGAGTAATGTAGCTCATAATATGTCATTTGTTTTTTAATTTGTATTGTTTCTTTTACTTTGGTAAATATATCGTCGGTCTAGCGCACACAGGTGTTAAGTGACATTTTTGGCAAAATGAGTTAAATACATTCCGAAATGAAGACTAGCAAGGAGTTTCGTATGCACACTCGAGCTAACTGATAATTATAATTTTAAATTAGCTAACGCCATCTGACGAAAGTGGTAAGTACTAATAAATTGTAGGAATCTAGCACAAAGGTTGGAAGAGCACTTAGTACCTTTGTGTTTCTTGTGCAATAATTACAAGTGAGTGAAGTGAACACTTGCTTCTTTTGCGTTTTAAGGTTATGGGATAGTGATAGTTGCAAAGTTTGTCATTTGATTTATGAAAAGTGGTATAAAATAATTGTAATTATAATTATGGCGTCCAGATCGTAAAAGATACTACAGATGGCGTTAAATGATGTAGGAAAAGAGCTTAAAGGTATAGTAAGGTGTCGACTGTAAAACCATCTTGTTTTACTTAAAAATAATTATTTATTTCAGTTGCCATAATAACTCCGGCATTGGAAAAAACTACTGAAGGAGTACCAGGTAATGTAGAAATTGATATAACAGAAACTATTATTCTAAATCAAGTACAGGAAACTGATGAAACAAACGAAAATTTGTGTGATGAAAACATTAATCACCAGATTCAAGAACTTGACTCATATAATGGTAGTGATCTTGATGAACATAATTCCTATGCTTCATTGGGAAGTTCTTATCATCCGTCAGAAGAAAGCAGTGAATCTGAAAATGTTTATAAAAACAAGCCAAAAGATGAGGAACTGAATGAAATACCAAAAAAAAAACGTCGCCACAGAAAGGCCAATAAAAAGGAATGGAAACGATCAATTGTGAAATAGTTAAAGATTAGTGTTAAAAAATAAATTAATCGCTCCGGAAAGGAAATTACAGAAAAAAATCCTCTTCCAACAGATTGCTCTAAGTGCAGGTTTAAATGTCAAAAACTATTTTCTGAAGAGCAAAGCAGAGCATTTTTTTCCAAATTTCATTGATTTTATACCTTACCTGAAAACATGAAAAATTGCAGATATATTAATATTGTATTAAAGTTACATTCACTAATTTTAAACTCATGCATTATGGCAACAGCGAAGCGCAAAGCTATAAATCGTAATGAACCCCTGTTTGTCTCGCTATGTGACACCCTAAAATATTTCATTTTGCAACCAGCTATCAGAGGCGGAGGCTTATTATAAGGTAAGTAATATTATATTTTTCTAGGATGGCATTTTGGAGACCATTTGATACAAATGATCAAGATGATACAATTATGTTAATGACAGCCCCGAATTAAAAAATAAAGATTTGCACGTACAATCCCAAAGAATAGTTTTAAATATGTATGAGTGTTTGAAAAAAGAAAATATTGGGATGGCTGATAATGCAATTGTTTCGAGAGTTCATGTATTAACAAAAATCGGGTATAAGACGATATATACAATTATTAAATTAGGCACTGTTACAGATCATTCCTTAAAACGAAAGCGACCAAATAAAAAATTGGGTAGGATTGACACTGCTGCAAAAGACGTTATTCAGCGAACAGTTTACAATTTTTACAAAGAAAATAGAGTGCCTACTTTAGAACTGATTCGTGAAAAATTGAGAGATTTCCCTGAATATAATTATACATCTTTGGAAACACTGCGCGAGATTTTGATAAGTTGTGGATTTAAATATAAGAAATTAGATAATCGAATGGTAATAATGGAATCTCGGCGTATTGTTGAACTTCGACGAGAGTATTTGAGTAAAATAAAACAGTATCGTAATTCAAACAGAAACATAATCTATTTAGACGAAACCTGGTTCGATACGCATGATGTTGTCAAGTACGGCTGGGTTGACAACACAAACAAGTGTGCGTTAAATACACCGTGTTCACGAGGAAAACGTGTTATTATTCTTCATGCCGGAAGCAAAGATGGTTTTGTATCTAATGCATTGCTATTGTGGCCAAAAATATAACAAAGTCTTCTGCCGATTATCACGAAGATATGACAGCCGATTTATTTGAAAAGTGGTTTGTTGAACAACTCTTGCCCAATATTCCGCCGAATTCAGTGATTGTTATGGATAATGCGTCGTATCATTCCCGCATATTAAATAAAATACCTAATAATAACACGAAAAAGGACGAAATTTTAAAATTTATGCAACTTAAAAACATCACTGTTCCTAAAAAGATTCCAGTAAAGAAAGAATTAATTAGAATGATCAAAAGTCGGAATTTTAAAAACGAATACGTTATTGACACCATTTGCAGCAGGCACGGCCATACTCTTTTGCGATTACCCCCATACTATTGCATTTTTAATCCAATTGAAATGGTTTGGGGTACAGTAAAAAAAACGATTGCGAAAATATAATCAGTCACCAACATTAAGCGCAGTGGCCATTGAGAATATTCGAGGAGTAATTAGTGGCATTAATAGCAATGTGTGGAAAAATTGCGAAGCTCATGTAAAAATAGAAAACGAATATCCTGTTTTACCGGCAATAGCACCAATATTTATCCAACCTGGGAACGATTCGACTTCAGAAGACTCTGACGATTCTTTTTAGTCCTTCTAATTAATTTCTTTACAGCTATCGCGATGCATCTTGAACACTAGTATTCATTATTATACAGTGTGTCGCATTTAAGACGAAGACACCTCTATATATCAGCTATCAAAATACATACAGATTTGAAATTTTGCACATACAGTCATACATGTTGATAGTGCACATTTTTTTAAGATAGTCATCTGAAATTTAAATTTTAAACGATTTTAAATTTTCGATATTTTGCTTCGCGTTAGAGAAATCGGAAAAACTTATTTGGAGAAGTTGTTCCACTTATTGTAACCGCACATATCAAATTTCATGACAAAATTCGCAATTTCAGTTTTTCAAAAAAAAAAACAAAAAAAATATAAAAACAAAAAAGAAAAAAATAATAAAAACAAAATGAAAAAAAAACCTAACTTTTATTCTTACTAAGATACCCAACCCTTTCCTGGCATGGAAGGCTCATACCTCCTCGTGGTCCTTGCTGGACAGACAATATTTTGAGAATTTCTGTCCTTGCTGGATAGACAATCTTTTAAAATTTTCTGACAGGATGAGCCATTATTTACAGATAATTGTAAAAAAATATTATGGTTTATGTAAAAACTAAATAATAAGTCCAATATTCTTATAAATCACTAAAATTAACAAGCTTTAATTTGAAAGAATTTTATTTTATTGTCCTTCTCTCTTTTTGCAGATTTTGACTTTAACAAACCAGAAGATATCGAAGAGGCAATGAACATTATTTATGAAGATTCAGAACTAGAAGCTCGTTCACTGCGCATGACTCGGATCCGAGTCGGCTGTGCTTATCTCTGTATGCTCATGACTCGGATCCGAGTCGACAGAAGTCCCGAATTAAAACGTGTCAGTATTCTTTTAGCGCTTGAGTAAGGAACGTTGTATTCTGACGAGCGTGTTTGTATACCTTTATATAATTGAAAAGTGCTTTTCGTTTGTGAATCGTAATATAAAGTGTGCGAATATGGATGAACAACAACCTGGCCCTTTGAGAATTAAAAAACCCAAACTACAAAGTGCAAAATTCACACAAGACGAATTATTTAAAATTCTAAACGAATCATTTAGTGAACATGACATAGATATTAGCGACGAAGAGTCTGAGCCTTCTGAATATGACTATTCCGGTAAGTACCTAAGTAAATATTTATCTTGATATATACCAGACAATAAATAATTGTTACTGACGGGGAGGTATACTATAATATATATTTTATCTCATATTGCTCACTATAGTAATAAGTAAGAGATGTGAAATATAATATATATAGCTCTTCGTCAGTAACAAGCTTTAGGAATATTTTATTGTTATTGTTTTGAAGCTATTTGTATCATATGTAATTTACTACTCTATTTGGGAATAAAGCCACAATTTAGGTTTGAAATTAAATTTATTTGACGTTTCCACTTCGGAAATCGTTATCAAAATACAAAACATTAATAAATTAAACAAATTTTGTTTTTGTTACTTGTTAAAAAAAAATCTAATAATTTAATTTTATCTGACTCATTCATATTGACAATAATTCAGACATACATTATACATTTTAAAGTAGACGACTTTAGTAAATTATTTTATTGTTTTACAGATCGTCACCTGAGAATTATGTTGAACCAAGTCCACTTTTTTGAAAATGTGAGATTTAATCACAACACACTTTAGGTATTAAAATGTACCATGTCCAGCTCTCAGATGTACTCAATAAAGCTCTTTCATTGACAAAATCGAACAATTATATTAAACCAAGTCCCAAAGTGTACTACTTTTGAGAATTATTCTGTATCAAGTCCACAGCCAATAATAAAGGGCTATTTTAACACGTGTCATAGGACATGGTACACAATAATAATAATCGAATATCGCATTCCAGCATGATTCCAACGTATTTAAACAAAACAACGAACGTGTTCGTTAGTGAATGTTTTAATCTACATTTTAAAGGTGTTTAAAGGTTTTAAAAATTGTGAAAAACAGTTCTTAATATATGAATCCATCACAATTGACGTAAGTATAATGATTAAATAGTAGTTGTTAGTGTTGTTTGATTTTAGAAATGATGTTGATTGAGTATTAAAAATACAACATAACCTTTATTTTATAGTCTACTTGAAGAGTTAAGTGATCTAAGCGATATAGAGGATCCAACTTATAGGCCAGACGTTGATAAACTTCTGTTTAATTTGGATCAGCACATTCATGACGATGACATGATGTCAGATAATGTGTTACAGGATGATACTGCAGATGCCGAAAGCAATCAGAGGTAAGTGTTTTTTGTATTTTTGAGGGAAACGAGTTTAGTTAGCACAAGTCACACACATTATTACACATTCGATAAGTAATAGTGTGTTTTTGTTATAGTGCGGAGCCTAACAGAATAAATAAAGAGCGTTCTCGAAAGCGAAAAAAGGATATTAATGAATGGAAACAAAATGTAAGAAAAAGGCGTAGACAAGCTGGGTTGGATTATATTAATACCAAAGGAGAACCTGTGGAAATGAAATCAGTGAAGAGACAGTGTGATTGTCGTTTAAAATGTAAACTTAAAATAAGCATTGAAGACCAGACATCTATACATAAACATTTTTGGCAACTAGAAGACCAAGAGAAATCACATTTTTACAGTAAGTTTGTACAAAAAACTGAAAAAAATAGAAGCAGACCGAGAGTTTTTCCACAGCCACAGTCAAAAGACGCCTACAAAAAGTATACTCTGAAATATTTTTTCGAATTAAATAATAACAGAGTACAAGTTTGCAAAACTTTTTTTTAAATACCCTGCATATTAGCTCTCGGCGGATTTCCTATTTTTTTGAAAATAAGTACCAAATAACAGGCACACCGAAAAGTAACGTACATGGAAAACATGTGAAAAGAGTAACCAGTGGAAAGTCATTACTGCCGACCAAATACAAGTAAAGAATATTTAGAACAAGATTTAACCCTACAAAAAATGTTTGACCTCTATAAGGAAAAACACCCCGATTCTGAGATCAAAATAAATGTATATCGAAATGTTTTTAATACATCTTTCAACATTTCGTTCTTTAAACCTAAAAAAGAGATGTGATTTCTGCGAAGAAATAAAAAATTCTACTGATGTGACAGATAAAAGGCGTGAAGAATTCCAGAACCATGTGAAAGGAAAAGAAGAAAGCAAAATGGAAAAGAACCGGGATAGGGAAACAGTAGAAGAAAACACTGCGTTTATATCATTTGATTTGCAGAATGTGTATTCACTACCAAAAGCAAATGTATCAAATTTTTTTTATAAACGTAAATTCAGTGTTTACAACTTAACGGGATATTGTTCAAAGAATAAGAAGACATACTGCGGAGTATGGCATGAAATGATATCCGGAAGAACTGGAAATCACATTTGCAGTAGTCTTCTAAAAATTTTGGATCAAATTATGTCAGATTTCCCTGAGTTAACAAAATTGGTAATTTGGTCGGATTCCTGTATCCCCCAAAATAGGAATAGCATCATGACTTTTGGATTACAGCATTTCATCAAGAAACATCCTCAAATACAGTTGATCCAACAAAAATTTTCAGAGCCCGGGCACAGCAATGTACAGGAAGTAGATGCTGTACATAGCTTGCTTGAGAGAAAAATGCGCTATTCAGAATTATACAGTCCAGTGTCTTTGCTCAGAACCCTAGTGCAGATTGCAAGTCATTCAAAAAAAATTATTGTATTGCAAATGAAGCCGACAGATTTTTTAAATTTTCAGATACTGGCAAAGAAATTAGGATACAGTAAAATCCCATACAAAAAAGTTAAATTTATTGAAGTTGATTCTAGTATGTATGTTAGCTATAAAACTTCCTTTACGGACAATCTGAGCAAAGTAAGAGTGGATGGAACTACTAGAAATCAGCGGACCCATCCCGATAGAAGCAGTAATAATACTCTTGAATACATGGTTAATGTAAAGCAGATCACCCAACAGCCATCACTGGAAGCGAAGAAGAAGGCCGACATCATCTCAATGTTAAAGTATATGCCACAGGTGGATAAACAATTCTATGAACTGTACATTCGTTAAAAGTCTGTATTATCAGTATTATCAGTATTAGTCATGTGGACATGGTTTAATAATTTTGATTGCAGATAAATTTGTAAAAAAAAACTGGAAATCATCTTAAACCATGTCCATCTTTCAAAAGTCAAATTACATATTTTTTTCCTGGAAAATACAAGCACATTATTATTTACCCGTAACAACATCCTACAAAACATTGTAAACAATTGTAGTCCCTTACACGAAATAAAGAAAAGTACATAAACCTTCTAATTCAAATTCTACGCATTTAACATTTTGGGACATGGTTCAACATAATTCTCAGGTGACGAGATGATGAAATATTTACTGAAATGGAGGATATCAACCAAAGTATGGCTGATGTAGGAGAAGAAAACACTGCTGAAGTTTGGACAGATGAGGTTTCGGAAATGCAGAGGTTTCCTTTTACCAGAAATAACGGACTTTTGATTGATCCTCCAGACAACTCTAAAGAAATCGACTATTTTCGAATGATATTCGATGATGAGTTTTCGAATATCGTGGTAGATGAAACCAATTATTATGCTGAACAAACATTTTTGTCCGTTGGTGCTCGGGAAAATAGCCGGATTTCTAGATGGAAACCGCTTTCCATTCCAGAATTTTTGGTGTTTATTGGGTTAATTTTCCATACTGGTAAAGTAGAAACGATATGAACTGGGAAAGAACAATTTTTGGGGTCCAGTCAGTAATTCTACGGCGAACATAGAAATAAAGATAAATCTTTGTAATTCTGTAATTATTGATTACTCCTGGTATTAGTCCACATGGATATTGGCGTGGCTTATTACTTTTTAACGTATCTTATTGGGTAATACTGAAATGTAATTGGTCAAATTTTTCGGAAGTGCATACACTGAAACCAAATCTGGCTTTGCCGTTATCTGGCAAAAATTGCTTCTCATGTTTCAAAGGCGGCAAGCATATAATAAACACAATAACAGTGTCGTCGTGATAAACTTATAATTATTTTATTTTTATAGTAAAATTGTAGTCTCATTTTTTAGTTCTCAAATTACTAAGCACATTACATTTCATTTGCATTATGTATGTATACACTTTTAATCATCAATTTTAAATTTCAATAAAAGTTAAGAAATTTTTCGGGTCCAGTCCCGAATAATTCAGAAATATAAACATTATTTGTAATTGATCACTAACGGTATTGTCCACATTGCAGCTGTGGCTTATTACTTTCTACGTATCTTATCGGGCACTACTGAAGTGTAATTAGTCAAATTCTTCTTCTTCAAATTACGCTCAAACTTTATCGTTATCTCGTCAAAAATTCCTTCTCAGGTTTCTCATACTAAACGATATATTCAGTATCGTCGTGTACGACAGCAAGTTCACGTATATTTTTAATATTTTTGTGCAAACAGTAGTGTTGTGTTTTAGTTAAGTTTGAGTTAAGACAGTAGAAATACGTTGTGAATACATTAAAGATGGCTTTTTGGCGACCATTTGAATGTGATACCAACGAGAATACTAGCGACAATCCAAAGGACGATTTAGGTATGTAAATTCTTATTTAAAACAAGTTTAATAATTAGTTGTATAGGGATGCTCGGTCATAATATTCACCCTTAATCTACTTTTTTTAACAATTAAAAGTAAAAATATTTCTTTTAGATCCAACACCAATGAATTGGGAATTTGTAAATAAGGACTTACATATTCAAGCGCAAAGAATTATTCTAAATATATATTCCTGTTTAAGAGGCGAAAATAGTACACTTTCGGAAAATAATATTGTGTTAAGGATATGTGAACTTACCAAACTTGCGCGTACGACAGTTTGACGTGTTACTGCAGCTGGGATGTAAGTGATCATTCTGTTAAACGTCAAAGAGTTGGACAAAACCTTAATAAGGCCACTAAAGACGTTATTTGTCGCTATGTCTACGAATTTTATCAGGACAACAAGTTCCAACGTTGGAAATGCTTCAGGACAAGTTGAAAATATATCCCGATTATGCATATAAATCCCTTGATACATTGAGGCGTGTTTTAATAGAATGCGGATTTAGTTATAAAAAATTAGACAAGAGAATGGTAATTATGGAATCTACAAGGATTGTGATACAGAGGCAACATTATTTACGTAAAATAAAGGAATATCGAGATGGCAATAGAGACATTGTGTATCTTGATGAAACGTGGTTTGACACCCATGATGTAGTTCAATATGGCTGGATGGATGATAGCAAAAAGTGCTGCTTGAGTACTCCTTGTTCGAGAGGAAAAAGAATTATAATTCTACATGCTGGAACTAAGAGCGGGTTTGTACCTAATGCCTTGTTATTATCGGCCAAAAACATTAAACAGTCATCAGCTGATTATCATGAGGATATGACGGCTGAACTTTTCGAAAAATGGGCAACGGAACAGCTTTTACCGAATATTAAAACAAATTCCGTGATTGAAATGATATGGGCCGATAAACCCAATTGAAATGATATGGGCCGATGTAAAAAAGAAATTGCGGAAAATGAATCAATCTCCCCAATTAAGTGACGTTGTCCAAAATATAAGAACAGTGATCGAAGAACTTAACAAAACTGACATTTGGAAAAATTGTGTAGCTCATGTTCAAGTAAAAGAAAAAGAATATCCTACTTTACCACTAATTGAACCGGTAGTTATAAACACAAACGACGACTCAAGTTCTGGACACACGGATAGTGATAGTGTTTAATTGTGTGAATATTTCCACAAAGACTTCCACAACTTGTCAAAAATATGTTCTGTGTACCGTAGTAAATGTGATCTCTCCATTAATCTATAACCTAAGAGACAATTCGACTGGAAGACGAATTGGCCGATTTCATGTATCTTTCAAAAATAAGCTCTTTAAACCGATGAAACTTACGGATCATATTCATGATTATTTTTTACCAAAAAAAGGGATCAACTTTGTTTTGAGCGTAACTTGCTTACATTTGATGCTATACTCGGGCCGCTGAAAAGATGGAATCCAAGGTCGCATGATCACTCAATGCAAGCATCGTCAGTCGGTCAAAACTAGACCTTTTGAGAAACTGTTTACACCGTAATTATTTTTGTTTAACTTCCGCTGTCTGGAGAATTTTGTTGGCAGTGCTAAAAATTGTTTGTATAGTTTACGCGTACGTATATTAATTTGTATTAATTTTATTGTGAGTTCGGTTTATTAACGATTTTATTAATTGTGTCTTACGTTTATTAAATATGGATGTAAACACTCTTTCACCTCCAAGAAAAAGATCAAAAAAAAGACATTTAACTATTGAGGAAAAAGGTGTAATAATGAACACTTATAAAAAAGCATCCCAAGAATTAGCAGAACAGGGAAATATTGTAAAATTCACTGCTGAGGCTACAGGTAACTATTAGCATTATTATGTCAACAATATTATTAATTAAATTTTTAAATTTTAGGTGTCACCAAGTCATCAGTGTATAATATTTTACAAGAACATCGTCAAAATAATGGTGAATTTAGACCACCAAAACTATATTCTAGAGGAAACAAAGTGCTCGATACAATTACAGATGAGCATAAGAACATGATTCGTCGGATAGTTCACAGTTTTTTCTTCGATAATGAGCTTCCAACAATCCAAAAGATTATGAAGAAAATTTCTGAAAATCCTCATATCCCTGATCTAAAGAAGACTACTTTGGGAAAAGTATTGAAATCAATTAATTTTCGGTGAGAATGATTTTTAATGCTAGTAATAGTGATGTACCGAATATTCGTACTCCTATTCGCGAATATTTGCATATTCTTGTATTTTCGCATTCGCACTCGAATTTGCGAAATTTAATGCGAATGTTTTACGAATATGAATACGCTGTTTATTGAAGTCGATTTGTTTGTACATTATTTTATAGTATAACTATTTTAAAACTATTTTATTTTGCAGCTTTAAAAAACGATGCCGCAATAGTGTATTAAAGGAAAAAAATGAGATCATATCGTGGAGGCGTCGATACTTGCGATGTATAAAGCAGTATAAACAGGAAAATCGAAGTATCTTCTATTTAGATGAGACTTGGATCAACGCTGGCCATACTGTTGATAAAGTTTGGACTGATATGTCAATTACCAGTGCTCGACAAGCACATGTGGAAGGCTTATCTACAGGACTGAAACATCCTTCTGGAAAAGGAAAAAGACTCATTGTCTTACATATCGGCTCTAAAGACGGGTTTGTCGAAAATGGATTGCTTTTGTTTGAGTCCAAGAAACATGGTGACTACCACGAAGATATGAATTCACATCTTTTTGAGGATTGGTTACAAAGGATTTTACCAACTTTGCCTGAAAATGCAGTTATTGTTTTAGACAATGCATCATACCACAGTAGGAAATATGAAAAATTGCCAACCAGTGCCACGCGGAAGGCTGATATTCAAACTTGGTTACGACAAAAAAGTATTCCATACACTGATGACATGGTCAAGGCAGAACTATTAACATTGGTGAAAAATAATCCTGGGAGAGGAATATTTAAGAGTGGGTGTCTTTCACGTGATCATTCCATCTTTTCAGCGGCCAAACTATAGAAACTTTTTTAAAAATCAAAAATAAAGATTTCTTTACAACAATTTTAAAGAAAAGTAAAAAAACATTTTTTTGATTATTTCACGTTGAATTATTCGATATGGAATTTGACGAATAGGTAAGAATCTATTTTTCATTAGCTATAATTCTGCTTCTGCTGGGTATACAGACTTCATACATATACCATTATTTTCACTTTTTTATAAACTGTATTTTTGCTAAGAAAATTTTTTCCATAAAATACTTTTGAGTTATTTGCGAGAAACCGTCCAAAAACGTGGTGTTTTTGTTGAAAAATGAATATATTCACTCGCAAATAACTCGAAAAGTATTGATTTAGTAAAAACCTCTACAGAACAAAAGTTGCCTAGAATTAGTCGGTTTATCAACTTCCTGACTTATTTTGGATGTATATCTTTTCACCCCCGAGAAGGGGCGGTACCCACCCCCAGGGCAAAAATACACATCGGCACAATATCACTTTTTTTCTTTGACACGTTAGCTATATGTGTATGCCAAATTTCATGTCAACTCCAGTGGTTCTTTAAAATTTAGAGGATTTTACCGTTAGTGAATGGACTATGTGTATTAACTTTTAATCATCTTTGGTGTCAAGTTCTTAAAGAAATGTGAATAATTAACAATATTATTACTGTTTAACAAAATATTCGACCTTAATTTAAAAATAAAAGTTTATTATTTAATTTCTATTACGCCGCCTATGTTTTACAGAAGGCGCCGACACTTGAGTGTCGAATTTTGTTTTTATACTTGTCCAACTGACATCGTAGAAACTTTACCATACGTATTTCAAAATTGGGAGATTACTGGAAAACAGATCCATTATTTAGCCTGAAATGTTTTTCCCACAACATGAGCAGAGATCGTTTTCTGCTAATTTTGCGATGCTTACACTTCGCTCACAATCCAATAACACCAAATGATGTACCTGCAGATCGGCTGTATAAAATTAGACCAGTCATTAATTTTTTTAATAATAAAATGGCTGCTCTATATTATCCAACCAGGGACTTATCTCTAGACGAATCCATGGTACTATGGAAGGGCAGACTTAGTTTTAAGCAGTATATTAAGCAGAAAAGGAATAAATTTGGCATCAAACTGTATATTATAACAGAACCTTCTGGTATTATCCAAAATATCGTAGTATACACAGGAGCTTCGGACCCGGCGATAGGAGGAAAAGGACATTCCACCAGGGTAGTACTGGAAGTAGCGAAAAGATTTCTTGACTCGGGACATGCCATCTACATGGATAACTTTTATAATAGTTATTTATTGGCCAAACATCTATTGATTCGGCACACCTATTGCACTGGTACGTTACGTGCAGGTCGAATTAGAAAACCCTCAGAAGTAACCAATTGCAAAACTAACCAAAGGAGAAACCAAAGCGCAATATTGTAATGGAGTAATGATTGGTAAATGGCATGACAAAAGAGATGTGTTGTATATATCTTCTGAATTTCCAAATACTTTGACCGAACATACAACCAGGAGAGGATGGAATGTTGTCAGACCATTACCAATATTGAAATATAACCAGTACATGGCAGGTATAGATAGACAAGATCAAATGTTGTCGTACTACCCATGTTCCAGAAAAACGTTACGGTGGTATAAGAAACTAGGGCTCCATTTTTTCAAGGTAATGTTGCGTAATTCATTTTTTCTATATAATAAATATTCTGGAACAAAACTCCCCCTCTCAGATTTTCGCCTAGAAATCATTCGCGAATTACTTCATAAAACAAATAAAACTAAAGAATGTAATCCTGCTCACGAACATTTGCCTAAAGTAATTGTTAGTAAATCTGAAAAGGGAGAAATAAAAAGGAAACGATGTAGAGTATGTTCTATCCATAAAATTAGGAAAAACACAATTTACGAGTGTGCTGATTGTGACGAAAAACCTGGACTATGCATAGGAGATTGTTTTCGCAAATACCATTCAACGAAAAGATAGACTGTCTTCAGTATATTAGTTTAAATAAAGATTTTATTTTATAAAGACCTTTTAATTTTTACCTAATATCCCACTAACAATTTCTAATCTGAAAATATAAATATCTTAAAAACTTTCACAAATGCTAAGGGTAAAAAATTGAAATCCTTCAACAAAAGACTATATAGTTGGTTCGCTATATTTACGCGGGTTTCGGATTAACAAAATTATGCTAATGACTCATTGATAACCAGTTGCAGTAAACTGCAACTGGTTTTTATTGGTCATATTTTAAAATACATTAAAATAACATTAGGGTAGGTATAAATTTGTTACAATATTGCCGTTGAATTGATTCTTTGCCAGTGTTGACATTGTATGTTTGGTGGAAATATTTAAAAATGCCTAGACGTGTGTTAGATGTAGATAGTCTAATTTGTAGTGTACATAAGTATTTTACGGATGAAAAAGAAAATGGCGGTCCTTTAAAATCGGTAATGTCTGTTCAACAACGCGTATGTGATGCTCTAGGAATTAGTGAAACCAAACTAAGAGGAGTATTACAAAATCGCAATAATGAACGGCCGAAAGAAGATCACCGAAAAACTCGCCTATCATTGAACACGAAAGATATTCCAGATGGAAAAAAATTTGAAATTCGTTATACCATTTATGGAATGCGAGCCAACAAGGAACATGTGACCTTAAATACAATTCTCTCGGAATTAAAATATAGAAAATTTGACGAAATTGACAGAACAAGTCTATGGCAAGTGATACATAATTTGGGTTTCAAATTTCAAAAGGAGGATAACAGAAAAGCCCTTTGTGAAAGAAGTTCTGTTGTGCATAAAAGAATTAACTTTCTAAGAAAATATTCTAAATTAAAAGAAGAAAGGGCAAATTTTATATATTTAGACGAAACATGGATATTTTCTAGGGGTGCAACCAAGAGAATATGGCAAGATGATAACGTAAAGTCTATCAAACATACTGATGGAGAAGGGAAGCGACACATAATTTTACATGCAGGAGGGAAATCGGGTTTTATAGAAGGTGCTGATTTAATATTTTCATCTAAATCAAAATCAAGTGACTATCACGAGAATATGAAAATTTCATAAAAGATTTTCCATTATTATTTAATTAAAAAAAGTTCATTATTATTGATTATTTTTCAGTTCATTTGACCAGTTTATATTTCCCCAAAGAGCAGGTAATTAAAACTGGGTACTTACAATAAAATTTTTAATCTGAAACCCGCGTAAATATAGTGAACCGACTTTAGCAATTTTGTTAATTTTTTCTACACCAGAGTATCCATGCGTTCACAACACATAGATACAACCTATGAAAAAATTCGTCTTTACCATTTTCTTGATCTTAGGTGATTCTGTAAAGCAGCCCCAGCATCGAGTCAAATAAGCCCACTCCTCCCCTTAGCTGGTTATAAACTTCAACAGTCTGGGGCATGGAATCTCTTTGTACGTTTGTCTTTTCGGAAGTACCTACGTTTTGTGGTTCTAAGTTCACTACCAACGTAAGTTGATAACATATTTACTGGCTTATTATTGAACCAAGTTATTAGACTTGTTTACGTCTTCAACAAGGGCTACTTTTTCTACAAAGAGGTCGAATTTTGAACAGTTTATTATGGCCTGGATTTCCAACAGGAAGGGAGTTACTATTATCATTTAAATAAAGGCGTTTCTTTATATAACGGAACTTATAACGGAACCAAAATGATAGCTTTTGTAGAAGAAATAGACTTCTAATAACAAACACATTGTGGAAACAAGATTTAAAGGACAAATACATATTTGTCGTCAGAGAAAAAAATGCAAAGAACTTTGTTGACTACATAATCCATACTGAAGAACTGAAAATGAAATCCCTGAAAATAAAATTCAGGAAATAAATAACCAGATCAATAAACTGCCAAAGTACTGTCGTGAAAACACGTCTGCGTTATTTTTACCGACACATCTCTCATTATTAAAGATTTATGATCTATACAAAACTGAAGTTCAAAACCCTGCGAAATTTGGTATTTATAAGAGGATTTTTTATGAAAAATTTAATTTGAGATTTAATGTTCCCAAGGACACATGCCAGGTATGTGACAAGGGCTACTTTTTCTACAATGAAACCAAATTCTTTTTTCTTTAGTTCTTTTTCTGACGGAATTCCTGAATTTGGAACACAGTTTAGTCGAATCGTACTTAAAGGCAATAATCCATTTTTGTAAGATAAATCTGTAATTTTGGACTATTAAACCAGTTATCGAAAAATATTTTATAATTAATGTTCTTTGGCACCTTCTTAATCAGGCGCTCCATTTGGAAAAGTATTGCTTTTTTCACCAGCAAAAATATTAAAATCATAACTAAAACCTGATACACTACTAAGTACTTAATTTTTGTGTCCCCACTTGTGAAATTTTGCCGGATTATATTCTTTGAGGTGGTGCCGGCATTTCGTAAGAATAATTTGTTCGCTAACAGCTAGATGTTCCTCCATGGGAACCAGTAAAAGACGTTGTTTAATCTTGTCTAATAGAGGTCGAATTTTGAACAGTTTATTATCGCCTGGATTTCCAACAGGAACGGAGTTACTATTATCACTTAAATAAAGGCGTTTCTTTATATAACGGAACTTATAACGGAACCAAAATGATAGCTTTTGTAGAAGAAATAGACTCCTAATAACAAACACATTGTGGAAACAAGATTTAAAGGACAAATACGTATTTGTCGCCACAGAAAGAAATGCAAAGAACTTTGTTGACTACATAATCCATACTGAAGAACTGAAAATATGAAGTCCCTGAAAATAAAATTCAGGAAATAAACAACCAGATCAATAAACTGCCAAAGTACTGTCGTGAAAACACGTCTGCATTATTTTTACCGACACATCTCTCATTATTAAAGATTTATGATCTATACAAAACTGAAGTTCAAAACCCTGCGAAATTTGGTATTTATAAGAGGATTTTTTATGAAAAATTTAATTTGAGATTTAATGTTCCCAAGGACACATGCCAGGTATGTGACAAGGGCTACTTTTTCTACAATGAAACCAAATTCTTTTTTCTTTAGTGCTTTTTCTGACAGAATTCCTGAATTTGGAACACAGTTTAGTCGAACCGTACTTAAAGGCAATAATCCATTTTTGTAAGATAAATCTGTAATTTTGGACTATTAAACCAGTTATCGAAAAATATTTTATAATTAATGTTCTTTGGCACCTTCTTAATCAGGCGCTCCATTTGGAAAAGTATTGCTTTTTTCACCAGTAAAAATATTAAAATCATAACTAAAACCTGATACACTACTAAGTACTTAATTTTTGTGTCCCACTTGTGAGATTTTGCCGGATTATATTCTTTGAGGTGGTGCCGGCATTTCGTAAGAATAATTTGTTCGCTAACAGCTAGATGTTCCTCCATGGGAACCAGTAAAAGACGTTGTTTAATCTTGTCTAATAGAGGTCGAATTTTGAACAGTTTATTATCGCCTGGATTTCCAACAGGAACGGAGTTACTATTATCACTTAAATAAAGGCGTTTCTTTATATAACGGAACTTATAACGGAACCAAAATGATAGCTTTTGTAGAAGAAATAGACTCCTAATAACAAACACATTGTGGAAACAAGATTTAAAGGACAAATACGTATTTGTCGCCACAGAAAGAAATGCAAAGAACTTTGTTGACTACATAATCCATACTGAAGAACTGAAAATATGAAGTCCCTGAAAATAAAATTCAGGAAATAAACAACCAGATCAATAAACTGCCAAAGTACTGTCGTGAAAACACGTCTGCATTATTTTTACTGACACATCTCTCATTATTAAAGATTTTTATGATCTATATAAAACTGAAGTTCAAAACCCTGCGAAATTTGGTATTTATAAGAGGATTTTTTATGAAAAATTTAATTTGAGATTTAATGTTCCCAAGGACACATGCCAGGTATGTGACAAGGGCTACTTTTTCTACAATGAAACCAAATTCTTTTTTCTTTAGTGCTTTTTCTGACGGAATTCCTGAATTTGGAACACAGTTTAGTCGAACCGTACTTAAAGGCAATAATCCATTTTTGTAAGATAAATCTGTAATTTTGGACTATTAAACCAGTTATCGAAAAATATTTTATAATTAATGTTCTTTGGCACCTTCTTAATCAGGCGCTCCATTTAGAAAAGTATTGCTTTTTTCACCAGCAAAAATATTAAAATCATAACTAAAACCTGATACACTACTAAGTACTTAATTTTTGTGTCCCACTTGTGAGATTTTGCCGGATTATATTCTTTGAGGTGGTGCCGGCATTTCGTAAGAATAATTTGTTCGCTAACAGCTAGATGTTCCTCCTTGGGAACCAGTAAAAGACGTTGTTTAATCTTGTCTAATAGAGGTCGAATTTTGAACAGTTTATTATCGCCTGGATTTCCAACAGGAACGGAG
This sequence comes from Diabrotica undecimpunctata, assembly GCF_040954645.1. Classification (NCBI taxonomy): domain Eukaryota; kingdom Metazoa; phylum Arthropoda; class Insecta; order Coleoptera; family Chrysomelidae; genus Diabrotica; species Diabrotica undecimpunctata. Next base: position 26,912,399 of record NC_092811.1, read on the forward strand.
TTACTATTATCACTTAAATAAAGGCGTTTCTTTATATAACAGAACTTATAACGGAACCAAAATGATAGCTTTTGTAGAAGAAATAGACTCCTAATAACAAACACATTGTGGAAACAAGATTTAAAGGACAAATACATATTTGTCGCCACAGTAAGAAATGCAAAGAACTTTGTTGATTACATAATCCATACTGAAGAACTGAAAATGAAGTCCCTGAAAATAGAATTCAGGAAATAAACAACCAGATCAATAAACTGCCAAAGTACTGTCGTGAAAACACGTCTGCATTATTTTTACCGACACATCTCTCATTATTAAAGATTTATGATCTATACAAAACTGAAGTTCAAAACCCTGTGAAATTTGGTATTTATAAGAGGATTTTTTATGAAAAATTTAATTTGGGATTTAATGTTCCCAAGGACACATGCCAGGTATGTGACAAGCGCTACTTTTTCTACAATGAAACCAAATTCTTTTTCTTTGGTTCTTTTTCTTCTAGTTCTAGTTCTTTTTCAGGAACGGAGTTACTATTATCACTTAAATAAAGGCGTTTCTTTATAATATCCCATCTAATGCAGGTCATAGATTTAAATACTTGTGTTTGACCCACAGTTGCTTTCCAGTAAAGTTTCGATGATGGTATTTTTACCAATGACATAAATATTACAATTCCTATAAATTGCGCTCCATTTCGTTTTCGGTAATATTGGCAGATTTGTTTATGTTATCCTGCAGATATTTTATGTCTGATTGTTCAACAATCATGGATATTAATTCTTTTGGAAATAAAAGCAAGAAAAAATCTGAAGAAGTTTCTAACTCAAAGATACATTCTGATAGCACTACAACGCCTTTAAATGCATAGTCACTTTTATTAAAATGCGTCAAATAGACCGATTCTCACAAAAATTTTTTAGGTTTTTTTTTTGACAATTTTATTTATACCAGAGCAAATAGGTTATTTTAATCCGAATTCCTTTGTTCATTGCTATCACTATCATCAGCCTGGGACTGATGATATCAAGGAACATATTCATTGTGGGACAAATACATATTTGTCGCCACAGAAAGAAATGCAAAGAACTTTGTTGACTACATAATCCATACTGAAGAACTGAAAATGAAGTCCCTGAAAATAAAATTCAGGAAATAAACAACCAGATCAATAAACTGCTAAAGTACTGTCGTGAAAACTTAACGTTAAAATTATAACAGTGACTCGCATCCGAGTCGCTTAGCACAAATAATGAAAATATAAGCAATATGCTCACGACTCTGATCCGAGTCTTTTCTTCTTTTCGCATAAAATATTAAAAATTTGTTTAAATTACCCTTTATTTAATATATACTTTATTTATGCATCAATATTTAAAAAAAATACTAGTCAGCACAGCGGTTGATTTCATGAAAATGCGTTGAGCAGTGAAAGTGTACGTTGACTGCGCATGACTCGGATCCGAGTCGGCAGCGCTGTGCGCTTGATGCTCATGACTCAGATCCGAGTCGAAAGCATAGCGAAATTGAAATCATTATTGCTCTGTTAGCATTTGAGTAAAGTTGTCGATTTTTTGTGAGCGTGTGGGTGAAATAGTGTATATTCGAAAAGTGCTGTTCGTTTTCATTTGACATTAGTGTATCAAGGATATTTGTAACAGATATGGAGCATGATGAACCTAGACCTTCAGGCATTAAAAAAGTGAAATTGCAGAGAAATGAACGGGAAAAACTAACACAGGATGAGTTATATAGTATATTAAACAACTCATTTAGCGACGATGAGTTTGATGTGAGTGACGATGACTCCGAATCTCCTTCTGACAATAATTATTCCGGTAAGTAAATTATATTTCTTTTCATTAATCTTAGATAATAAGGGATCATTTATTGTTGTATAGACGATGACATATTTGATGAAATGGCTGGCATTATGGACCGAGACCAAGACAATGACGCACCTGAGGAAGAGGATGTCAGAAACCGAGCTGCAACTTGGAACGATGATGTTCCTGAAATGCGAAGTTTGCCATTTACAAAACGTGCTGGCTTATTAATTGATCCTCCACTGAATGCGAAGCCAATAAATTATTTCAGACTAGTAGCTGATGATCATTTTTTAAACATGGTGGTAAACGAAACAAATTTGTATGCTGAACAAACTTTTTTATCTGAAGTTGGTGGTAAGGAAAATTCTAGAATTTCTAGGTAGAAACCGCTTTCTTTACAAGAATTTTTGGTGATTTTAGGCTTAGTTTTTCATACAGGCACTGTCCGTATTTCAAAATTGGAGGATTATTGGAAAAAAGATTCATTGTTTAATATAAAATGTTTCTCACAGAACATGGGCAGAGATCGATTTCTTCTGATTTTGAGGTGTTTACACTTCGCCCCTAATCCCGTGAGACCTAATAGAGTTCCTGCAGATCGGATATATAAAATAAGGCCAGTCATAGATTTTTTCAACAATAAAATGGCTAGTCTATATTATCCAGGGAAAGATTTATCGTTAGATGAATCTATGGTTCCATGGAAAGGTCGACTTAATTTCAAGCAGTACATTAAGCAGAAACGTCATAAATTTGGAATTAAGCTGTATATGGTAACTGAACCTACGGGTATTGTTCAAAGTGTATTGGTATATGCAGCGGCTTCAGATAACATCATAGGAGGGAAGGCCCATGCTACCAAGGTAGTTCTCGAGATTGCCAATAGATTCTTGGATTCCGGGCATGCCCTCTATATGGACAACTTTTACAACAGTTATTTGTTGGCTAAACATCTTTTAAGAAGGCATACTTTTTGCACAGGTACATTACGCGCAGGTAGATCAGGAAATCCCGTAGAGGTTATCAATGCTAAATTGAGAAAAGGGGAAACTAAAGCACAGTACTGCGATGGGATAATGATTGGTAAATGGCATGACAAAACAGATGTCTTGTATATATCTAGTGAGTTTCCAAATACTCTTACGGAACATACTACAAACAGAGGATGGGAAGTTGTCAAGCCATTACCAATATTAAAATATAACATGGCTGGTATAGATAGGCAGGATCAGATGTTGTCGTATTATCCATGCTCCCGAAAAACACTACGCTGGTATAAGAAACTAGGGCTCCATTTTTTCCAGATAATGCTATTGAATGCCTTTTTGTTGAACAATAAATACTCAGAAAAAAAACTCCGTCTTTCAGATTTCAGACTGAAAGTAATTCGTGAATTACTACCTAAAACAAATAAAGACGTACGACTCAATCCCACTACTGAACATATACCTACCATCATTATTGTGAAATCTGAAAAAGGTGAAACAAAGAGAAAAAGATGCAGAGTATGTTCTTTGTCCAAAATTCGGAAAAACACAATATACGAGTGTGCTGATTGTGAAGGGAAACCCGGTCTCTGCCTAGGTGACCTAGGTCTCTTCTTTAGATCGTGGATCCCTCGCCAACAGCGGTTTCACCAACCGCACCTTTCTCTTCGGAACGTAACCCCCGCGGTTGAAGAGGGATTACTGTACGAAATACTCTGTGATCGCACTTAGATCTTTAGAAAGTAAAACATACCAATGGACTTGATCTCTTAGAAGTAAAACCTACCAAAGGACTTACATCTGTTTGAAAAAGTATATGGTTAACATGCTTTTTCTGTTTCGTTTTTGTATAACTGTACAAAAATTACAAAACCATTTATGTACATTAACTTGTTTGATTAAAATCACTTTTTGTAAATAAAATTATATTCTGTTAAAAACGTATAGTTTTTTTACTTTTCCAACTTTTGGCACTTAGATCTATTAGCTTTTCAGGTTTTCAAATCCTTTTTTAACAATGGAGTACATTGTGGCAAATGGCGAAACAAAAGAAATGTTACGTATATTACCACATAATTTGACAACAAAATGGGACAATTTAAAAAGAAGAGGAAAAATAAGTGTAGCGTCGATGTATATGTCACATAATATCGCAGACAGTCAACATCGATGATTAGTTTCAATGTCATATTACTAATATATGAAATAATCTGTTCTTTTCACCCCTGATTTAGAGGACAAAGTGCGTTAGATTTGCTTCTAGATATAATTCCAATTTCTTGTTTTATAATAATCATAAATCGACTTTTAAAATTTAAAGTCAATGCTAAGCTAATGATTATTATAAATAAATATATACGTATAGTAATCTGTACTTGGTGTTGGAAATCCTTTATGTTGATCTACCACTTTTCACGTCATAGAAATGAAGTCAATATCTTGTATGAATTTCAGTTATTGCTCATTGTGTAATTACACATATTTTTAAATATAAAGCAGACACTAACGTAATGATTATTACGAATAAACTAAAAAGATATTTACTACTTTTTTTCTGGTAGTAATGACTTTGGTTACGACCAATTGGTAAGACTTTGTCGAGTATCATCTTGAGCATAATAAATATATTATAAGGTTAGTAAAATAGTTGCAGATTGTTCTTGAACCAGTCTCATTTAGTCAACAAGTACGTATATATAAACAAGACGATGAGGTCCTCAGAGTTCCACAACAAACTCTTCCGCAGCTCTCTACTTAATTCGAAAGCTACTTTGCTGTGGACTGTCGAAGCGCCCCACCACATCTGTATTATATACATACATTTGTGTGTCTGGTCAAGTAATTTCACAATTTGTGTTGATGACACTAACGTAATGATTATTACGAATAAACTAAAAAGATATTTACTACTTTAGCTTTTTTTCTGGTAGTAATGACTTTGGTTACGACCAATTGGTAAGACTTTGTCGAGTATCATCTTGAGCATAATAAATATATTATAAGGTTAGTAAAATAGTTGCAGATTGTTCTTGAACCAGTCTCATTTAGTCAACAAGTACGTATATATAAACAAGACGATGAGGTCCTCAGAGTTCCACAACAAACTCTTCCGCAGCTCTCTACTTAATTCGAAAGCTACTTTGCTGTGGACTGTCGAAGCGCCCCACCACATCTGTATTATATACATACATTTGTGTGTCTGGTCAAGTAATTTCACAATTTGTGTTGATGACACTAACGTAATGATTATTACGAATAAACTAAAAAGATATTTACTACTTTAGCTTTTTTTCTGGTAGTAATGACTTTGGTTACGACCAATTGGTAAGACTTTGTCGAGTATCATCTTGAGCATAATAAATATATTATAAGGTTAGTAAAATAGTTGCAGATTGTTCTTGAACCAGTCTCATTTAGTCAACAAGTACGTATATATAAACAAGACGATGAGGTCCTCAGAGTTCCACAACAAACTCTTCCGCAGCTCTCTACTTAATTCGAAAGCTACTTTGCTGTGGACTGTCGAAGCGCCCCACCACATCTGTATTATATACATACATTTGTGTGTCTGGTCAAGTAATTTCACAATTTGTGTTGATGACACTAACGTAATGATTATTACGAATAAACTAAAAAGATATTTACTACTTTAGCTTTTTTTCTGGTAGTAATGACTTTGGTTACGACCAATTGGTAAGACTTTGTCGAGTATCATCTTGAGCATAATAAATATATTATAAGGTTAGTAAAATAGTTGCAGATTGTTCTTGAACCAGTCTCATTTAGTCAACAAGTACGTATATATAAACAAGACGATGAGGTCCTCAGAGTTCCACAACAAACTCTTCCGCAGCTCTCTACTTAATTCGAAAGCTACTTTGCTGTGGACTGTCGAAGCGCCCCACCACATCTGTATTATATACATACATTTGTGTGTCTGGTCAAGTAATTTCACAATTTGTGTTGATGACACTAACGTAATGATTATTACGAATAAACTAAAAAGATATTTACTACTTCAGCTTTTTTTTCTGGTAGTAATGACTTTGGTTACGACCAATTGGTAAGACTTTGTAGAGTATCATCTTGAGCATAATAAATATATTATAAGGTTAGTAAAATAGTTGCAGATTGTTCTTGAACCAGTCTCATTTAGTCAACAAGTACGTATATATAAACAAGACAATGAGGTCCTCAGAGTTCCACAACAAACTCTTCTGCAGCTCTCTACTTAATTCGAAAGCTACTTTGCTGTGGACTGTCGAAGCGCCCCACCACATCTGTATTATATACATACATTTGTGTGTCTGGTCAAGTAATTGCACAATTTGTGTTGATGAAGTACGTAAAATATTAATACTTCTGAAAAAATAATACAATTTAGATATATAGGAAAACTGGCTATAAAAAAAAACACCACAACAAAACATTTATTATTAACAAGTACATTATTATATTTATGTTAGATCAAGATTTGGAATGCTATTTGCGTTGTCTCTTTTTTGTGAACAGCTGTTGTGGTAACCTGCAAACATATCTCTATGATGTATGCATTCTTTAATAACCAAAAATCCATTTGTATGTATTCAGCCACTATCATCATGGCTTCTACTGTTAACCTGAAAAAAAAAATAGAATTAGAGTAAATCAACATCTATTATGTTTCAAATAATATTAACAAAAACGAAGGTCAGTATAAATTAACCTGGCTGAACTTTGATGAACTAACTAAGCTGAACTAACGTTGATCAATCAGCAGATTTGTGCAAAACTTGCGTTAATAACCTTTAAACTTCGCCATTGGCGGAAGAAGTAACGAATGTGTAGATTAAGAATAACATGAATCATTTTCAACATCATTGTCCATCTCAAGCCAATATTAAACCGTAGTTTTACATTAAGAGGGGCTAGAGGATTTTTTTATTTTTTTTTATTCGGCATAAAACCCTTCAAGAGTATCCGATTAAAATTTCAGAGTGATCGGGACAAAATTTATGTGAGTTATAGGCATTTAGCAGTTAGTGAGGTGAATGAGTGACGTGATTGAGTGACGTGAATGAATAAAGTGAGTGATTAAATCTCTGTTTTATCGACTACGAAAAAGAGTTTGATCGAGTAAAGCAGACAGAACTCATAGAAACCCTAATACAACATGGTATAGATTATAACACGGTGGCCCTTATTAAAAAGGTATATTGAAATCAAATGGCGTCGATTAAAATAGAGAATCGTATGACAGCAGAAATGTCAATAAAAAGAGGAGTTCACCAGGGTTGTGTACTTTCTCAGATATTGTTTAATATATATTCCGAAAAGATCTTCCAAAACGCCCTCGAAAATATTGAAGGAATAAAAATCAACGGAGAATATCTAAACAACTTAAGATACACAGACGACACCGTCATTATTGCGGACAGTGCTGAGGGTCTGCAAAACCGACTTTTGAATGTCATAATCAGAGAGGGAGATATCTTGGGGCTGAATATAAACACAAAACAAAAGTAACGGCCGTTACACGTGCACCAAATGCCGACATTAATATTCGAATCTCCAACAAACGGAGTATCGAATCTCACAAAAATTCCAGTATCTGGAATCACAAGTATGAGATGTGTAGAAGCCTTTGAGATGTGGGTTTTTCGAAGAATGTTGAAGATCTCTTGGACAGAGCACGTGACCAACAACGATGTGCTGAGAAGAATGGGGACTAAGAGAGAACTCCTGAATATTGTAAAAACCAGAAAAACGAGTTAGCTAGGACATATTTACAGAGGAGAAAAATACAACTTCCTACGACTGATAATGGAAGGGAAAGTGAAAGGAAGAAGAGTTCCAGGAAGAAGAAAATGCTCCTGGTTGAAAAAGTTAAGAGACTGGACAGGCACGGACACACATTCGATACTAAGAACAGCTCAAGATAGAGAGCAATTTGCTGTAGTTATAGCCAACCTTCAGTAATGGAGAGGGCACCTTAAGAAGAAGGGTGATTAAAGTGAGTAAGATGAGTGAGTAGTGTGGGTGAGCTGAGCGAGGTAGTGAGGAGAGTTAGGGGAGTGAGATGACTGACGTGAGTGAGCACTCACATAAAGTTGGAATAAGTACAGAGTCAAGTACTAGTAATTATGCCCACGCGGTAGATAACAATCGAATTACTAGAGCGAAAAAAAGGCTGCAGGTGCCACAAAAACGGCAAAGGCAGGAGCAAAAAGATGCTCTAGATATTTTGGCAGGAAGCACGTCGCTATTTGAGCCAGGAATAGACAATTATGTGTGAGCATAAAAAAAATGCTTGTTTTAACGCATTTTTCTCGAAACAATTGTGTTTAATTTGGTGTTCACTTTATCTCAAAAACTACCAGACCGATGCTGCTCAAATTGTGCACACTTCTGTTATAGATAAATTACTAGGTCGCAACATCGAGACATGATCCATTTTGTTGTAATAATTAATTTAAAATAATCAAATTAGTAAAATTTTAACAAATAATTTTGAAAAATTGGTCTTTTTTTACTTCTCAAATTTGGGTATGGTATAAAATTTGGGCTGACTATATGGGTATATCGAGGGTAACAGTTTCAAGAATTGAAATTATATCAAACAAATGGTGAAATGGTCTAAGTTTAAGAAGAGTTCTGTGCCATTCTACGATTTCCAAGATGCATAGCTGCAGTTATTTGTACTTTAAAAAGAATTGATTCTTATGGAGGTGCAAATGCAGAAATATATCGTTCAGAAAAAGAATTTTTGCATTAACACATTCATCTCCGGCAACGCGCCTGGCGCGTTCATATATATATTGTCATATCCCAGCAACGCTCCTAGCGCGGTCTTTTACCCTTTTATATATATTTGCTTTATTTGTAGCACGCCAGAAAACAGAACAAAAAATGAACTGGCACATAAAATAATACATAATTTATGCCTATGTAAACTTGGATTTAATGTTAATATTTTGACTATCGTAATGCACATTTTGTAGGTCTAAATAATTATTTTTCTTCAGTTGACTGGAATATTGTTTTTGATGATTCAAATATTAATATCTCAGTAAATAATTTTTATGAAGTTCTTTCTGAAGCAATATCACTCTTTGTTACGAAAAAACCTTATAAACCTTAAAAATTTCCTCGTTGGTTTTCTCCAGATTTAAAAAAACTTGTTATTTCAAAAAAAACTGGCCGTGCTAGATTCAAACGTACTCAGTTAGCAGCTGATTATATCTTATTTTCAGATCTTAGAACACAATGCAAAACATTAACAGATCAATGCTACAGATCTTATATCTCCAAGATTGAGGAATCTATTCACTCAGACTCAAAACAATTTTGGAACCATATAAACTCTGAATAAAAGCCACGGAATTCCAAATGTCACGCATTTTAATGACTTGTTAGCTGAATCAAGTGAGGAAATAGCAAACTTGTTTGCGAGCCACTTGTCTAGTGTCTTTCGCTCAGACAAAGTTAATTTAAGTAACTTCAATTATAAAGTAAAAAATTTTGTTGACATTCCACTTATCCAATTCTCACTTTCTGAAGTCTCCGAGTCTATAAATAGTCTAAAGGATAAACTGAGTTATGACCCTGATAATACATATAACCTTTACATGTATTATTTAATTTATCTTTGAGACTACACACCTTCAAGTGGCGTGAGTTATATAACTCCCGTATGACAGAGAGAATATAAAAAATTATAGGCCTGTTATGTTATCTGCCATCCCTAAACTTTTTGAACTAATTCTAAACAAATATCTTACTTGGCATTGTAGGAATCTCTTGATTAATGAGCAACAGGCAGGGTAAATCTACATCTACAAATCTTGTTTTGTATCATGATTACATTATCAGGGCTTTCGAGGATGTGTACCAAGTGTACTCCATCTATACTGATTTCTCGAAGGTCTTTGACACAGTAATCCATTCTTTACTCATCTTTAAATTAAGATGTATTAGCTTTCCTGGGTGGTTTCTTTCATGGTTAAGTAGTTATCTTGATGAAAGAATTCAGTTTGTTTTTATAAAAGGTTCACTTTTAATTCCTATCTTTGTCAGTTCAGTGGTCCCCCAAGGTTCACATGTGGGTCCTCTTCTCTTTAATTTGTTTATTAATGATATTTCTGAGGTAATAAAGGTTTGTCAGTTTTTGCTATTTGCTGATGACCGTAAGTTATATTTTAAAGTTTCAAATCTATCTGATTGTCTAAGGATCCAGGAAGACCTTACTTCCCTGTATAATTGGTCACTTTCCAATGGTCTCCAGTTAAATAAAGATAAGTGTTTTGTTATATTCTTTAGCAAATCTAAAAATAATGTGTTTGACTATCACATTAATACAAGCCTTCTATCAAGAGTGACTGAAATAAAAGATTTGGGAGTGTTATTTGACAGTTCCTTATCATTTATCCCCCACATCAACAATTTGTCAAATAAAATTTACTGAAATCTAGGTTTTATCACAAGAAAAACTCTAGAGATCTTTCAGTACCCACATATAGAATTTTATATCTTACTTTCGTCCGTAGCATCCTGTCTTATGCTTCTATAGTATGGTCACCATACTATTTTAACCATATTCACACCCTTGAAAAAATTCAAAATAAGTTTCTCCGGATTTGTGCTTATAGATTAAACTTAAGGAACATGCCTTCGGTAGAACGAAGGTCAAGGCTAAATATCAGTTCCTTAGAAGACTACAGAACTAAATGTGATCCAGTTTTTCTCCATAAACTACTTGACCATACCACTCACTGTTCTGATTTATTAAGTCTTATCGACTTTAGTAACACTAGAATTCTTAGAGACATGCCTTTGTTTTCTATAAAACACTATCACGCTAACTATGGCAAATTCTCTCCTATAAACAGGATTCAGATCCTGGGAAATGACTAGCCAATCTTATGATCTGCTGGATATAAAATCTGTAAGATTTAAACAATGTTTGACTGAGTATGTTAGGAATCAAAGATGAGTGACATTTAACTTGGGAGTATTCATTTCATTTCATTTTATTAAGATCATTTCATTTTATTTTATTAAGATCATTTCATTTTATTTTATTAAGATTATTTCATTTTATTAAGATCTTCAGGAAATTTAATTTAATTTATTTAATTTAATCATTTGTTTAATTTACTGTATTTAATCATTTGTTTAACAATAATTATTTAATCATTATTTAATACTTAGTTTTAGTATGTACTTGTATTATGGTTAGAATATTTTATTTTTGTTAAATTTTGTAAAATGGGAACATTTCATAAATAAATAAAATAAATAAAATTTCACCCATTTTAAAGCACTCCATCCAATAGTAGATAAGGTGTCAACTATTAGGGAGCACTTGATGTCAACTAGTGGCTCTGTTGTTTATTATGTATTTGTCCTCAGGCTGTTTGGTCAAGATGCCGCCTATAAAAGGGCAGATGTTCCGCTACATTGAAGCAGGCATGGAAGCAGCTATTCAGGAATGCAGACGAGGTGTGCAAACTACAGCTGCAGCAAAAAAATTTGGTATGCCAAGAGTAACTCTTCTGAACAAAGTAAAGGGCAAAACACCAAGAAAACGAAAAATGGGAATAACATGTTACCTTAAAGAAAATAAAGCTATGCTGGTAAAATGGGCAAAGGCAATGGTTAAACAAGGATTCTAATAAGGAAGGAGAATTTGCAACACAGTGTCAAGAAAATGGTAGACAATCTAAATATTGAAGTTCTATTTAAAGGGAGTGGTAGATCTGGAAAAAATGGCATAGCAGTTTTTTAAAACGACATCCATTGCACAACAATCTCAAAATTTGACTTCATACAGAGGGATCTGAGTATACGTTCAGAGACATTGCCACATAAATCAACACAATCAACACTAGAAAACCCATAAAATAAATTATCTAACATGTTATTACCTAGTCCCTTAGGTGCTCTATTTTGGCCAATGCCTAAAGTAAATTCAAAAAAAAAGAAAGAAAGAAAAAGTCCTCTTTGTCATATCATCTCATGCATGGCAAAAATACCATGAGAGCAAAGAGAGAAAAAAGATTGAATTAGAAGAGAAAAAGAGACAAACTGAGGAAAGAGAAAGGAAGAAAAAAGAGAAGAAGCACGAAAACTTAAGACTATTGAAGAACTAGCAAAGAACAACCAAAAGATTTTGAATAAAAAATCTAAGACTGATTATAGCTAAAGTACTGAAGAAGAATGGTTAGAGTCTGAAAATAGTATAGATGATACTTGATGATGAAGAAAATGAGTGTAGAGCGAGAGGAGTACCAGAATACAAGTATTACTATTAAGCAGAGTGATTATGTAATTGTTAAGTTTCCTGGGAAAAAAAAAATTCTCAAATATGTTTGTATAGTCCAGACAGTTACAAAAGAAGACAATATTGAAGTTTTGGTGATGAAAGCATGTGACAAGTCTAAAAGCTTACTTAAAAAAAATGATCAAGACATTAGTATCATAAGTATTTCACAAATCATAACGGTTTTTGAAATACCAGGGATGGTTATTTGATTTTTTGTTTATTGTAATATAAATATTGTTTTGTATGACCCATTGTACTAGTATAAAAAGTTATTAATTTTTAGTTACAATAAAGTATTTTACTTCTTGAGACTGAATGTTGCATCTTACTTATAGTGTTCACAATTAGTGCCTTTACCTTAGTGTGGTTACAGTTTGAAATCATATTTGATGACACAGTTAGTCAAGATGCTAAAACAGAAGCAGATAATCTTTAGAATGAATCTCCCATATGAATTATGAATGTTGTGGAAATGCAGTATAGGGTATGGAGACAATGATTCCCAATTTTTAATAAAAATGAGATTAAATTTAAAAGTGACTGAATGTAATAATAGCTACAGCAGTATTTCGTAACATCACCATAGAAAATGGATTCTTGTTTCCTGTGAGTCTAGATCAACAAGAAAACCATTTAATTAAAGCCATAAAAAGGAAAAAAAAGAATTTCACCTTGAAATTGAGGAAACATTGTGAATTATGTATTAGACAACAGTTTGCAGAACTCAATTCACAATTTCTAAAAAATATTTTTCAGGTATAAGAGGTATACAAGATATTTTCTGAATGTACCAGGAGGTGCTCTTAGGAGATTCAAGCAGTCCACTTACAGGGAATCAAACTGGCAGCTTTTTTAGCCACATTGGATTCAGTTGGAAGAGATACATGTATTTTTGTTAGGGAGAATTTGAATCTTAATGTGAATTTTAATTTAGAAAAGTGTATTGAATACCATATGATTATGTTAAAGAAGGTAAATAAAAGTATATGTTTATATTAAAGTCCATCTGGCCCTTTTGACACCTGTTTAAAATATTTAGATGGACTTTCTGAAAGTGTTTGTCTTGGCAGGTGGCATTTTTGGGCCTACCCGAGGAGAAAACTTTGGGTACTAATGTAAATTTTTTGTTAGGTGATTTTAATTTGCCTTTTTATGGTAATAGGGGCTGTGCAAAATGTGATTTGTTAACCAATTTTATTGATATTCATAATCTTACCCAACACTCAGTGTACAATCACATGCAAAGAAGGTTGGATTCAGTATTTTCAAACATGAATGTAAACAATTTAATTAAATGTAATGTACCACTTGTTAATGAGGAAATATATCATCCTTGTCTTGATTTTATTGTCACATTTAATTGTTTAGATTCAACCAAGAATTGTATTAAAAATTCATTTTTCTATGACTATGCAAATGGTAATTTTCATCTTTTATATGACCTCATTCAAGATATGGACTGAACAGAGCTGGAGGGGTGCTTGGATGTGGATGTATGTATGTAGTTGTTTTATGAAAAGCTGTATGCATGCATTGATCAATCAGTACCCAAAAAACAGTTGAGGAATGTATTAAGAACAACAAACAGGTATCCTACTTTCTTTGCTTCAGAACTTATATCGAAGATTAAACGTAAGACTCGTCTTCATAGGCAGGTAAATAAATCTACAAATGCTTTGGTTTTGGCTTAATATAAATCGCTGAAACGAGAGGCGAAACAGCTTAGTAGAGAAGTATATAGGTGTCATAATGAAAATATTGAGAATAATGTACAAACTGATCCTAGTAGTTTTTGGTCTTTTATAAAATCCCATGGTGTAAATAATAAAAGATTGATGACATCGAAATTATTAGACAAAAGAACCAAAATGACTATCTACAGAACACTGATTAGACCCGTAGTAACCTATGGATGTGAAACTTGGGTAATGACGAAAAAAGATGAAGCCCAACTCAGGACATTCGAGAGAAAAATACTGAGGAAAGTATATGGCCCGGTACAAGAGGAAGATGGCACATGGAGAATCAGGAGAAACGACGAGGTTAATGAGTTAAATGAAGGTTATGACATTGTAAGATTTGTGAAAAGTCAAAGACTGTCATGGCTGGGACATGTGCAGAGACAAAACGATGCAAAAACAACAAAGAAAATGTTACAATGGAAGCCCATAGGAAGGCGAAAAAAAGGAAGGCCCAGAACGAGATGGTTGGATGACATGGAAGACGACCTGAAAACAATGAACATAAGACAATGGAGAAGAAGGGCACAAGAGAGATCTGAATGGAAGGACATAGCCAGACAGGCAAAGACCCATCCAGGGTTATGATGCCAAAAGAAGACGAAGAAGAATGGTGTAAATAATACAATTCCAACAGAGGTCTCTTATGGGGTTGTGGACATAAGTGGCTGTCAGGATATTGACAATGTTTTTGCAGAATACTTTGGTGATGTATTTCAAAGATCAAATAGTATCAATAGTACACTGAATCAGGGGGGCTTTTACTTTTCAAAAATACAGTTGAGAATGTTCTCCAAAGCATTAAAAGACTAAAGCCAAAAAAAGCCACAGGTAATGACAATATACCAGCATACATTTTTAAAGATTGTGCAGACTCTTTCTGTCCCTCTCACACTAATTTTTAATTTGTCCCTTAAACAAAGTAAATTTCCAGATAGCTTAAGGCATGCAGTTATAGCACCTATATTTAAATCTGGTAATGCTAGTAACATTGAGAACTATAGGCCTATATCTGTCATCAATTCAATTGCTAAGATATTCGAGAGTGTGCTTTATAACAATATTTTGAATTACTTTGGAGATAGGTTCTGTCCAGAACAACATGTTTTTTTACCAGGGAAGTCCACTTGTGTCAAATAATAAAACTCAGCTGGATGTCATTTTTACCAACTGTACAAAAGCTTTTGATAAGATTGATCACTCTATACCTATTGAAACGCTAAGCAAATTTGGTTTTAATTCAGAAGCATGTATGTTTATGAGGTCATATCTTTCTGATAGGTTAAATCAAGTTAAAGTGGGGAACAGTTTATCTAAGCCATTTATGTCAACATCAGGTGTACCATAAGGTAGCAACTTGGGTCTTCTCTATATTTATTCTGTTCTCTATATATATTCTCATTTATGTCAACATCAGGTGTACCACAAGGTAGCAACTTGAGTCTTCTGTGCTCTATATCTATTAACGATTTACTTCACTGTGTGAAGTTTTCGACAAGCCTGCTATTGGCAGATGATTTTAAGATTTTTCGAGAAATTTCAACTTTGCAGGACTCTGAGATGCTGCAATGTGATCTGATCTCAGTAAGTCAATGGTTCGATGATAACAAAATGTTTCTAAACACTTCTAAATGTCATGTTTTTCGACTGTTCTCAAGTAATAAGACTGATTGTTCACCCATAAATAAGATGTTAGAAGAATGTCACCCAGTGATAATTAACTGTGATATAGACTTTAAATTCTTCTGTGAAACAAATAAAAGTTGTTCTTGAAACAAATTTCTAGTCTGCAAAAGTTGTTGTCTTTAAATTTAATTTAGATGTATAGTGTTTTTTACTTGTTTTATTCTATATAGGTTTAGTTTTTAATATAGTTATTAGTTTTTAGCAGTAGTAAGCATTCTCTCAATATAATAACAATCATTTTGTGTTTTAAAGGAGTTCAAATAAATAAAAACTTTCTTGATAACATTTCCCTGGATTCTGAGATACAGTGTGAGATGGCAGGAGTATGTAAACTTGGTTTCTCTGACCACAAAGGACAACAGGTTGGAAGAAAAAATTACTTTTAGCCAATTACACAAAAAGGGTCTATGACTGTTTCATAATAAAATATCTCAAATAAGTTTGGACTTTGTGAATGTGAGAGAAATGAATGTGAATGAGAAGTTTAACAGATTTATGAATGTTCTGGAAAAAGCTTATTTGGAATCTTTCCCAGAGAACAGGTATAAGGTAAGGGATAATCAAACAAATAAAATTAATTGGTTTTACAATGATTTAAAAGCTATGCGTAATCAACTGCACTTTTTGGAACCACTTAAAAACCAGAATGCAAGAAGCAAGGCAAATAACAAGATAACAACATCATCAGCAATTCCATTAATAAAAAGTCTATGTGGAAAATCATAAATGAACATCATGCTAATAAAGAAAAATACTAGCCAACCTCCTAATCAGTTCAAATAACTTTAGTGATTACTTTTCACAGATAGCATCCAACTTGATCAAACACATCACAGTTTCAAATCTGAATCAAATTGATAGAACACAAATAAATATATTAAGATCACTTTTATTGCTCAGAAGTGACTTTCAATAGAGTACAGGATATTATCAATAATTTATAAAATAAAAACAGTTGTAACAATCTTGGATTGAATGTAAAGTTGATCAAAAAACCAAAAAATATAACAATTACACTTCCTAAGCTAATTAATACAGTAGGTACCAGCTACGAAGAACCAGCTCAAATCCTTATTTTCATACAGATTCGATCTGAGCACCCTTTTACATAATTATCCACTCTTGCTAGTAGCACAGCGTTAACCGTTCGGTGCCGTTAATTATATAAAAAGCATAATCAGGCCACTGTCCCCCTCTTAGAATACAATCAGCACACGCCATATGCGCGAGGTTTTATCTTCTTATGAGCTGAATATAGTATCTACATCAAAGAACATGTTTTTCGTGTCTTTAAAAAAGCAACAATTTGTCAATCTTCAAAAAAGGGGACTCAAATCTGCCAGAAAATTATCAGCCAGTCTCACTACTGCCAATTATTTCGAAAATTATGGAAAAGTGCATGGCACTACAAATAGATTACTTTGAGGACAATGGTACGTTTTCTATATGTCAATTCAGTTTTCTCAAAAATAAAAAGTACAGTATTTTGAACAATATATTATATATTACAGAGTTATTTCATAAGCTTCAATTTAACTCTTTTGTGTGACTTGAGCAAGGCTTTTGACTTGGTCAGTCATGAAATCTTACTGCAGAGATTAGAAAAATATAACTTTTGTTCGGAGAGTAAGTATTGAGCTTATAAAATCATATCTGAAAGAAAGGGTACAGGTTGTGAGGATTGGTGGGGTGTTACCATCAGAGAGTGTGTTATATATTTGAGTACCCCAGGGTTCAATACTGTTCCCTATTTTATTTTTGATTTATATAAACAATATTCCAAACATAAGGCTAAATATAAACTCTGCAGATGACACTATGGTGGCTTTTGGAGCTGATAATATTAAAGATGTGCTGGAGAGTTCTATGGTAGCATGGCAGATGACTAAGCAATGATTTACTGCAAATAGGTTGATTCTGAACAATAATAAAACTAAACAAGTGATTTTCAGAATGAGATGTATGTAATATGAATGCTGGAGTCAGTGATATTGGATTTTTGGAGTTCTTTTGGACCCAGAATTACAGTGGGGCCCACATATTATTAACTTATGAAAAAGTAATAAGAAATAAAAGCCTCTTTATTTTGAGAAATCTTTCAAAATGTATCTAACTGAAGACTATATGTACTACATATCACTCCATATTCCACTCACATCTTTCATACCCTCTCCTTGTCTGTGATCATGTAGCTGAAACTCACAGGGTATTTGGTCTGCAGAAAAAGGCAGTGAGGGTCCTTGCTTGTTTGGGATTAAGAGAAGCCTGACGTCCAGCACTTAGAAAATGCATGAAGGGAAATATCAATCCTTATAGAGGTCAGATCAGCATGGTTACAATACTAGACACAAATAGAATATGATACCCGCATATTGGCATTTGAAAAAGTGTCAAAATAGACCAGAGTATTGGTCAATAAAATATTCTGTATGAAAATATCAGAAACTTGTCTGAAAAGGAATTTGAAAATAAAATTAAAAAAATATTGATAAAAAATTCCTTTTATTCAATTCATGAATATGTGACATGACATGAATATAAACTATTACATACAGAAGAAAAGAAAATTGACTGAAGAAGAGAGAAAATGTGAATAAAGAAGTGCAAGAACTACAAGAATAAGAAGCCAACAGAAAATAATTCAAAATGAGAACAAAGATGTGTAGAGATAAGGGTAATATATTGACAGAACAGCAAAAAATACAAAGAAAATGGACAGAACATTGTAAGGAAAACCTTGAGGTAGATAGGGGAGAAGCAAACGATATACGATAAAGCAGACAACAGGGAAAATAGTCTACCAACGATAGCTGAGATTGGAACAGCAGTAGTAAAATTAACAAAGATGTGGTTCAATGAGGAGCAGTTGCCAGTAGAGTGAAATCATTCAATTGAAAGCAGCATACAAAAGAACTTTATTGATGAAAGGCATAGAAATGCTGAAAACATAGTTGGCAAATACCAATATGGCTTCTGCAGGCAGAGAACAATACAACAAGAAACAAGTGAATTTATCATCTACACATTATGACTTCAAAAGTACATATGACAATATAAAATGAGAATTTTTCATACAACTGACAAAACACTTTGTGATAGGGTCAGAGAAGAAGTGGAAGACCCAGAACAAGGTTCCCAGATAAAAGCAATGAAGTTATGAGAAATATGGGAATCCATGCTTAGCTGAGGATGGATCGTTCCTCGAGGAAAAATAATAAAAGTGTGAAAATACTATCATGTTAACCATAAGGACAATAAGAGAAATAATAGATGCATTTAATCAAATAGAATGAACTGCACAAAATGATGGCCTTAAAATTAATTAGGCTAAAACAGAATATATACATGCAAGGAAAAATGCAGCTGCAGAATCTAAAAATATAAGAATACAACATTGAGGGGGCAAAAATCTTTAATACTTAGCATCTTTAGTTACATCTGATAACAATGTTGTAAGGGAAGTGAAGAGGAGAATATCCATTGCCAATAAATGTTACCATAGCTTAATTATGTAACTCGGATCAGACATTGTCACAAGAAAAACAAAATGCCAAATATACAAAACCCTAGTAAGACTTGTTCACGTATGGTTCATAAACCTGTACACTCTCTAAAAGGGTGGAAAGATTATAAGCTACATTTGAAAGAAAAATCTTGCTACACACACAAAGGCACAAAAGAAAATAGAATTTGGCAAAGAAGATATAAGTTTGAACTATATACAATATACCAGGATCCAAATATAACATTTATTTAAATTAGAAAGCTGCATTGGAATAGGGCATCTGGAAAGAAGAATGGAAGGAGAAACAATAATCCAACAAGTGCCAATAGGAAAAACAATAAGAAATCATCTAATTCCGTTCTACCCATAAGGAGTAGAGATAGAAAATGATATAACAACCTTAGATATAAAAAATTGGAGATACTGAAACAAGCTTGTTGAGCCATAATGATGATTATTAGAGCTGAGGCATGGATATTAAAAAATGTAATTAAAAAAAAATCAGCATTTGCAGATGATATCCATATCATGGCCAGACACAGAAGAGATATATGATATAGTTAATGAAAATTGGATAATATTTTTACCTTATTCAAGTAACAAAGGTTACTGAAAGAATGGAGTTAGTTAAGAGTGTAAATAAAAACGAAAAAGGAAGTTTTCAATACTGTCTAATTATATTGTTTGGTAGATTTTAACTTTTCCATAGCAATGTAGAACAATCCCAACAGAAGTATTAATCACAAATGCCATTTAGTTATCCCGATTTAACAAATAAAATAGTTTGGCCTCCAAGAGCTATTACCAATTTATCTCCACAAACAAGTGTGGCAACTTGCCGATCGATTATAATTTAATAATTTGATTATCATATTTAGAAATGTATTCAGTCAGTATTCAAGAAAAATTAAGAATAGGATTAAGACGTAGTTATGAACTAAGCATATACTTACATTCCCTAGTTGTCGTCGACGATACATTTTATGTGGTCAAATATAAATTCAAGCGTTTGATCATAGATTCATCTTTTAGAGAGAATATGTTTGCAGATGTAACATTTCGAATTTAACAGCATTACTTCAGTAACTAAGCCCTTTACACTTGTTGGCGGCAGAAGCAGAACACACAACGCCAGGTACCTTCCCTCCCTGCCAAAAACAAAATGGATGTAGGTCTATTTCCGCTTTCCGGCACGCCAGCGCATGACCTTACTACATCCGATCCTCTGTTATGCCGTTCAGATCAGATCAGATCAAACCGGAAATTGAATAAATAACGACCATGGATAAGGATGAGAGTTACTATGGCAAATGGCAATGCAGCTAGCCTGTCTAAATAATGCCTACTTTTATGTACAATACTGAGCCTTTAGTAACTAAATTAGTCAAAACATAACTTTTTTATCATCGGCGCGGTCGTTAACTAACCTTGGTCGGCGCGGAATTACACTAGAACATCTCTCTCCGCGAAAGTAACTATTATAAACATGGCAACAATGTTAGATGAAAAAATTTAGTTAAGCTCTATGTGATAGAGCAACAAATTATTCTGACTATAAAATCGATTGTATATCTCATTGTTCAATAATCGATTATTTATTTATTAGATTTTTCTTTAAAAACTGATGTAATAGAGACAGGGATATTAAACCGATATTAGTTTGATTTCTTTGAATAGACAGGAAATCATTTGTAGGTTATTATAAAACCAATTATTAGTTGTTTGGTGAAGTAATAAACTAGATGAAGAACTGGAGGACAATAAGAAAAGCCGATATTTTAAAGTTTAGTGTGAGTGTTCTGCTTGGTGAACACAAATAAGGGGGCAACAAAATTTAAACATTTGAAATTTCACTTGTTTCCCATGATAATTATATGGATTTTTGTGTGAGTGGTTTTAATAAGTAAGATAACCTCCCTTAAAAATAATAATTTTTACTTATACGAGTGCATTTTCTTCCTCTATGTACTTCTTATCCTGTTTCCATGAATTGGATATTACCTACTTCCTATTCCTGTATTGTATGAAATAATCTAAATATAGTCGGTTCGCTAATCCCTGTCCGAACTGTAGTTATTTAGTAATTATTTTTTGCGAAGTTAGTTACTTTTTGGTAGACTAGAAGTGACTGGAAATTACTATACAACCAAGCACACGTGCTCATAGCGTATTTCATTAGAGTATTTCGTTTGCCTTTTTTGCAAACTTATGCTATTGCAAACAATACATAATATTCTATTATTCCTATCAGAAACTAGTTTTGGACGACCCGGGATTTGACCTTTTTTATCTAACATACTGTATAATGCGGATTATATAACACAATATTGAGTACGTTTTGTGATTATATATCATTTGAAATATTGCTTATTCAGCATTATTATCATCATTTTTAAAAACATAATAAATTAACTGGAAAATATTAAACGTTTATTGAAAATATGCTCAAGAAACTAGAGCTAAATGCTACCAAAATTTAAGTTGGTTGCCTAGATTTGGCCCAACTCAACGATATAAACTAAATTACCCTAACTTTGTTATAAAATATATTTTTTTATATATTATAATAGCTTACTTTCTTTATACATGTTATAAATTTTTAAGTGAATTTGATTTTTGGCGCTATGTCAAACTGAACTGTATGTTAACCGAAATGTTTTTGTTATTAAGAACATTTGTAACATTTACATAATTCGATAAAAATATTATTTTAATGATAGACTTACCTCAAACAGGGTTTCATTCGGCAAATAATTTTAAAAAATGGTATATATTTTGAATAAATCTTTGTGCAGTTTGATTACCTTGTAATTTAACAGCATCCTTACATATTAACTTTTAAAGAACATTTATCGCAATTTTTATTTAATATAATTTTTAAAGAATATTTATCGAAAAACTTACCAACGCATTAGCTGATGGAACAAGTGGAAAACTTTGACTATCCATAATAAGAAAATTCAAAATAGAACTAACTAATTAACTAAATAGAACTAACAACGAATTAAACAAAAAAAACGAGTGTGGCAGTCCAGTGAGACTGCCGGTGGAAGTTACACTTCTATACACGCATTCGCCGTTCCAAATTTATTTGGGAGTCAATCTGCACAATCATTACATATGTAATGCTATAGGTAAGACATAGCAGAAAGAGAAACAGAATTAATAACAACTTACTAACAATTAATAAACAACTTTTGACCTGTAATAGGAGTATAGTAAATGAAGGATTGAATCAATATTTTGATGAAAATGTATATTTTTATTTTTATATATGTATGAAAGGAGTTGAATGCAAAAATTTTTTTACACATACTCTGCAGTAAAATTCATTGTTTATTTCGTTATTAATATAATAATACAATACAAATGAAAACGCAATATTCATAAGTATTTAAAAATGATAATAATATATATAACTTTTCTACTTACGCATAGATATTTAATTTACCATGTAATAATATTAATAAAAAAGTCCTCCCCGACTGGAAATCGAAACCCGGTCTCCCGCGTGACAGGCGGGGATACTGACTACTATACTACCGAGGACATGACACAAACGTATTTCAAAATTGACAGCTCTGGATCATACAGTGATTTATTGAGATTATTATTTTGAGATACAAAAGACTAATATAATTATGAACATTTAATAAATAATACAAAACATATCACATAAATAATAATATTAATAAATATTTTATTACATATATAATATTATATGTATATATATATATATATATATATACATATATATATATATATATATATATATATATATATATATATATATATATATATATATATATATCTTTATATAATATATATATATATATATATATATATATATATATATATATATATATATATATATATATATATATATATATATATATATAATATTAAATTATATATAAAAAAGGAACATTTTTATATTCGAGAGGGGAAGAGAGAGAAAACATATCTTCTGTCTCTCTCTTACTCATTATCTTACATATGTAATGATTTCACAGATTCACTCCCATACAAATTTCCAACGTGGAGCGCGCGTATAGAAGTATAACTTCAATAATAGAACAATAAAACTATATTGACTAAAATAAACAACAATAATACAAATATTTACTACAATATGTTAAATTGTAACAACTCAAATATTATATTTTAAATATACAGGGAAAATATTATGAGTTTAGTATACACTTTCACTCTTTAGAATAATTCTCCTTTTTTCAATGAAAGAAGTCTGCAACAGTAAGTATATTTTGAACTATTAATACTGAGAGCTAGGAATTTTTGTGCTGTAGGTTTCCGACTATGAATCTGTCAAAATATCCCCGAGCTAAGCCAATACACCTTAACAATGATAATGCGAAAAATGTATTGCAAATAGAGCAAAGAAGATCGAAAAGAATATTCTTTGAATATATTAAAATAGAAGCTGACATGGATCTGCTACCAAAAGAGTTGAGCATGTTGTTGGTATGAAAGGAGAAATCTAAATTAAATTATTGTATCCTGTTTTATATGTATGGATTTATTATCAGGAAAATTGTTCCTAAACTAAAGTGTTTAGATTGCATTCAATGTTTATTTAAAGCACAATTCGATCATTGTTATGCTTCTGTTGAGAAATTTGACAGGTTAGTGAATTTAAAAAATAATGGGGGTTAGTGATTACCACAAAAGACACTTTCAGATTTTCAGAAAAAACCTTGTTGGTAAATGGTGACTTCAAAAATCATTTGTTTGTGAATGCTAAGATAGCCGATGCATTGTTGTGTCTGTAGTAAATAACCTTTCTTCAATCTGCATGTGGTGGGTAGACAAATATTCGGATAAAAATAATAATACTACTTCGTAAGTTGTTTGAAGATGATTGTAATATGTCAAGTTTTGTGTACGCCAATTAATTAGTTCACATAATTCATGAAATTTGGACATGACGTTACGTCAAATTACTTATTTTTATATAAAAACTAATGTTATAGATAAGAAATCGCTTGTAGGTTATTATAAATATAACAAAGCGTTTGTAGGGTCGGTTATTTAGTTGTTTTTAGGATTATATAATTAAAAAAACAATTAAATAATTCTGAGTGCGCCATCTGCTAGCCAAACGCCAGACTAATTAGTATTGAAAATAAACTAATTTATTACATTTAAATAAAAACTAATCTATGACAAATAATTTGTAGGCTATTATAAAATTAACAGGTTGTTTGTACGTTGGGCTATTTAGTTGTTTTTAGGATTAATAAATTGAAAAAAAAAACAATTAAGTTATTTTGTGTATGCGCTATCTGCTAGCCGAATTCCAGACTAATTATTATTGAAGAAAAACTCATTACATTTTTTAAATAAAAACTAATGTTAAAGATAAGAAATTGCTTGTAGGTTATTATAAATATAAGAAAGCGTTTGTAGGGTCGGTTATTTAGTTGTTTTTGGAATTAAATAATTAAAAAAAACAATTAAATTATTCTTAGTGCACCATCTGCTAGCCGAACGCCAGACTAATTAGTATTGAAAATAAACTAATTTATTACATTTTTTAAATAAAAACTAATCTAATATATGGCAAATAATTTGTAGGTTAATATAAAACTAACAAGTCGTTTATAGGTTGGGCTATTTAGTTGTTTTTAGGATTAAAAAATTGGAAAAAAACAATTAAATTATTTTGTGTATGCGCTATCTGCTAGCCGATTTCCAGACTAATTATTATTGAAGGAAAACTCATTACATTTTTTTAATAAAAACTAATGTAATAGATAGGAAATAGCTTGTAGGTTATTATAAATTTAAGAAAGCGTTTGTAGGGTCGGTTATTTAGTTGTTTTTAGAATGAATTAAATAATTAAAAAAACAATTAAATTATTCTGAGTGCGCTATCTGATAGTCGAACGCCAGACTAATTAATATTGAAAATAAACTAATTTGTTACATTACATTTAAATAAAAACTAATCTAATATATGGCAAATAATTTGTAGGCTATTATAAAACTAACAGGTTGTTTGTAGGATGGGCTACTTAGTTGTTTTTAGGATTAAAAAATTGGAAAAAAACAATTAAAGTATTTGGTGTATGCGCCATCTGCTAGCCGAATTCCAGACTAATTATTATTGAAGAAAAACTCATTACATATTTTCAATAAAAACTAATCTAATAGATGGCAAATAATTTATAGGTTATTTTAAAACCAAACCAAAGAGGCATTAGCCCAGTCTGGTTATACAAAAATCATTGATTTCACGGCAAAATGTTTCGCAGATATCTGAAGCTTTTAAGACCTAGGTGGGGGTTACTAGATGACGAATAGATAAAAAGATACTCCTATTTTTACCTTGCGTTTTTTTAAACAATAATTTATGGTCAGAATTTGATTTTTTTATACAATTACATATACAATACAATTTTTTTATATCAACAATATCTTTATTTTCCCGTTTTTTCAATTAAAATTGGTAAATAATTTACGGAGATATTTGCAAAAAAACAGTTTTTTTGCACTAATTTATAAATTTAATTAATTCTTTATTAACAAAATAAAATGTTATTAATACATTTCAACAATGACGAATTACCGTCCTTTAAATTTGTGCAAAATTTCCCCCGATCGGTCAAATAGTTTAAAAGTTATTCAATTTGTTTATCCCTGGGAGTAATTATTTAAACCATGAATTTAAACTTGCCCTATGAATGATGCTAGATACATTTAAGAAATTTCATAGGATTCTTTAAGACTTATACTATCTCAGAAGTTAAATAAATATTGAGTTTTCATCGAAATTATTTACAAAATAAACGTTTGAAAAAGGGGTATGTTTTTTACTTATAAACAATTGTAATAACTTCTACATTTTTTAAGCTACAGACTTGTACGTACAACCATTAGATAGCTGGTAAAAAAACTCACATTAAACAAAAAAAAATAAACCTTCTATGAACAATAGGAACGAAGTTAGCGACAATTTTTTTGTTAATTATATCTCCATTGTTTATAAACATTAAGAAGTAAAATTTGCACAAATTTTGAATGAAAATCTAAACTTTATATTGAATTTTATAGCTATAAAATTCATCCAATTTTTCGAAACTTAAAACCTTTCGAAACGAAGTTACTTTCGAAAGATCGACATAGGAAAGTGGAGCGGAAACTGTTTTATAAATATTATGGTTACGGATTTATCATTAAAAAGCTTCAACAGTTCTGTAGGAATTTCATCCGGTCCATTTGCTTTTCCATTTTTAGCGTTTCTTATGGCGTATTCTACTTCTTCTTTCAATATGTCTGGCCCAGTTGCATTGATTATCTGAGTTAAGTTGTTTCTGTCGTCTTCAAATAATTCATTCAGGTATTCTGTCCATCTTTTTATTTTATTCTCTAGATCTACAATAAGATTTCCATCTTTGTCTTTAAGTTTACCTATTTGGCATTTCTTTATGCTTCCTGTTATCTCTTTTACTTTTTTGTGCATATTGAACGCATCGTCCTTTTTCTCATTTCTTTTCAGGTTTCCATTTCTTCACATTGTTCTTTAATCCACTCCTCTTTGGCTTCTTTTATTCTCTTTTTTATATGTTTATTTATTTCTTTGTATTTGTCTGGGTAATTCTTCATCTTTCTTCTTTGTTCCATCAAGTCTAGTATATCTTGTGTCATCCACCCCTTATTCTTTGTTGTTGTTTTTGTAAGATGTTTCTTTCCTGCTGTTTGTATAGCTGTATTTATGTACTTTAATTTTTGGTTAACGTTGTTTGTATCGTTAATTTGTTGCTGCACTGAACGGAGGTTTTCATTTATTTCTTCTCCTGTTTCTTGTCGTATATTTTTGTTTCTAAGTTTATTTAAATCTAGTGCCTTTCTGTGTGGTCTTCTAATCTTTTTTGGTCTCGCCTCTATCACAGTAACTAACGGGTTATGATCTGAGCCTATATCAGCTCCTGGGTACGTCTAAGTACATTTAACAGCATTATGATACCTCCTTGCTATCATAATGTAGTCTATTTGATTTCTCACTATTTTTTCTTTGGTATGTTGTGGAGATGTCCATGTATATAACCGTCGAGGAGGTAATTTGAAAAAGGTATTTGTTATTACGAAGTCTTCACTTTGGCAAAATTGAATCAATCGATCTCCTCTGTCATTTCTGTTTCCAAGCCCATATTTTCCTACTTGTTCTCCTACCTTACCGTGACCCACCTTGGCATTAAGATCGCCCATTAATATGTTAATGTACGGAAAGACTGACTTAATAACTGAAGACAAATAACCTGCAACAAAAAGGTTCAGACCTGACAGTGAAGTCCAATAAATGAACCAAATTTGAACTTTGAAACAAATGTATGTAAAGAAAATAAAAAAAGTAAAGCTCAATAAACATTGCAAAATTTAATAAGGCAAGTGATGAAAAAATCGACTTATTTTATCAAAGCAGTAAGGCAGATTAGATTAATATTGTATATCATATTTGTAAGAAAAATAGAATAAAAATCAATATTGTTAATTATAAAAATACAAACAATTATAATTAATATAAGGAATATAATAATATAATGTGTAAAAAATTACCTGAAATTTAATTTATTAAATATATAAGTATTATTACATCATTGATATAAAATGAAAAAACATGTTGATTTTCCGGGATTTTCCGAGATTTATGGGGGGTGAAAATTATGTCATCATTATTAATACTGCGACAGACTATTCGAGCAAATTAAAAAAAAGTAAGTATTTAGGGTGAATTTCAAATGGACTCAATTTTTCCGAGTTTTCCCATATTTTCCGGCCAGTGGAAACTATGTAGCTATTCATATTTCGACGAGCTACCCCAGACTAAAAAAAAGAGGCTTGCAGCTGCAAAGGAAGCCGAGATAATGTAAATTTTTCATACGTGTTGCAATTTGAAGTTCCGATGCCGAAAAAAAAAAAAACGGAGCTGAAACAGATATCCTCTCCACTTTCCTATGTCGATCTTTTGAAATTACCGTCGTTTCGAAAAATTATATAAATTTTATAGCTGTAAGTTTCAATATAAAGTTTAGATTTTCATTCAAAATTTGTGCAAATTTTACTTCTTAATGTTTATAAACAATGGAGATATGATTTTTAAAAAAATAGTCACTAACTTCGTTCCTATTGGTCATAAAAGGTTTTTTATTTTTTAATGTGAGCTTTTTTACCAGCTATCCAATGCTTGTACGTACAAGTCTGTAGCTTGAAAAATATAGAAGTTATTACAATTGTTTATAAGTAAAAAACATACCCCTTTTTCAAACGTTTATTTTGTAAATAATTTCGATGAAAACTCAATATGCATTTAACTTCTGTGATAGTCTAAGTCTTAAAGAATCCTATGAAGTTTGCTGAATGTGTCTAGCATCATGCATAGGGCAAGCTCAATAGTTTAAATAATTAGCCTCAGGGATAAACAAATTAAATAACTTATAAAATATTTGACTGATCGGGGGGAATTTTCGCACAAATCTAAAAGATGGTAATTCCTTGATGTTTAAATGTATTAATACCATTTTATTTTGTTAATAAAAAAATTAATAAAATTTATAAATTAGTGCAAAAAAACTGCTTTTTTGCAAATATCTCTGTAAATTATTTATCAATTTTAACTAAAAAAATGGGAAAATAAAGATATTCTTGACATAAAAAAATGACATAAATATTGTTTATTTAAAATATAAGGGAAAAAATTTATGGACAAAAAATCAAATTGTGACCATAAATTATTGCTTAAAAAAAACGCAAGGTAAAACTAGGAGTATCTTTTCATCTATTCATCATCTAGTATCCCCCACCTATGTCTTAAAAGCTTCAGATATCTGCGAAACATTTTTCCACCTTTTTTTTTTAACCAGACTGGGCTAGATTTAGAAGAATCTTTCACTGTCATTTTTTAGCGGCGACAAAGGTTACACACAAAACAATCAGAAGTTGATCAAGATTTTAGTTCCTTATTTGTACCACTAGAGAGCAGTCATCTCAGCGCTATTACTGTTTCGAAAATAAGAAAGAGCGTGTCAACAAAAGCAACTTTAGATATTTTTATATGTAGATGCAGCGTGGTCGTAGAATAGCATTAAATTTTTACGTTTTATAAAATTTGAAGATAATAAAATATTATTTTTATTTTTAATAAATGAATCTTTTTAGAAAAAATATTGAGATTCAAATTTTTAATTTAATTATGTATAAATCTACAAATATTATAATTAAAATTAAAACTCTCGTCTTATAAACTATAAATAAAATTAATTAAAAGTCAATCACTGTGGAAGAAAGCTCAAAAAATTGTAAGGTGTTTTGATCAAAAAACAATTCCTGATCTTGTTAGTACGCTAGAATTGCTTTTTAGCACATATTTAGCACCAAAGATTTATTTTTTACAATTTGAAAATTTGAAATTGTGAAGTATAATTTCAGATTTTTAAATTAAAAAAATAAATAAGTCTCAAATAACGCCTCACTAGAGCTCAACAAAGGAAGATGAGAAAAAAAGGCAAAAATGGCTGCTGGGACATGCACATAGCAAATCCCAAGAAAACCAAATCAGCAACAACCGTGGATAAAAAGAGACTTCGGGAAAATACCATCACTCCCTCGTAACAGAGTTGCTAAGAAACCAAGGGGCTCTAACGAGCGGACTAGGTCATAAAGCACCGTGACAAAAGTATTCAGAATGGTGGTAGTACACAGATCGGGCTCAAGTAGGATATCTAGCGGCTCATGAAGGAAAATACCTTTCTACCTGATTTGTACAGACCCCTGTTAGTGGATCTTTAAAAAAATTTAGTGTAATTCACAGTTTTGTGAATATACCCTAAATTTTTTAAGTTGGAATATCCCTTCCACTGGTCTGTCCATATTGCACTACCTTCCCGGACGTGCTTTTTAATAATCTCCACTAATACCTCTCCTTTCCTACTTTCTAAATATGTTGCATACCCCCTTTTTTAAAATATATCGTACATTCCCAAAACCCATTGTTCTTTAAATATTCTACCACGGTTATACTTTCTTTTTGTTAGAACACTTTCATCTATTTGAACTATGTGTCCTTCTCCACCTGCAATAATAGCCAGCTGTAGAAGACTCACCTATTATATATATATATATATATATATATATATATATATATATATATATATATATATATATATATATATATATATATTAAACGTTGGTATAGGTACCGGAGAGGTTGTTCTTTTGCTGGTGAGAGCGTAAACTAGTAAGCCACGAGTAAAAAGTCGTGGGAAAGTATGGAGTCGGCGATAGAAATGAGAGAGGAGAAATACTGGTTCAGTTTGTACACTATAAAAACATGCCAATTGCAAAAATATTCTTTAAGAAAAAATCAAACAGAAAATGGACTTGCGTAGCACCAAATGGGATCACTAAGAGCCAAGTTAACTTCATTCTAACCAACAAGATTGCTACAATAAAAGATGTCAATGTAATAAATAAATTTCAAACAGGCAGTGACCATAGACTAATCAGAGCAAGACTTGTTCTAGATCTGAAACTAGAAAGAATAAAATTAATCACAAAACCAAGAGTAACCGGTATAAATATTAACAATCTAAAAGAAAACTCAGATCATTACCAAAAGACAATTGATGAAAGATTACATGACCAAATCGACAGCTCTTAATTAATGGAAATCATCCTTGATAGTGCCAAAGAAATCGGAGGTCCGCAACAACAAAATGAACATAGTAAACTGTCTGATAAAACTAAAATAATGCTAAAACAAAGAAGGGAAATGAAAGTAAGTAGCAACATACAGAGAATACAGTACACTGAACTTTGTAAGACAATAAGGAAAAGTATTAAGGAAGGCATAAGAAAGTACAATGAAAGACTGGTAGAAAATGCAATCGAAAACAGGAAAAACTATAAGAAAACAAGAAACAGCGAACTATACAAAGCCCCTGACACACTTGAAGAAGTAATCAGTAACCAAGAAAATGTATTAGAAGTCCATCCGGTAGAAGTCGAATCAACAATTACAAAAATAAAAAGCGGTAAAGCAGCTGGAATAGATGGTATAACAGTACAGTACAGTAACTGCTTAAATACGCTGGCAATCAAACTAGGAAAATCTTAGCAGGCATATTTACGAACTGCCTGAGATCGAGATGCATACCAGACCACTGAAATAGAGCATAATTCTCATTCATAAGAAAGATAGCAAAGAGGATATCAAAAACTACAGACTTATAAGGCTACTACCAATTGTATACAAGATATTCACAAAGATCATCAACAACAGAATAACAAACGCATTAGATGCTGCACAGCCAAGAGAACAAGCTGGCTTCAGAAGTGGATTCAGTACCATAGATCATATTCATACACATCGAGAACTAATGAGTAGAGCTAAAGAATATGAAATACTGCTAGTATTAACCTTCATAGATTTCGAGAAGGCTTTCGATTCTATATATCCCAAGGCAGTAATAGAAGCTTTGAGCAACCAAGGCATTGACAAACCGTATTAAAAAACTTCAGCAAATATATACAGGCAAGCAAAAGCTAAAGTAAAAATTTATGAAAACACTCCAGAATTTCCCACTACCAGAGGCGTCCGACAAGGAGACGCGATATCACGAAAGCTCTTCACTGGAACTCTAGAAAATGTATTCAGCAAAATGAACTGGCAGAACAAAGGAATATCCATTGATGAAAAATACCTCAGCCATAATTCAGCAAAGAAGAAATTGTAAAAATAAAGATGAGACTCGATATAGAGAAATATATCGACAAATAAGATACGAGGTTAAGCGAGCAAAAGAGGCCTGGATGGAATACACATGTCGTGAGATTGAAGAACTACGAAGAAAACATGACGAGTTTAATATACACAAAAAACTTATACATATACGAAACTAGAACACTGCCACAAATATGGTTGGAGTCTACATTAATCCCACTTCCAAAAAAACCTAATACATCATCATGTAAAGACTTTAGACTAATTAGTCTCATAAGTCACTCTCTCAAGTTACTTCTTAAGGATAATTCTTAATAGAATCAAGCAGAAATGTAATAAACAATTCGGTTTTAGACAAGAATTGGGAACAACGGAAGCTTTGTTCTCAATGCTACTACTTCAACGATCATGGGAAGTACAGAAACCAATTTACGTCTGTTTTATAGATTTTAAGAAGTCGTTTGATAGGGTTCACCATGGTAGACTGTGTAAATATTTAGAAATGATAGGAATAGATGATAAAGATCTGAGACTTCCACAACATCTATATTGGAATCAAGAAGCTTCTATTCTGGTAGACGGCAAAGAAACAGACAAAATTTGTATTCAAAGAGATGTTAGACAGGGTTGTGTGTTGTAACCAAATTTGTTTAACGTTTACTAAGAAATAATTTTTAACGAAGCCTTGGAAGGGTAATGTGGAGTTGAAACCGAGGGAGAAACTATTAACAACATCAGATACGCAGATGACACGGCGACCATGGCTGAAAGTATCGAAGATCTTCAATTCCTTATAGATCGAGTCACTAGAGAATGCTCTAATAACGGACTAAGCACAAATACAACAAAGACAAAGTTACTTGTGGTTAGTAAACAAGACCTCGGCGCTATACAACTGTCAATAATGAACCGATAACAAAAGTTAACCATTTTAAATACCTAGGATATTGGATAAACGAGACACTAAATCCGGATGAAGAAATTAAAATTCGTATATAAATTGCAAAAGGAACATTTATGAAACTTATACCTATTCTGAGCAATTCTCAGCTGAACTTACAGCTGACAATTAAGTTCCTAAAATGTTATGTGTGTCCTGTATTGTAAGGTTACATGATGAACAAATTAGAAGCCTTAGAGATGTGGTTATATCGTAGAATGCTCAGAATATCATGGGTTCAACACATTTCAAACAGAGAGGCCTTGAACAGAGTAGGTCAAGGTGAAGGTAACTTAATAAAGATGAAAAAAGAGAAATCTGGGGCATATAATGAGAGGAAGCAGATACAGGATAATGCAGTTGATACTCAACGGAAAGATCGACGGAAAAAGGAGAATTGGTAGAAAGAAATACTCATGGCTTCGAAACCTTCGTCAATGGACTGGCTTATCAGCAGATGAATGATTACATGTTGCGCAAGATCGAGAACGATATCGGCAAATCGTCATGGAAGCTACCCACGCCTAAAACTTGGGCACGGTACTCAAAGAAGAAGACCTCAGACATCTAAGATTTGCATATGACATCGTTCTGATTGCTAATAATCCTGTAGAACTACAAGAACTTTTAACAGACCCAAATGCAGCTAGCAATGAAGTTAACCTAAAAATGAACTTGACAAAATCAAAAACCATGTACAACGAACTAGTGGATGTCCAAGATGTAGTAATAAACAACACTGCACTTGAGACAGTAGATGAGTATGTATAAGAGGGACAATTAATACATAAATCTGGCTGCTTACTTCCAGAAATCAACGTCTTTTGGTAAAAATTCAGTTATATTCAAATCTAAGATGCCAATCCACCTGAAGAAAAAAGCGATCGATCAGTGTATACTACCAATCATGACATACGGCTGCGAAACTTGGACACTAGAAAGAGATAATATCGAAACTCAAAGTCACTCAAAGGTCATTGGAGGGATGCATGCTAGGTAAAAGAAAGGGAGATAAAAAAAATAGAATGGATCGGAAAGAAAGCTAAGGTTACTGATGTAATCCATAGAATGAATCCTTAAAAGGGCAGTGGTCTGGACACTTAGCGAGAAGAACTGACAATAGTTGGTCTACTAGAATTACACTGTGGTATCCAAGAGAGATTACACAACAATGGAAGACTTCTACGAACAACTAGAAATCTTAATTAAGGCAACCAAAAAGAATGAAATAACACTTATAATGGGAGATTTCAACGCAAAAGTAGGACGAGGCAAAACAGGAAAGGTAGTGGGAAATTTCGGACTTGGTGAAAGAAACGACAGAGGAGATCGTCTAGTTCAATTTTGCCAAGAACACAACCTAGTACTTACTAACACTCTCTTTAAGCTCCCGCACCGTAGACTCTATACCTGGAAATCACCGGCAGACTCACCTGGTAAAATAATCAGAAATCAAATAGATTATATCGCTGCACCAATCAGGTTTAGAAACTCCATCAAAGCCGTAAAAACTTACCCGGGTGCGGACGTAGCATCAGACCACAATCCGGTGGTATGTAAGTTTGAAGTAAAGTTAAAAAAGCCAAATGTAAAGAACAGGCCCGAAACGCTAGATATTAGGAAGCTTTCCAACAATAATATTAAACAACAGATGCAGGAGAATTTAAATACCGAAATATCAAAAATCCTTAAAAATAACAATGAACCGCTGGAAAAGTGGAGTGAAATTAAAGAAGAGATTAGGACTTCAAGCACTAAGTTTTTACTACCTGATAAGAGAAAAAAGAAAGACTGGATGACTGCAGAAATCCTTGACATGATGGAAGAGAGACGGATATATAAAACTAAAGATACTGCCAAATACCGCGAAACCCATAGACGAATTAGAGCTGAGATAAGAAAAACTAAAGAGAAATGGTTCTCGGAGAGATGCGAAGAAATCGAACAGTGCGAAAAGGTATACGACTATCACAATATGCATAAGAAGATAAAGGAACTCACAACAAAGAAAAGCTACAATATTTTATCGAAAGCGCTATGCGATGATAATGGAAATCTACATCTAGACCCCGACAAAATAGTTAGAATCTGGGAAACTTATGTGGAACAACTGTTTAATGATGACCGTCCTAGTGGGTATACACTGAGCAATGATGATACTGGCCCTTCTATTCTAAAATCAGAAGTGGAGAATGCTATAAAGGGTCTTAAAAATAACAAAAGACCAGGCAACGATAACGTATACGGGGAAGTATTGAAAATGCTGTGCGAAACAAACAGTCAATTTCTAGACTCACTCGTCAGACTCTTTAACAATATTTATAACAGCGGGGAGTTTCCTGAAGACTGGCTAGAGTCAACTTTTGTTGCCATACCGAAAAAACCAAAAGCAAAGTCTTGTGATCAACATCGGATGATAAGTCTAATTAACCACATTTCGAAGGCATGCACCAAGGTTATTTACAACAGAATAAGCAAAAAATGCGAGGATAACATTGGAGATTCGCAGTTTGGGTTTCGGAATTCTCTTGGGACAAGAAAAGCACTTTTTAGTCTACAAGTACTCATCCAGCGCTGCAGAGATACGAACAAAGACGTGTACATATGCTTTATAGACTACGCAAAAGCATTCGATAACGTAAAGCACGAAAAGATAATTGAAGTTCTCCATAAGATTGGAGTCGACTACAGATACATTCGAACAATAGCGAGTCTCTATTGGGGCCAAACAGCTAAAGTGAAAGTAGGATCTACATTGACCAATAAAATTGAGATCAAGAAAGGGGTACGACAGGGCTGTATCTTGTCTCCTATTGTCTTTAATATATACTCAGAAGAAGTATTTAAGACAGCGCTGGAGGAAAGCACAGAAGGCATAAAGATAAATGGAGAAATAATTAATAACATAAGGTATGCTGATGACACTGTGATTCTAGAAAGTAGCATGGAGGAACTGAGTTGCCTAATGAGTAAGATACAAAAAACAAGTGCACAATACGGACTCAGACTAAATATCACAAAAACCAAATGGATGTTAGTAAGCAAAACCCAACAACCACCACAGCAACTGATATTAGACAATGAAAGAATTGAACACGTGGATTTGTACATCTACTTGGGAACAACAGTTAACTCAAATTGGGATCAAGCGAAGGAAATACGTATAAGAGTAGAAATGGCAAGAGCATCGTTCACTAGCATGAAGCAAATTTTCACCTCTAAAAGCCTCACCCTACCTCTCAAAATTCGACTTCTGAAATGTTATGTATTCCCGGTTTTGTTATATGGAATGGAGGCGTGGACAATGACCGCAACATTGATGAAAAAAGTAGAGGCCTTCGAAATGTGGGCTTACCGACGTAAATTACGTATATCCTGGAATGAGCACGTGACCAACGAAGAGGTACTACGCCGGATAGGTAAAGAGAGAGAGGTAGGAATAAGTATAAAGAAAAGAAAGTTGGAATACTTGGGTCACGTTATGAGACATAATAAATATAGAGTACTACAACTGATCGTTCAAGGGAAAATAGACAGCAGAAGGGGTCCAGGGAGGAAAAGACACTCGTGGCTCCAAAACTTGCGGCAATGGTTCGGATTTTCATCTGCTGAACTATTCAGATCTGCCGTAAACAAAGTCATGATGACACACACATGATGACAACAAAGAATAGCCATGTTGATTGCCAACGTTCGGAACGGACAAGGCACATGAAGAAGAAGATCCAAGAGGCGTTAAGAGACCAAGACGACATCCAAATTTAAGATGGTACTGTGACATAAGGAAACAAGACGGTACAATATGGCACAGAAAAGCGAATTTTAGACAATCGTGGGCAGATATGAAGAATGAATATGTAAGGGAGGCTACACCATAATTGGTAGTAGAATATGCTGAGAATGATGATGACGATGATGATGATGATAGATACATATATATATATATATATATATATATATATATATATATATATATATATATGTTAATGGAGAAATACTTTTGTTTATTATCGGGATAATCGAACACAGATGACATCGTAACATCACACTAATGTGGCGTATTATCAACGTTCTTGACCCGAAAGGTTAAAATTACTAGCAATACGACATAAAGTTTCCTGTGTAATGTGCAATACCTTAATTGGCAATTTTCGAATGAGCCGTTCATAGGTAAATAATAATTTATTAGACCGTGGGAATATGCTGAACTTTTCAGACTCCATGACACGCAGAAGAATCCGACTTAGCGAAATAGACGACGAAGTGCTGATGCGTATGCAAACTTTAATTTGTATGTAAAACATAAAAATACACAATGTTTTGTGTTTCTTATCGTTGGCTTTACACAATCTTAGAACCTGACGCTTTTATCCGGCGAATTTGAGATTTTTTCGTTAATTGATGTTGGCTTAAAAAATGTTTTTATCACACATTTAATTTAAATGTTTACGGTGTGCCTTCTAGACCTCCTTTTTATTTTTTCCTTTTTCACAGTTCTCGGGAAAATATTAATTAATTTTAGAAAAAGAGTTTATTATCATATAAATTACAATATTCATGTACAAATAACATATCAAATATAAAACCTACCCAAAAAGAGAATCAAGTATAATACTATTTTTTTACACAGTATTATTTATTTAACAATTGTGCCATATAAGTTCTAAATGTCAATGATACTTCAATCAATCATTGAACCTTTTTTTAATTGCCATATTGCCAGATTGCAGTAAGAGCCTAAGAAGGTATCCATTGAATTCTGACAGGCAACGGTGGGGAAAATCTTTTTTGGACATCTACGTCACGGAACGAATACACTGGCATCTTTCGGCCGAGTAGGATACTAGGCTAAAAGGCCCCAGGGTCCAGAGAGGTTATCTTGCCACTCAATAAACAACTAACACAAAAAAAACTAAAAATTTACAAATAACCACACCTATTACCGTAAATCAGAAAATGTTTCAGACGTTAAGCCATAAACTAATAAATAATATTAACTGGTCTGGCTAGCCTGGCTAGCTTTTAATAATCCTTGGCTCAATTTCCTCCTCTGTCCTCCTGCACCTTTTTCTTCATCACCCCAGAAATCAGACAGTGAAGAGACATAGGTGACAAAGGTGACAGACCTTTGCGAAGTCTCCATCAGCTTAGCGTATTTCGCAGTGTTTAGTAAGCTACACCACACGGGGGCAGCGTAGGTTACCACCGACGGGAAAACTCCATTTAGCACCTTTCTTTTAGTGCTACCTGGGCCTTCAATGTTTGGCAACAGTCGTATCAATGCCTCCAGATTTCAGTTCGCCTTATCTACCGTCTTTTGGATGTGTACTCCGAACCTTAGTCATTCCGACAACCAGACTCCCAGATGCTTAATCGATTTAACCGGTGCAACCTCCACACCTTCCACTATAAAGCGAAGAGAGGATTTTTCCCTGCTCGAGGAGCTTACGACCATGTTTAGAAATGTCGTTGAAGCCAGTGTGATGTCCAGAAAGGATTTACCTCTCACGAATGTAGGTGCCTTACCGTCATTTAACACGGTAAGCCCCATGGCGTGGATCCATTCTGATAGGTATTTTCCTTTCCCATCTTGCACTCGTGGGTTCCATGGACGATCCTTCGCATTCAGGTTACCAGCTGTGACGACCGGTACAGTCTACATCCTAGCCTCTTGCATAATCGATTCAATATACTCTTTATATACTCGAAGCGGTATGTTTGGTGAAACATAGCAATTATACACTACCAGGTTTTCGACATATACCTTAACATAACCATTCTTAACGGAGTGAATTAAATTCAATCATTGAACCTTAAACCTATTTATTCTGTTTAAATAAAAATTCTGCGTCAAAGTGTGTAAATCAGTGTCAAAAACCGCTTAAAATATATTTTTTATTTATATTTAATTTATACACACATTTTTTTACTCTTAAAGGGGTGTAAATCTAGATCACGCGCAGTATGCACGTGCACCCTGGGTAATCTAAATGAAGATCTCCTAGCAGAAAGAAATCATAGTTTTCAAAGTTAATAAAGATGACCCTGCCAACTAATAGATCATGCAAAGACCAATGGACAAAAGAATTCGGACCGAGTGTACGAGTTTGCAACTTAAATAAAAAAGGCATAAGTAAAGCAAAATGCCAAATTCTGCACAAATTATTAAAAAAAAACGATATTGAGCTGATCGCAATACAAGATAATTTTAGCCTCAACCTCTCAAAATGGATTAACAAGATAAAGAAAAAAACTATTTGATTTACCAGAAAAAAAATGTAAAAAACGAAATCGGCGCCCTGAGACATGGAAGAAAAATAAGTCTGCCATTGCTAGATAACGAGGTGAAGCTTATATATCTTTAAAAACCAAAAAACAAAATCCAAAAAAAAATTCTGAGCTTGGGTCTCTATGTAAAAAGAATAAATGTCAAAAGAATTTATGAATTTATCTATGAATTTAGCAAATTTTATACTTCGGATGTATTCTTTGACTACAGCACAATCTCCTGATAGAAGGGGGCATCACAATTCAAGACCTATAAAATTCCACAAGAAGTGATTGATGTAATCAAACAGCACATTTTATCTTTTCCTGCTGACATGTCTCACTATTCCAGAAACAAAAATGCCAACAAAATGTATTTATCTCCATTACTAAATATGTCAAAAATGCACGAACTATATGACCAATATATCAAAGAAAATGAACTGGATAAATGGTTTTCAGTAACAAAGAGTTTCTACTGTAACATTTTCATTACAGAATTTAATTTGTCATTTGTACAGCATAAGAGTGACACTTGTTCTACCTGTGATGTAGGTTTGGGAAATGATGAGCATAAAGAAAACTTCCATTTTGCTTTTGACCAACAGAAAGCAGACAGGCAATATGAGCGTGATAATAAAAACATATGTTAAATGACCATAGACCTGCAACAGACTCTGTCACTAGCAAGACTTACAACTTCAAAAGCTTTTTATCTAAGGCAGATGTGGTTCTACAATCTTAGAATTCACAGCATAACAAATGAAGGTGATAAGGCCTACTTTTTTAATTGGACTGAAAATGTAGCCACGAAAGACAGCTTAGAAGTAGGTAGTTCTCTGCACACATTTGTGCAATTGTTATCCAGTAGAAACAAGAAAATAGATCATCTTATGATGTGGTCTGATTCTTGTGCTGACCAGAACAAAAACTTTCTTCTTCTTCTTAAAGTGCCCTCTCCTCAATTGAGGTTGGCTACTACAATTTTAAACTCTTCTCTATCTTCAGCTGTTCTTATTAGCTGTTCAAAATTTAGTCCATTGTCGGATGTTTCTGAGCCACGATAGTCTTTTCC
Organism: Diabrotica undecimpunctata; assembly: GCF_040954645.1. Classification (NCBI taxonomy): domain Eukaryota; kingdom Metazoa; phylum Arthropoda; class Insecta; order Coleoptera; family Chrysomelidae; genus Diabrotica; species Diabrotica undecimpunctata. Next base: position 26,952,466 of record NC_092811.1, read on the forward strand.
TTCCTAGGCCTCTCTTTCCCTCGATTTTTCCTTTCACTATAAGTTGGGCATATTGGTACTTATTATTTCTCAGTATGTGACCTAGGTATGATGTTTTTCTAACTTTTACTGTGTTAAAAAGTTCTCTTTCCTTGCCTATTCTATGCAGCACTTCTTCGTTTGAGGTATGCGATGTCCATGAAATTTTGAGTATTCTCCGGTAGATCCACATTTCAAAGGCTCTAATTTATTTACGGTTGATGTTTTAAGGTTCCACGTTTCAACTGCATATAGAAGAGTCGACCAGACGTAGCATTTTGATAAACGTAGTCGAATTTCGAGTTTTATTCGAGAATCACAAAGCAGTTTTTTTATTTTTTCGAAAGATTTTCTGGCCTGTTCTATTCTCGATCTTATTTCTAGATCAGGATTTAGGCTGCTATCGATCCAACATCCCAGGTACTTAAATCTATTGACCTGTTCTAAAATGTGCCCATTTATTGTGCAAGGTTGAGGTACGTATTGGTTTTTTCGGATTGACATCACTTTGGTTTTTTTAATGTTTATTTTCATACCAAATTGCTCACAGGTCGACCAAAGACCAAATTGGTCTTGTCGATGAGTCGTTGTAGACCTAAGTCGGAATCCGCAATTAACACTGTATCATCGGCGTATCTGATACTGTTGATATTTACGCCATTCACATTGACTCCATCCTTGGAATCATCCAATGCTTCTTTAAATAGAAACTCGGAGTAAAGATTAAACAGCAAAGGCGACAGAACACATCCTTGTCTAACTCCCCTCCTAATTTCTACTTCTGCGGATGTGGAACCTTCGATCCTAACTCTGGCGTTTTGGTTCCAGTACGTAAGTTTTTTAAGAATTTGATGTCTTTTCCATCTAAACCGACTTCTTGCAAACGTTCTAATAGTAGGTCGTGTCTTACTCTATCAAATGCTTTTTCGAAGTCTATAAAGCATATAAATATATCTTTCTGTTGGTCGTAGCATTTTTGGGCGAGAACTAGTAAACTGAACAGGGCTTCTCTCGTTCCCATGGGAACAAAAACTTTAATCTGATATATCTATATCAAAATCTTATTAAAAAAAATATGTTAAGGTAATAGACCATAAGTTTCTTGAAGTAGGACATTCCTTCCTAGATTGTTTGGTTACCTTTGTTTGGCCTAGATCAGTATAGAGACGTTATTCGAGAATCGAGTAAGAAAGGATCGATTGTTATCAACATAGAAAACTACTTTAAAAACATTAAAGAAATTCCAAACAATTTATATTTATTTAACAGAAAAAAGGATTCTAACAACGAAAAAATAAATATGAGGGATGAGGTAAAATGGATTCGTGTTAAAAAAATATGGTAAATATGTGTACAAAAAACAATGGATCCATTTACACCTTTCCTAAAAGTAGATATCCATAAAAATACTAAAGTAGTTACAGACCCAGAATTTAATTTACCAGTAATGTAACAAAACAAACACTTTTGCCTAAGAAAAAATTACCAATTATTAGTTAATTAATAGTAATAAATTAATTAATAGTTAATTTTTGTTGATGAGGCTTATAGACATTTTTACATCAATATTATTTGTGAACAGCCACAAGATGCAGATCTAGGCAGAAAACCAAATACTAGGTGAAGAACACGTTAAGGTTTCTTTGTAGTAAAAATCAAGTTTTTTTAATTTGATTTACTATCTTTGTAAAAATTGTACCAAAAAATAGTTATTGTATATTTTATTAATAGGAAATAAAAAAGAAAGGAAAAGGTCAATCAAAATTAGATGAATTCATTTGGATCTTTTAGATTAACTTCATTTTTCTCAATAACTTGCAAATATCACATAGACCCTTCATGCACTTGTGTCTTCAAATTAAATATTTAACTAAAATGAACAAAATCTTACTGTTGGGTAACTATCTGGGTGATTTGCCCCATCCAATGAATTTGCCACGCGCATCAGATGTTATGGTTACGCCACTGACTACGTGACAATTTTTCTACGTCTGTCATTTCGGGTTAAATACACCAGACATAAAAAATGAGAAAGGAATCTCGAAGCAAACTTTTTCTCAAAATTTCCGTCCCTAATCCCCTAATCGTTATCCTACAAATATATCATAGTCTCTATAAATTCTTGTTCGAAATCCGATTCCCAAACGCACGATTTTGACGCATTGGTGCAATGATTTACTCGTCCCAGAATAAAAACTTACGGAAGTTCAAATGTTATTTCCTTGCATTTATTTTTTACGTGGTTAACCTGATCTCGCTTTTTCTTAGATATCCAACACTTTACACATGTACAGGTATTAAATATCCCGTTTATCTCTTAAACGGCGTCTAAACTTGGACGAAATTAAAAACATTCCCAGCCTCCTAGACCAATTAAAAGATTTTCGTGGAACTATTTGTCATTTTTCGTTTTTAAATAGACTAGGTTACCTCTTTCTTTTACTAATTCTGCATTCTGCAATGTAATTGTTGAAACGGTCTCTTCCATGAAAAATAAAGGTCATTACTTCTTTCAACTGCAGATATCGTTTATAATATATATTATACATATAGGAGTACTTATATGTTTAGACAAAGGCAAAAGGCTTATTGAGAATTGTATTTAAAATTTGTATTCTTAATTTCTAAAATACTGGGTACAGGAAATGTGTAGTTTTTGCAGATTCTTTATTGGTTTTTAAGAGGCTTCACAGAAGTAGTTTTAAGGATTATGATATAGTTCACGCAAAAAGTGATAAATTTGGTTTATCAATGTTTGCGTAATTTACATCATTTACATCATAATCGGTATTATAGAGAAAAAGTTTTCTAGACTTTTTCGCTCATCCTGGACAAAAAAGCTCTATTCTCTTTAGATTAAGTTATTGAATGCAGTAATTATTATCATGGAACATAATGAAGATTTTTGTTTTGATACAGGGCAGCGACAGCCGCTTATACGTATTTCGACCTCTTTAGGTCTCCTCATTGTTGCGCAACGAGAAATACTACATCCCTCAGTTGATAATAAAAGGCAAAATAGAAGGAAAGCGAGGAATTGGAAGAAAAAAATTGTCCTGGTTACGTAATATCAGAAACTGGACAGGACTTGGATTTGAGGAACTCTTAAGAACAGCTGAAGATAGACAAACGTTTGCCACCATAACCGCTAACCTCCATTGATGGAGACGGCACTTGAAGAAGAAGAAGGTCTCCTCAGAGCGGTATAGCCACTACTCTGAACCAAAACAAAAATCTTTCCCGTCCTAGACAAAGTTATCAAAATAACTATATACGGACGTAACTACGCCAGCTGAAACAAAAAGAGAAAGCAAACGATTTCTACCTAGCGAAACCGAATTCAATTTTTTCCCACTGTGCTTTCTAAAACTTGCAAAGCAAACAGCTTGATAAATTACTCGGCAGGCAAGGGAATCTAAAATTGCATTCCACATGCCGTTCATCATGATCAAAATTCGTAGTGAATTCAGTTTCTGGTACTCCAAACGGAGTAAAGTAATAAAACATAATGACGGTATTAGATTTTTGTTTTGATACAGGGCAGCGATCGTTTATTATGGACCAAGTTTCTCTTGCAACATTTTTAGAGCTTCCAAGACGATTCTGATAGTACATTTGTTTAGCTGTTTTGATAAGTTTTAGATAAGTTCCTCTGTACTTGGAGATATATTCAGTAACAAAGACGTTGGTAGTAAATTTCTTGATGTACAGTAGGGAGCGCATATCCGCTGATATGCGGATACTTTTGATAGTCCAGCGTTTGTGATGTTTTGTCTTAATTGTAATTAAAGGAAATGCCTTATTGAAAATACAGACAAGCCTATATAAAAAAAATCACTGAAATCATAGTCCACGTCTACAGAGGGAAACTACCACCCAGAAATCAAGCACAAATTTTGGAATTTACGAAAATTCCAAGCGGAAAAATTCCTACTTAAACGTTGGGTTTTCGAGGAGTGTTTGTTAAGAGTGTTAAACTTGGTATATACTGCTTCATGATCAGATAGTCCTGTATTAATAATTGTAGAGCGTAGATCAAGGGGTGAGAAATCTGAGACAATATAATCAATTATGGTAGATGTCGGTTTAGTAATTCTTGTAGGAGAATTAACGTGCATTGTGAAACCATACGATTTAAATATATTGACCAAAGATAATTGGGTAGCATAAGCAACAGCGTAATTATTATTCAAGTCACTGCATAGAATCTTTCTGCTTTTATTGGGCTGTCTAACAAATTAAACATGTTCTAAAAAAATAGTTCCGTGGAATAATCAGGTGATCTATAAATGCAAAGAATGTAGAGATTAAGATTCTTGTTATAAACCAATGTGAGAAATCAAAACTTAAAAAAAGTGAGATCTAGCCAGTTTTTCTTAAGTTTTCTTTTCTTTTTATGATCGGTGGATAATTCACGTACTTACTTGTTTTTTATGGTGTAAAGTTTTGGTTGTTTTCATGGTGTTTTGTTCTTTTCTGCCCATGATTGAATTTCATCACTAATCTATTGGTATACTTTCTAAGTCAGATCAATTTGGTTCGAAAATTGGATTGGCAGCAGAATCAACATCGCCATCAAAAAAATTTAGTGGGTATATGTTAGCGATATATAACTATAGATGTAGAAACTTGTTTAATGTAGAATTCTCACGTCCTAGATTAGAATTCTCTGTAGTTTTTTATCTTGTGAAGTTTTGTCTTATTAAATCTAATCTTTGGAAAACGCCTTGTAATAAACAGCCCCGTGAGGAGGTTCTATTCTTTTCTCTTCTTTTTTTTTAATTCTATTAATGCTGAGCTTTATATGCTTAAGGGTTTCGGACATGTCCCCAGATAGCGGATAGGAGAATGCCCTCACCGGCATAGCAGACGGGTAGAAAGGAAATAAAATACTCCCCATGGACCAAAAATTGACTAAAGGAAACAAACCCTGACAGAAAATGTTGGCCCAACAGATTGGAGCAGAACTAAGAACCGAAATAAGGATATTCTACTAGGCACTGAAAAATAAACCCTCAAACCACTTGGGAAAAACAAAACCTTGGATGATAGTAGAAATTCTTGAACTTATAGAAAAACAAAGAAAACATAAAGCAAACGAGCTGAATAAATACAAAGAAATTTATAAACACATCAGAAAAAAATTCAAGAGGCAAAAGAGAGGTGGCTCTCGACATATGTATGAGAATAGAAGATCTGGATTAAAAATATGACAGCACAAATTTACACCAAAAATTCAAAGAAATGGCAGGTTCTAAAAAAGCACATCCAAAGGCTAGGGCTTTGATAATTAGAGTTGAACTGTTTAAAAAACACGGCGTGTTTACAGTTACATGTTTACCATGATGTAGGCCAGAGTAGGCTAGGATCAGAAAAAAAATTCGAGAGGCAAAAGAGGGGTGGCTTTCCGACATATGTATGAGAATAGAAGATCTGGATTAAAAATATGACAGCACAAATTTACACCAAAAATTCAAAGAAATGGCAGGTTCTAAAAAAAGCATATCCAAAGGCTAGGGCTTTGATAATTAGAGTTGAACTGCTTAAAAAACACGGTGTGTTTACAGTTACATGTTTACCATGATGGAGGCCAGGGTAGGAGGGGTTGGACTTTCTGCATAAATTGAAGACGATTTCTCAAATCAAAACACATCATCAACATCATCTCTCAGCCGTTTCTCTCCCTCCCTCATTTTTGTCCATTGTGCTCTATCTTAAGCACTTTTCATCCAATTTCTTGAAATTTCCTTGACATCGTCAGTCCAACAGTAGGGGGTCTTCTTCTACTTCTTTTGTCTAATCTCAGCTTCCACTCAAGCAATCTCTTCGTCTATCTTTCATCACTGATTCGGGTGACGTATCCGGCACAGTTCCATTCGGGAAATTAAATCGGCAACTCCTGTTCTTCGTCTTATTTTAAGTCTTCATTTCTAATTCGGCCACAAAGCGATATACTCAACATTGACATTTCCATTTTTCTCTGAGCTGTTTGCAATGTTTTAGAAGTTATAGCTGTCAATGTCAAATTTTCGGCACCATAGGTCATCACAGGCGACACACATTGGTCCCTTGTGATCTTTATTTCATGTCCAAGTTATATGTCTTTTTCCACCAGTTCTACTTCGTTGTCTCCAATATTGATATTTCCGCTAGGTACTAGGTTTGTCATGAATTTTGTTTAAGAGATGTTTATTTTAAGACCCATACTGGCACACAGGAATTGAAGTTCATGTAGCATTGTACATATCTCCTTGAGCTTGTCCTAGAACAAAACTATGTCGTCTGCAAATTTCAAATTTGTTAATCTTCTACTGTCAATGTTCAGGAGTTTCTCTTCCCAGTTAAGTTTTTTACAAACATATTCTAGTACTACGGTAAACAGTTTAGGTGATAAGGTATCACCCTGTCGGACTCCTCTGCCGATTGGGATATGATCCTTGTTTTTATGTAGTTTCACCAACATAGTTGCGTTCGTGTATGTATTGTAAATTAACCTTATATATCGGTAGTCAATGCGGCATGCTTGTGGTGCTACCAGGATTTTATCAAATTCTACCTTGTCAAAGGCTTTATGGAAATCTACAAAAGCCAGAACGTGTGGTTGATTGTATTCGATAGTCTTTTCTATTACCGTTTTAATGCTCTGTAAGGAGATTGTATAGGTTACTAAGAAGACTTATAGGTCTGTAGTTTTCGAATTCATGAGATCTCCTTTTTTGTACAATAAAACCACCTCAGCATTGTGCCATTTGTCGGGAATATTACGGTCCAAAAGGCACATGTTAAAAAGGTTTTTTATTTTCCTAAGTAGGCAAATGCCTGCGATTTTGACTGCATCAGTAACTACACAATCTTCGCATGGAGATTTGTTTTCCTTAGCTTTTCTTAGGGCTAGTTTTATTTCGTCTATTGTGATTTCCGGTAGTAGTTCTGATCCTTGATTGACAATGCCCTTTTTCCTTGTTAATATTTCTGGTACTTGATCTTCTCTGCTATTTGCTTTGTGTTGGCTTGTGTACAGCAATTTGTAGAAGTCTTCAACTATTTTAAGGGTTTCCTCTATGTTGGTTGTAAGATGACCATTCATATATTTAATCTCTACTATCTGCCTTGTCCCCGTTCTTAGTCCCTTGCTCAATAGTTTCATACTTCTATTGTACTCAATGGTATGTTCGATTTGTTCTTGGTTGTATTTTCGAGTGTCTTGTCCAATAGCTTTGGATATTTCATTAGTTAATTTTTGTAGAAATTTTTCTATAGAAAATATTTTATAGAAAATAATTTCTATAGAAATAATATACCGATTGCGAGAGGGGTCAGGCAATGATGCGTCTTGTCTCCGACGCTTTTCAACGTGTACTCACAGGTCATATTCAGAAAAGCCTTATGGGAAAGAAAAGAGGGAATAAGAAGTGGTGGAGAAATCGTAAACACCATGAGATTTGCAAATGATACGGTAATTATGGCTGAGAGTATAAAAGAACTACAAACTTTACTAGATGCAATAAATAGTGAATGCATTCAAATGGGACATCAACACATATAAGACCAAATTTATGATAGTATCAAGGAGTCCAATAAATAATGAACAACTAACCCTTGGTGGACAGCAAATAGAGAGAGTGACAAAATATAAATATCTGGGAGCTTACATCAACACAGAATTAGATCCAGACCAAGAGATCAGGGTACGAATAGAAATGACAAGGGAAACGTTCTTAAAATTCAAGCAATTGTTCTGTGATAAAAATCTGAATACTGCGCTGAGACTGAAGTTTGTTGAATGTTACGTCTGGTCCCAACTATTGTACGGGGTAGAAACATGGACGTTAAAAGCGCAAATAGTTAAGAAGCTTTTGAACTTTGGATATACCGGAGAATGTTGAGAATTCCATGGACTGCCAGGGTCACCAATGAGGAAGTGCTGAGAAGGATGGGTCGAGACAAAAAATTGTTGAGAACAATAATATTTCGCAAGACTGCATACCTTGGACACATACTGAGAAATGATAAATATAGTCTTCTGCAGGTCATCATGCAGGGTAGAGTCGGTGGCAAAAAGGGAATAGGTAGAAAGAGGAAGTCATGGCTGCGAAATATTCGAGACTGGACAAATATGACTGTAGACGAATTATTTCACGTTGCAAAAGACAAAGAAACTTTTAGAAATGTGGTCGCCAACCTCCCTTAATGGAGACGGCATAGAAAGAAGAAGAATTTTTGTAGTTCGTTTTAGTTTCCGTCTCGCTTCTCATTTGTCTTCTTTTCTGCATTAGTTGCCTAGTATTTTGCCTAATATTCTCTTCTTTTTGAGTTCTAGGACAGAACTTGTTTTGACTTTTTAGTAAGGCATTTGTTAATTTATTATTTAAGTTGTTTATATTATTTTTTGTTTCAGAACTACTAAGTATGTCGGAAATACATTGCTGAAAACTATCTACATCTGATGGTTTCATCCATGGTTTTGATTCGTTCTTCTTTTTAATCATCTTATACTTCTCCTTCTTTAAGCTTATTTCAATTTTACCTCGTACCATTCTATGATCCCTACTGGTAACAAATCTGTTTAGGATCGTGATGTCTTTAACGGTGTATTTCTTGTCCGTGATAATAAAATCTAATTCGTTTTTTGAGTTTTTCCATTAGGACTTTGCCATGTCCATTTTCTCTGTGGTTTCTTTTTGAAAAAACTGTTTATTTGGAATAGTTCATGTTGCAGCATGGACCTTAAAAGTATATCGCTACGTTCATTTCTACTATCCAAGCTAAAGTTTCCCAGTGGTTTTTCTGTAGGGTTGGATTTCATTACTGTTTTGGCGTTGAAATCACCACAAGTAAAACTACAAAAACCGTTAAAAAACCCAGTAAATACTTGGCAGTTACTTAATTTTGATATGGGTTTTATCAGTTACTGTGTTTGGCGTATGCCGTATTTTCCTTAATTTATGGGCCGATATTAGTTTTAAAACTATTAGAAGGTAGTGCAAAACCCAGCAACTTTAAATTTATAAAAAACTCGGTATTGACAAAAATTACGGTTACTGTGTTTTGCAATGGGACAGCCGATATCGTGAAAGCTTGAAGATCTTTTTTTTAATTTTGTTTATTATTTCTAGTAGAGAGATTTCATTTACCGGACCATAATGAAAATAATAACGAAAAATGAGCGACCATATTTCATTTACAACTATTGAGAGCTCAGTTTTCATGATACAGCTGATAAACGCAAGCGTAATGTCACAAATCAATGACAAAGAATTTCAAAATTATTTGAAATTTTTTTGACTCAAATGTTGCAGTAAAAATATTTTATAAAAACTATCAAATCTATTAGAGGAAAAACTTATTTTATACATGAAAGCAATGTTTAAAAATGACTATATCTAAAAAGATATATCAACGTTGCCCATTTTTGTTAAATGGACATCTAAATCCGAAAACTATCATCCTGTCCCGTCACTCACCAGTGAGGTCCTACCGCATATTTTGCAATTTTTTGGTCGATCTATTCAATGATACATCATCACATTTACAAGATAACACCAGTAGCTGTCAAGTGACGTGAACAAAGCCCTTTAAAGCCCTTAACAATCCTCTTTGCCACGCCCCCAGCACAGATTTGTACAATTCTCTTTTGATCCTGTCGTGTCTGTTGTGGAGTCGTCCTTATTTATGCGCAATCCATTCTTGCAGGGCCGTAACCAGGGCTTACAAATAGTCATAGAAGATACCGAAATAATCATAAAAATTAAATTAATATCAGGGTTATTAGGTTACCTATACCTAATAAAAAATTGCAATATATTTCATAATAATACATAATTAAAAATTTGTGATTTTACGATTAATTAAAGTTTCTCGAGCGCCAGAGTGATCCGAAAATGAGAAAGTGTAGTAAATTAAAGACATAGGTCTAAAAAGTAGACAGCTCTATATTTTTAAGATTTTTTGTTTTAATCAATGCACTTTAATTCCACATGAAATGAGCCAAAAAAGTACCAGGACAATAATAATTATTCTTCTTCTTCTTCTTCTTCTTCTTCTTCTTCTTCTTCTTCTTCTTCTTCTTCTTCCTCTTTATAAGCAATTCTGCTTGTTTATGTGGTTATTCCATTCTTTTTTTTTTTCTATTTTGTGTCCATTCTTTTATACACTATACTTTACATTTTTTTCTAATGTCTTTCTATTTTATTATGTTTTATAATTTTATTAATTAATGTTGTTAATTGTTCTATTATTGCTGCTTCACAATATTTTAGTAATTCGTTTGGTATCCCGTCTTTAACTGCTGCTTTTCTGTTCTTCAGTTTTTCAAGTATTTTCCGAACTTTCTGTACATTTATATTAACAAAATCCAAAAGGAAAATAATTCCTGCAGCTGGCTGTATACCACGTATAACAAAAAGAGGTTAGTCTTTGTATGTGGGTATATTTTAGTTTATAAAAACCCTTAAAAGGGCAACATTAAAAGCACGAACGTTTTCGGAACAACTGTTCCATCATCAGGTTAAAATACCTAAAATAAGTATAAACCATTTAATTACAGCAAACGTGGTTTAAAATTTTGACTAAGGTTAAAAAAAGAGCAAAATGGTTATACTTACAGGTTACCATGCCTGAGCCACCAAAATATTTGGGTAAAAACCCTTTAAAATGTAATGTGTTACCAAAGATTGTACATGATGTTAATAATATTATATGATGTTTAATATTTTAATTAAATTTTACTTCAGGTAACATACTTTAAGAGCTCTTAAACATGACCTTCAACAACACCAGTAATTTACATCTTTTATATCCAATATTAAATAATTATAGAAAAATTTTTAAATCCCAACACCTGGATTGCTGTTATCATTTTAACATCATCAAAGTTTTTTAATCTTTTGGCTGTAGTAATACTATGTTTAACTAATATTGTTTCATGGTACATTGACATTGGTATCTTCTTATCAATCAGTTACCAGCTGAAGTCCGTTTGAAGAGGTTTACTCTCCGGACACTGGAACTCACTTAAGCATGGGTGTATGTTATAGTCGCCTCGTATTTCGGTGAGACTGTGTAAAAATATATTTATCTGTAATAAAAGCAGACAATAAAAAATAAAATAAAAGTACTCTACCAGGAGTAGTTATTAACTGCAAAATTATCAATGACTAAGATGTATAATAATACAAAGTTTTAATATTCTCATCGATATTTACATTTAGATGAGCCTGGTAAAATATGTACAGTCGCTCAGATAAGGTTATCATCGATGCATTCTTTGCGTAAGATAACAATTTTTGCCTGAGCAACCGAAACCATAAACTAGTTTATCCCAATAAATTTCGTTTCGACCGTCCAGTGGTTTACAATTGGGTAGGCAGGTATAATATTTTATATTATTTTAAACTTTATTTTTAAACGAAATATTGTTTATTTGGATGAAACCTGGTATGGTATTCATGACACCGTGAAAAAAGTTGGACGAATAATAACAAAAAGTGTTCTAATTCATTACCGCCCAATAAAGGACAGAATTATAATTTTACACTGCGGTGTAGAAAATAGATGCATCGACGATTATATATATATATATATATATATATATATATATATATATATATATATATATATATATATATATATATATATACATATATATCGCACAAGAAGTTCGAGCGTCAATTATAATGCTTTCAGCTACAATATGATGGAAATGAAGTATAAAAAAAGTTCAACTCAGGAACCATAGATGTAAACGTTTAATGTTTTTTTTTAAGAAAAAAACAGAAGTTAGTTTTTATAAAACTAACTTCTGCAGCTGAAGAGCCAGCGGAACCCTCTAATCAATTGGAATATCTTTACAAAGCCGTGTAGTAAAATGTAAGCGACATTTTCAATACCTCTCTGATGATACCATCCAAACATATGCTGAAACATGTTTATGAAGAATTGTGTTCTAAATTTTCTAAATCAGAAGCAATTGTAGAAACATGTTTATCAGAGTGTCCAAAGCAATCTGCTACAAGACTATAGGAGAAACATCTTACCTACATGACAGGACAGAGAATTATAATTTTACACTGCGGTGGAGAAAATAGATGGATCGATGATGTATTATTAATACCTACAAAAAAATATTAAAGGAACCTCTTCTTCCGAGATTACCTAAATATAGTGTGATTATCATGGACAACGTATCATACTATTCAAGATTAATGAGAAAATTCCAAATATTACTTGAAACAAATTACAAATTCAAGAATTTGTTTGAGAAAGATTTGTACTTTGAAGCATCATATAGTAAAAAGGAATTGTTGGAGATTGTTGACAGTAGACAGTACCAGAAGGAATATGTTGTTGATAACTGTACTCGCAGTAATTGGCATACCGTGCTTGGTATGCCCAGTATTACAATTACTTCCTCCTTACTATTGTAAATTGAACCCAATAGAGTTAATATGGACACAACTTAAAGGTAATAGAAGAAGAAGAAACGTGGCTCCTAAATTTTTGTCTACTGCTCTCCAGTTAATTAGAAGAGAAGTCACAAAGATCACAGCAACCAACTGGAAAAGTGTAATCAAACATGTAATCGCAGTGGAAAATGACTATGTTAAATATTTACCAGCATTAACCAAATGAACTATAAATATAGAAGATACAACTGATACTAGTGATAACAGTGATTATGAGTAGATTATTAAGTTCTTATTTCCAACTAGGTGTTAGTTGAAACCTTTATTTTTATTGTAATTGTACAAATTCTCGTTTTGCTTATATATCTTTGAAAATAGAGTACAAATACACTTCATGATAGAACAAAAACATACAACATAATTTAATTTAAAATAATCAAAGTACAGGTTAGGTTATTATAAAATACCTGCTAGATATATAAAAAAGATGTTCATAAAAGTTTTAGACCTATTACCCATTTTTAAATTATTGAGATACTAAGTCTTCTCTCACACGGTGTCAAACCAAAGTTGTTAATAGAATACGCTGTATATAATTTAAAAAATTAATTCTTTATTTTTTTTATTACAATAACTAAGTTATCAGGGATAAAATGTGATCATAAGTTTTAAAACTTATGAGCAGTTGTGTTATTAAAACGTTTGTATACTAAAATACTTGTACATGAAAAATTTATTTAATTGTATGTGATAATTACTTTTATTAACAATTTTTTATAGGTATTGTTATTTTACAATAAGTTCTATTTAGCCGAGTCGATTAGTGTTATCACTTCCTAGATATATCACAGAAGTTAACAACACCAATATTTTTTATTTAAACTTTATAGAAAATGAAACTTTTTCTTAAATAAAAATAAAAACTTTTATTTAATTAAAAATTAGATATCTACGCTACTGTTCAATAAAGTAGTGGTAACTCTAACAGTGTTGCCATTTTAGTAGTATTTTACTCCTCTGGTTCCTATAAATTTTCTCACGAAATGACGTGTCGACTATACCTGAAGTAAAATTTAATTAAAATATTAAACATCATATAATATTATTAACATCATGTACAATCTTTGGTAACACATTACATTTTAAAGGGTTTTTACCCAAATATTTTGGTGGCTCAGGCATGGTAACCTGTAAGTATAACCATTTTGCTCTTTTTTTAACCTTAGTCAAAATTTTAAACCACGTTTGCTGTAATTAAATGGTTTATACTTATTTTAGGTATTTTAACCTGATGATGGAACAGTTGTTCCGTAAACGTTCGTGCTTTTAATGTTGCCCTTTTAAGGGTTTTTATAAAATAAAATATACCCACATACAAGGACTAACCTCTTTTTTTTTTTTTCTTTTTATTTATATTAAGTTCTTCGTTTGTGGTAATTTCGGGTATTTCCGGTTCTAGCGTTGTTTGTTCTTCCTCTGCATAGAGCTTTTTTAGGTAGTCAATCCACGTATCCTTTGCTATGTGTTTTGTTTCTATTAGTTCCTTTACCTCCGTTATTTGACCTCTTATGAAGCGCCATATTTCCTTTTGCAGATCGTAAAAATCATGTTCCATTTCTTTCGAAAAGCGTTCCCAGTGACCATTTTTTATTTTTTTTACAAGTGCATGTGTTTCGTTTCTAATTGCCTTGTAATTATGGTATGCCTCTTGTGTTTTGGTTGACATGTATTTCAGGTAAGCTTTTTTCTTTTCTTTACATTTTTTCTTAACTTCTGTACAAAACCATGAAGTTCTTCGCCTTGGGAACGATTTATTTTTATTTTATATTTCTTTCACCAAGAACTTCCTTGGCCGAGGCTAAGATATTAGATTAAATTTTTGCCCAGCTTTCTTCGACTTCATCACTTTCTGTGATATGTGTGTTTCTGCTTTTTTCAGTTATTCTTTTTTGGAATAGGTATCTTGTGGAGTCATCTTGTAAGGCTTCGACTTTTATCTTTGTAGTGTATTCTGGTGTTTTGTTATCACATATGTGTGTTTTCATTCGGAGGGCAATAAATCCGCAAGTATAATTTTTTATATTTTTGGAAAAGTACAAAAACATTGCACTGTAAATTAAAACGAACGGGAAATAATGAGGATTCATAAGGTGTCGAGTCTATGATTTGTTGAGCTGAACTCAACATTTCTCTGAACTCGACATTTTTTCATAATCCAAACAGATATAAAATAACGGTTGGACTATAAAGTACCGGGAGTGAATAATACTCGAAAGTTGGGACACATTGTAACCGTTTCAAAAGATTTAAAAGAAAATCATTATAAATTTCGATTATTTTTTTTTTAAATAAAACTACTAACCCCATCTATCTGTCAAGTACCTACCTGTAGCCGACTTAAGGATTCTTCTGTAATTCCCAAATATATCCGGTAGATGAGCCTATTCATTACCTTGTCACTCACGCCCAGAATCAGGCGCCATTATAGCGTCTCGCTCTTTTCTCTTAAGAACGTCCAACCGTTAAGACGTGTTTACAAAGTGGGTCTCATTTAGAGGTGAGCTAAGAAATCCTTTTCTTGTCCATATTTCAGATAGATATTTATTTTTTAGACCCTTATTGGAGAGGCTATAATGCTGATATATTTCTAATACATGTCGCAAGATAGTATTGGTATGAAGTTATTCCAGATCATGGCCCAGTAGCGGTATCTTTTTATGGAATACCTAACCACTCTTATCTAGGATGGTGGTGGATTGATATAGGATGTAGCCGAATCAATGGTTTATTTGTTGACTGATTAAATAAGAAAGGAAACAGAGCAGATTAAGGTTGTACCAATTTTTATTATACCTACTTTCAAGACAACGGAAATGATTATGAACTCAAAAAAATGAAAATATAGTGAAGTGTTCTAATTTTATTTAAAGGTTTATTTTCTTCATTATTCCTAGTTGATAAATAACTATATTATTTTCAATGTAAACAAATTTCGAAATTTGGGGTTAATATACATATATATTCATTTACTTTATAACTAATTCTTAATTTAATACAATACAAAGCTTTTTTGTTTATGGTAATGTAAACATGAAATGGTATTTTGGTATCCTTTTGGGATGACATAACTTTTAATGTTTTCATTTTGTTCATTACTAAGAAATAATAAAGAATAGTTTTCTTGTAAACCTTCGATAAATCTTATTTTTTTTTTGCTCGTCCCCTTCGAGGATAAACCAGGGGTGGCGTCCAATAATAAATTATAATTTCATATTATCTAATTGTGCTTGGATTTAAGATACGATATAGTTTCTATATGTTTAAGAAAACCCCGCCCAATTCTCTTCGACAGAGCGATTCTGGCCTTGCATATATCATTGTAGCACGCAGTGTTACAACATAAGTTGTCGAATTTGTTAACACCCGGTTAAAATAGTCTATAAATACAAAATGGATTGGTTTACTTAATGGATAGTCTTACTCTTCTCTGTCATCTAAAGCCTGCCTAAAGATATCTTCAGCGTATAGATTAAAATGGCTATAAGAGGGTAACAAAACACAATACTGTTGTACACCACGTTTGATGGGTAGTTTTTTAGTACGTCTATCTCCAATTTGGATAGAGGCTACTTGATTGTAATATAAGTATTTTAGCAGTCTTATATCGTAGTGGGTCTCGATCTCGATACTCGGTCGAATGCCCTTTCGAAGTCGATGAAACAAACATAAACGTTCTTTCGGAACTCAAACATTAGTAAATTCAATTTACTAATGTTTGTATTTTGAAAACGATTTCCGAAGTGAAAATTGAAACGTCAATAAACGTAATTTAACCTTTAATTGGGGATTATTCCAATTTAAATAGTAATTACTTTAAAATGCCACGAAGAACAATATCCTACTGATGTATGTAAAAAGTTATTAGCAGGTATATCTTTTTTTTAGTTAAAATAATGTATTTTTAATATTATGTGACATAAATAGCGCTAACTTGAAGAGCAAAAAAAGTTTAGCGCAAATGAGTGCCACATATGTAGCATATGTCCTCTTTTTAATATCGAAATTAATATAGGTATGTATATCTCTTTTTATAATGTGACTTCATCTTTGTTTATCTGTTTTTCTTCTTCTGATCTGGTCCTGATTCCTCTGTTCATTTATATAATTTATGTTACCTATATTATTAAACACGAATTTCTATCAAGTAAATACCAACTCCCTAAATATTTCCATATTTTTATAAAAGATAATAAATGTTTGTCCTATATAGATTTCTTGTGATGTTATTGGGTTTAATTTAAAAAAGTAAAACTATGTCGAAAACCACTTACAAAAATAGCGAGACATGAAAACTGATACGGTGTCAAATGCACCGGCAAACTGTAACGGAGACCTCACAAACGGTTGAAATTTACGATTTTAGACAGCTAGTTTTTGCTTTTATTATAATGGGGAATTTTATTTTCTTTTTTGCCATAAAAGCAAGGGGTATCTCAATAATATAATGTGATTCAAAAGACATGTCTACAAATGCTTTCAACGTCAAATATACGATATTTTAGAAATAGTTTTTGAAAGTGTTTGAAAGTGAAAAAACACAAAACCAAAGCGATAGAGATAATTATTAGAGAATCATCAAGTAACTTAATATCCTTCCGTAATTTTAAAACATAAACGTAATTTCATTATACTTTCACGATTTCTTACAGTAGTAAGTTTTAACGGATGTATAAAGTTAGAAATCTCCAATTAATTTATGCCTCACTAAAATCATTAAATGTATTTTATCTGTTTATTTCAACGAAAAATACCTTGTGCCACTGTTTTGTATAAATTGGGTTTTAAATTTTTCATTGTTCATTACAAAAGTACAGAATACATATACAAGCCCTATTAGTTGTTGTTTTCTATTCCTCAAGTAAGATTGAAACCGATTCAAAGAAATACCTCGAATTCGGTAGAAATTTAGTTTTTTTATCAAAATGTCGTAATTTACACAATCAAACGCTTTGGCATAGTCACAAAAAACAGTGGCAGTATAAATATTATTGTTTAGTGCTTGATAGACCTCATGTAGTACAGAAAACATAGCATCGCTGGTACATTTATTAGATAAAAAGCCAAACTGACTTTGTGATAAAATGTTGTTTTCAACGAGAAAGGACATACGTTGGGTTTTTATAAGTGACCCAATAATTTTGGATACGACCGGTAGTAAGGCAATATGTCTATAGTGCAGAAATTAGATTTTTCACCACCATTATGAAGAGGAATAATATTGGCTGTCTTTAGGTACTCTGGAAATATACTGTTCAAAGGAATCGTTGATTAGTGAGACCAGGACTTCCAACACATTTTTTGGGAGATTTAAGAAAATTTTTATGGATAGTCCATTAGTACTACAGGAAGATTTGCTTTTGATACTACTGATTGTTTGGATCAGTTCAGATTTATCAACTGGTCTTATAAAGAATGAATTCGAGACCTTTTTTGAATTGGGGAGATAGGAAATAGAATCTTGTTGTGGCAGTTTACTCACAATAACGAAGTATTTATTTAGATTTTCAGGGTTTGAAAGAGAAAATGTTTAATCTGTATTAGTTTTATTTCAAAGATCGTTTATCATGGACCAAGTTTCTCTTGCAACATTTTTAGAGCTTCCCAGCCGATTTTAATGCTACATTTTTTTAGCTGTTTTGAGAAGTTTTAGATAGATTCCTCTGTAATTGGAGATATATTCAGTGACAAAGACGTTGGTAGTAAATTTCTTGGTGTATTATTATGATGTATATTTGGAATTTACGAAAGTTCTGAGCGGAAAAAAAATCCTACCTAAACGTTGGGTTTTCGAGGGTTGTTTGTTAAGTGTGTTAAACTTAGTATATATTGCTTCATGATCACTTAGTTCTGCATTAATAATTGAAGAGCGTACATCAAGGGGTGAGAAATCTGAGACAATATAATCATTTATGGTAGATGGTTATTTTAGTAATTCTTGTAGGAGAATTAAAGTGCATTGTGAAACCATACGATTCGAATATATTGACCAAGGATAATTTGGTTGCATGAGCAACAGCGTAATTAGTATTCAAGTCACCGCATATAATCTTTCTGCTTTTATTGGGCAGGGTCGTCTAACAAATTTAATAGGTTCTGAAAAAATAGTTCCGTGGAAGAATCAGGTGATCTATAAATGCAAAGAATTTATAGATTAAGTTTCTTGTTATAAACCAATTCAACTCAAAAAGAATTCATCCAACAGAAAGTCGTATTTTGTTATAGGAGGGAAATCATTATTTGTAGAAAGAATTAGGGTGCCACCATGAGCTGAACTTGGATGATCATACCTAGCAATTGTAGATATTTTTCTACAAAAAAGGCTCGTTGACTTTAAGCCAGTTCTTGGTAACCGCAACTATCGGGGTAAATCCTAATTCCTCTAGAAACAAAAATCTCCAGAAGATGCCAACCTCTAGTGTTGACAAAACGTCGAGAACTAATCTCATAAGACAACAGCCTAACAGCCCGAACAAACAGAAACAAAAATCTCCAGAAGATGCCAACCTCTAGTGTTGACAAAACGTCGAGAACTAATCTCATAAGACAACAGCCCAACAGCCCGAACAAACAGTTTAACAAATAATATCCTTGCCTAACTCTGTTCAAAGCAGTAAACAACGAATGTAATGAAAACGGCTTAACCATCAACGTAAAGAAAACGAAATGGATGGTGATCGGAAAAATTAATTCTGAAGATTCGGTACTAAAAAGAGATAACAAAACCCTGGTCAGCGTGGAATACTTTAGATATCTGGAAAGCTAGATTAAATGCAGGGTTGAGAGTGACGAGGAAATTTCGACCAAAATAGAATTGAGACACAACAGCTTCATAAGCTGGCGTCCTTTATTATGCAATAGAAGTCTCTCGTTGAATGTGCGTCTAAGAGTACTTAAGTATTACATATGGTCTACTTTGCTTTATGGATGTGAAATCTGAACAATAAAAGTCATAAATCAAACAGATGTTTGACTTTTAGTTGTGGTGTTACCGTCACATGCTTAAAATCACGTGGCCAGCACACAAATATACCGACCAACAAGCATTTGAACAGCTTGTTTGTACGACGATAGCCAACGCTTGAAAACAGGCATGGCACATAAAGAAGAAACGTCTTCTAGAACGTTATAGTAGTTATCAGGAAGTTCGTATCCTGCTGAGGTAAGAAGCTTAGCTGACAGAAATAGAACTTTTTGCTTAGAGATTTTCTCTAACTCTTTTCTTCTGGTGCTGGAGCTTTCTATGGATCTAAGTAGATCTCTTGCAGAGAGAATCGATTCGGCTTTCTATTGTAGGGATGTTGGTAGTTTTATGGATGGATGACGGCGGGAAGCGTAAATGTTGATTCAGGATTCTCCTCAGGATTTTTCTTTCAGTAACAAAGAGCCTAGTATACCACGTAGGTCCTCTAGGAGATTGTCTCTTATTCTTATCCCATCCAGGGTGTTTTTAATGTCACAGGTGAGAGTTTTACTACATTCAACTCCCAGTTACAACACCGAGCACTTTCTCCATTGAGCACTATCTGGTTCTAATTCTCTACATGTTGAGATGAACCAGATTATCTGAACAAAATTAGCTACGTGGTAGCAGGGTTAAGTGTGACTCTTTATTCAATATACTATTTGAGTATTATATCTAATTGTGATTGGACCTTGTCGAACGTACACTTTCCTCTCACGGTACGATTAGCGGTATCTGCGGAGAAGGAGTGCGGTATCGTCAGCATCTATTGGTAGGAAGGGGAAGGTGACTGTTGTACACTATGTATAAAGCTGATACTTTAACTGAGACCTGAAAGACATCGTCTTGTGGAGTGAAGGGTGTAGAGAATTTATCTACGGCGACGGTCTCATTAGGGAGATGAAAATTGAATATTTTTAGAAAGGGAGTCGATAGTCTGGTTTGGTGAAGTTTATCAATCAAGCCTTCATGCCAAACTTGATCAAATGTCTTCTAGAAACATCTAGAAGATCTAGAAAAACGTCAATTGCGAATCTGCTATGCTTACTGATGGATAGGAATATGAAGATTGCTAATTTAATCAATGCATTATGAGTGGAGTGTCTAGCTTTGAATAAAATTGGAAATTTGGGATGATGGAAAATTTTTCTAAGAAGTATACCTTCTTAGAGGACTTCTTTCTTCCTTCTAAAAGAAGAAGGATTCTTTCGTAGGTTTTATCTAGAGCGTTTAGATGGAAAATAGATCAGTAGGATTCTGTGTTGGTTCTAGGTTCTAGGTTAAGAAGCAGTAAAGTAGCCCAGCTAGAGGAAATCATTGATTATGTTGATTAGCAGCAGAAGTATATTTTTAGGTGAGCTTTTTAAAACATCTTCTGCGTATGCGATCTGGGTCAGGCGAAGTGTTTTTAGCAAATTCACACATCTCTCTGACGATGTCTACAAATACAGGAACCACTATCGGATGATATTCGGCACTTATGCACGGTAAAGAATTGTAGAATATACCTGGGGTTAAGAAAGTGAGTGCGTTTTTAAAATCATCGGCAGCGGTAACTAGCATCCCGTATTCATGTTTCAGCTTGTTAACCCCCAGTCTGATCGATGCCGAGAGGATGTTATATTATGTTTTGATGGGAGGATCTCGATATCTGTTATACTTTCGGAGTAGTCTGCGCTTTATTAGTGGAACTCGAGGTGGAGGTGTTAAAAAATATAGATATTATATTTGGATTTTGGAATAAATAAGGGAAAGCTTCTAGAAAAATGGTTTCAAATTGTAAAATCCTTGTGCCAATTTGGTCAATTGTTAACAAGTTACAACAGTTAAGAGATTTTGGGTGATAAACTATTGAAGTAGTTCCCAATTAGCTGTATGAAAATCTGTTAAATATATTGCAGGCATTCTATGTATGGGATTGGTGAGATCGGATTTCTCCAGGAGTGAAAAGTGATTAGATATTAGCGAATCATCCATGGACGATCTATTCTCTGATCTACTCCTTATACGATCTGTGCACATAGGAAATATGATCACTACTCTTTGTTTGGGTACAAAAGAGAACCTCTAGAGACTGTCTGTAAACAATCTGGTTCCATATATGTCTCATAATTTTGCAGGGTTTCCTAAACTATATTTATGCTTAAATTTGTATGCAACAAAACCAGCAACATACTTTAAAGAGTCCCGATGAATTTTTTCTTTCACTTCATAATTGTCTGCGACTTTCAAAATGTCATCGTCAATTATATGATTCTCCAACAAATGGTCAGCTTCTATAAATATATTTTGAAGTATTTTTCTACCAAATTAGACAACATTTTTTGTGTCAAACAAATATCTTCTGACGCCGAAATATCGCTTGGTAATTGATGACTTTCTATTGAGCTGTTACTTACGCCAGATTCACTAGTTTCAAAAGTATTGCGACATTCTGTAAACATTGCCGCCAAATGTTTTCCTAAAATATACCACCTAAATCTATATTTAAAATCTATTGGCGAAGTATGATCATTTGCACCACCCATTCCTCGAATATAAGAAAAAAAGTTCTTGATTCAACCTCGAAGTTAAAATATAGTTAACGTTGTATTTTGCTTGTAGATAAGGAAGTAACTCTTTCAGAGATCTATTAGTAGAAAATATTTCTTTCTGAAATAGAATAAGTCCTTTATATTTACCAACCCGCATTGAATTGAACATTTCTGACATTTCATCCAGTAGACGTG
The DNA here is from genome assembly GCF_040954645.1 of Diabrotica undecimpunctata. Taxonomy (NCBI): domain Eukaryota; kingdom Metazoa; phylum Arthropoda; class Insecta; order Coleoptera; family Chrysomelidae; genus Diabrotica; species Diabrotica undecimpunctata. Next base: position 26,974,638 of record NC_092811.1, read on the forward strand.
CCTGCTTATCTAAATCTGTACCATATGCATTTAGTGTACCAGTAACTGTCTTTTGGCATATGTCCATTTTCTCCAGCATAACTAACAGCTTTTGCTACAGAATTTGACAATAATTAAATTGCAGGTCTCTTTGTCTCATAGAGCCTTTTAAACAGAGATGATGTAGTGTCAATTTATGCGCATTTGTCAATTCTGAAGTCGATATATTTAGTAGCGCTTTAAAGTAATCGTTGTTGATTATTTTATTGTTAATAACAAAACCATGATCAATTACATGATTTCGGACAAGTTAAATCAAATGTGGAGGATCTAAAAAAACAAAAATATTCAAAGACTTATCACAAGGGTGATTAATAAAATAGTTTTTGTCATATCTAACACTCAGGTGAGACCAAAGGGCAGTATTTCCAATACCCATGTCACTGGTGATCTTATATGTGGGGATATTATAATTTTTACAATTAGCTACGGCATAATCCGGCATGTTTGTCGATAATACATAAAATTGAACTAAACAGACTAAACACTAGAAAAAGAGATCGAAATGAGAGGCTTTGTAAAAACAATTCAGTTACCGCACGATGCACAAATACATCTACCGGGTCAGGGAATCCTATATCTTGAGTAGCATACCAATATTTGTGTATCGTGCATCAAGTAAAGGTTCTTTTGACACAAAAATATCCTCAATTAAAACGACTTTATCACAATTTTCAAATAATATCAGATAATTCCATAATTTTGTTAGAAACTTGGTATATACGCCAAATAAAATAATTATAAATAATAAATAAAAGGGTTCAAATACATCGTAAACTCTTTTCTTGAAGTTTCGAATAATGCGGCTTTAATAATTATAATTTTCTTCAAATTTAAACGATGTACTCTTGCATATTGGTGCATCGTATGAATCCGTCTCTGTATCAAATCCAGATGCTTACCCAGAGAATCGCAGCAGCATCACCGAAAACAGAGCATCAACCCCCGTTTTATAATCCTGTAATATGAGTTGGGCATTGTAAGGATCGACTAGAAAAGGAACAAGCGACGAACATCCCGTAATAGTGTCGCAAATCTCTCCTTGTTGCGCCATTTATTGGATTTGTTCGCCTTTTACTGTTGAGAGTACATATATACAGAACGTCCTGATTATTTGAATAATGATTTTGTGACAAATAAGTATAAAAGCAAAAATAAATGGTGACCCGAGCATAACCTGAGTTAACGTCAGGAGTTAACTATTAGTAAAGTTCATCTAGTTTCCATTACTACTACAAAAAAAATTTTTTTCAAGTGTAGATAACTCCAAACTTCGAGAGCCTCACATCTTTGCTTCAGTAGCTCATGGTAGAAATTATATAGCAACCGATCTTCCTACTGATCGTCTTCCTATTGGGGACCCGTCTCTTGCCGTCTTTACTACTCTATTTGTTGTCATTCGGCTTATATGATCGTTCCATTCTACTCTTCTATTTCTTACCCAGTTCTTGATGTTCTCCACCTTGCATCTACGTCGTATATCTGTACTTCTAGCTCTGTCCCATAGTGTCTTACCATCAATTTTTCTAAGTGTTTTCATTTCTGCTGTTTCTAACATCCTTTTTGTCCTGTCTGTGTCAGGTATTGTTTCTGCCGCGTATGTCATTATTGGTCTGATGACTGTTTTGTAAATTCTGCCTTTCGTTTCTTTTCCGATATTTTTATTTTTCCATTTTGTTTCATTTAGGCAGCCTGCGGCTCTGTTTGTTTTATAATCTGACCTTTCAGCTCCAACTTACATCTTAGTAAATTTGCTGCTGTAACCATGCATTTTGTCTTTTTTGGGGAATATTATATTGGTGCAGCATACGTTGTAAATAAAGTTTATAAGTTTTCTTGTACTCTGATATCATGTAGTAAATTGCTTGTTTAGAGAATCTACCATCGAATTTGATAGTTATCGTATCTCGAAACGATTCCTTAAAATGGTATTCGAAACAAGAGGCTCAAGTAAATCTTCGAAAGTATTCTAGTACATTTTTTAAAGAACGAAGTTAGTAGTACTCCACTAAAAAGTTCAGCCCAATAAAGGCCAATAATTCACCTTCCTTCATATTCAGTATATTCTTGTTCTACACTATCTACATATAATTTACTTTGATAGGTAATTGTCTTCATAATATCTCCAAGTAGTCTAATAAAATATATGTCGGCAGTGTTCACCCTGCGAACTCTGGGCTCACAGCTTCTGCTTCTAAGTTGTAATCTTTGATGACATCTCTCTTATGTCATTTTTGGTCTGCTTCAAGAGGTTCAACTCTTTCATGTAGCTCTTCCAAAACGACAGTTTCTTGTCATCTCATCTACATCATTTTCCACTAATTCACATCATAACCAAACTAGAAACAGCGGGAGTGTTAGATTATTTAATAAATGTTATTAAAAAATATGTTGCTAACATTTATATATATAATTAAATTATACGCGGAAGTGCCACTAAGCTCCGTACTTGGGTCGACGTTGTGGAATATATCTTACAATGGTAATTCAAATATAGTACGGCAAAAATACTAAGAAGAAGGTATGATTTGACATTATTAATTGACGACAATTATATTCTCAATTATATCGAGAAAGGTACAATTCTACAAAATAATAGTACGCCCTGTCCTAACATTTGGTTTAGAGACCTGGACTATAACAAAAATAATGAAAACATGTTAAGTTTATTAGCACTTTTTGTGTAGAATGAACGGTTCTCTCAGAAAGAACACTTGAAGCGACCGGTGATTTTAAATGTCTTTTACGCGCGCGAAATCAATGTTTTAAATAAAATTTGTATTAACTCAACGGTAAAAATTCGATATCTTTTGATCAGAGTGTTCTATCGACAAACTTCAACTTTTGTATTACCTCAAACGAAGTCAGTTTCTATAAATATGTTCAATAAATAAACGTTGCGCGATTTTTGCCAGTTTTTACGATTCCCGCGAGATCAATAAAATGTATCACTTTCATTGACCAATCGTACTAAAATTTCTATTATTAAAGACCAATTCTCAAAACATATAACATGAAATTTCAATTTTGGGTTGTGGTAACAAACATGAGGCATTTGAAATATGACTAAAAAACGCAAAATTGAAACTTTTACATTACAAACGATTGCACGTCACGGAAAATGCTTCCAAGAAGACGGTTTTGAGTGTATTTTGTAGCAGAAGTTAGGTATTTTTGAACAACATACCTACTAGCATAATTGAAAAATAGCAGTTTTAGATTTTAGATCGTTTGTAATGAAAAAGTTTTAATTCAACGTTTTTCAAGCATATTTCAAATGCCTCACATTTGTTATCAAAATTCAAAACTAAAATTTTACGATAGGTTTGGAAGTGTAGGTTTTACTAATCGAAACTTCATAGTGGCCGATCAATGAAAGGGATAAATTGTATTGATCTTATCTTCTCCTCATGGCGCCGTCTTCTTTCGAAGGTTGGCGATCTAAATGGCAATTGTCGCTTTGGAAACTGTTGCGCGAAAGATTTCTGCGGATGAGCGGTCGAACCATCTCCTCAGGTCTTTCAGCCACGAGCTCTGGCGTCTTCCTACTGATATTTTGATTTGATTGGTTTTGATTGATCTTATCAGAATAATAAAAATGGCAAAAATCGCGCTACTTTTATTTATTTAACACCTTTATAAAAACTGAGTTTATTTGCGGCAAAATACAAACAGTGCTTACGAAATCTGCACTCTTTACTTTTAAAACGCATCTTGATCGTTGTCGATGGGAAGCTCGGATCAAAAGATATCGAATTTTTACCGTCGAGTTGATACAAATTTAATTGAACATTGATTTCGCGTGATTAACTGGCATTTAAAATCGCCAATCGCTGCAAGCGTTGTTTCTGAGAGAACGGTTTATTCTACACAAAAAATGTTTTAAATATTTTAGATCATTTGTAATGTAAAAGTTTTTAAATTCAGCGTTTTTAGGCTTATTTCAAAGGCCTCACATTTGTTGCCAAAAATTAAAACCGACATAGGTTTTGAAGATGGGGCTTTAACAATAGAAATCCCATTGTGACCGGTTAATGGAAAAGCGATAAATTTTAATTGCGGCAAAATGCAAAAATTACATAAGAAAACTGCACTCCCCACAGTAGTATTCATTAGTAATAAAACACAGCAATTATACCAATAAATAACAGTCCAATATACAGAGAAAAAACAAAAATAAGAATAAATACAATCTAATTATTTTCACTCTATATAATAATTCACTTGAGACATTCTGTATACAGAACAGAATAATGTGAAGCAGAGAAATGAAGTTAAAAAGAGGATTTACACTTGTACACCGTTATTTCATTTGCTTTGTAATCCATTGAACAATCGAGTTCAGCTTATTATAAAAGGTGATAGGGACGTTATCTTAGGGGTGTCGAAGTATAAGGGTGTGTGTTTGTATGTGGTATAATTATATAAGAGTAATTGTTTGGTATTGGAAATTGTAATCATTAAAGAGTTGGTGAAACATTCAATCTAATAAATGTTTTTACGGAAAAAATATTAAGAATGTTGGTAAGTTTTCAGAACTGTCGATGAAATCTCTAAACTGTGATATACTGAGTGGTATCTGTTTTAAAGTAACTACATTTGGATGGGAAATAATTCAAGACAACCACAAGATAATGCAGAAGTCAGAATGACGACCTATTAACAACAAGGAAAGATGTATTTAATAGATGAGTGGAATACTTTAACCAGGCACTTAATATAGAGGAAGAAGAAGAAAACCTGGAAGACGAAAGAGATGAGAGGCAAGGGAAACAGACGAGAGGGAAGAGGAACCACCAACGATTTTTGAAGTGAAAGATGCAGTTAAAAAACTAACCAGAAACAAATCACCCGGAATAGATAATCTTCCAATAAACTATATAAAGAAGGTGGCCATGATACCATCATGGCATTACAGCAACTTATAAAAGAAGTATGGACACAGAAATCACTACCTAATGACTGGAATATATTGGAATACTTTGCACCATACAAAAAAGAAGAATGAAAGCTAGGAATCAGTTAGTAAATTTAACAAAACTAACTCTTGAAATAGTTGAATGTAGAGTACGAATTCAGGGGGAACTGTCTGAACCTTTTAAAACAAATAACGAGCTGCACCAGGGAGACCTTCTATCGTGTATACTGTTCAATCTGGCTCTGGAAAAAAATCTGGCTCTGGGTTTAATAATAAACACCAACAAAACGAAGTGTATGAAAATAAACACGCAACCACAAATACTACGACAACTTGTTATAGAAAACGACGTTATGGAAGCAGTGATCGAATTTGTATACCTGGGAGCGCTCCTTAACACTGAAAATACTACTACCACAGAGATAAACCGCAGAATTTACACGGCCAACAGATGCTATTTTAGGCTCAATCTCCTCCTTAAATCCACAATTATTTCGAGAAATACAAAAATAAAAAATAATGTAAACATGTTAGGATGTTTCGAAAGAAAAGTACTAAGGCGAATCTATGTAGCAGTGAATGACAATGGAGTGTGGAAAAGACGATACAACGTCGAACTTTATAGAATATACCAGGAACCTAATATCGTAAAACATATTAAGATAGGACGTCTAAGGTGAATAGGGCATGTAATGCGGATGGAACAGAATGGCCCAGCTAAAAAAACGCTCCTTGATAGACCCATTGGTCAAAGAAGAAGAGGAAGACCTAGAACAAGGTTCCTTGCTTGGAAGAGAGAGGCGATGGATATGGGAAGTATATAAAGGTAGTTTTTTACATAAATCGTTTCCAACTATCACTAGAAATCCAAACGCGTGATTTCTCAAAATTAGTCAGTACAATCAATTTTAAATAAAATTTTTATCATCTCTACAGTAAAAATTTCCATTTTTAGAGCCTAATCTTCAAAACTTACCACATGAAATTTTAATTTTGACTTTTGGTAACAAATACGAGGCATTTAACGCCATTTAGCAATATGATTGTGACGCGCAGTTATTAATAAGTAAAAGGCCATTTGTGTCAGTTACAAAGGTAAAATAGTAGGCTTTGAAAAAATGACAGTTTTCATAAATTATTAAACAGTAAACGGTAGGCTTTGAAAATGTCAGTTTTTATATTATTACCTTTTTAATCGGTCTGTGTGGCTTGTTTTTATTGTTAAAAATGAATTTTTCTGTAGAAGGGTTAACAGATATGATCTGGGTATTAATATAAACTGTACCCTTACCGCATACAATTATATCAAGAATTTGGAATTGAGGCTACATTTCACAAAAATGGAACGGTGAATCGGCATAATTTTCATTACTCTGCATTTAACAGATGCGATTATGTGATTGGCCCACATTTTTTTGATGGTCGAGTGAATGGTGCTACATTATGGATTTTCTAAATCATCATTTGCCAATACTACTGCAAAATGTACCGCTTAATATTCGACAACGAATGTTGTTGTTATACGACGGTGCTCCAGTTCACCTCACTGCACCTGTTCACAATCATCTAAATAATAACTTTCCTGAGAGGTGGATAGGCACAGGAGGACCAACTTTTTGACCACCGCGATCACCGGAATTCTCCAAAATTGATTTTTACATGTAGGGCTATATAAAAGACCTACTATACCAGAAACCTCCAACAACGCCAGATGATATGAGAAATAGAATAAGAGATTATCGGTTACAAACTTGTATAGACGTTGAAGGTGGACATTTTGAACATTTACTTTATTACATATTACTATGGTTTATATTTTTTTGTTAGTTAATTATTGAATAAAAATAATTTTGTTATATTATTACTCAGTACTTAATACTTATTTCTACGTACAAAAATTGAATGTATTCCCGAAATTTGAAGAAAACTAAAAATATCTCGAAAAATAATGCGACTTGTTTACCTTATTATATAGAATAAACAATTTTAAGAAGATCCAAATCAACCACCCCCAGGAGCAAACAACAATAAACCATTGGAGCCTCCATCAATTCAGGAAGTACGGGATGTAATAAAACACCTAAAAAATAATAAATCTCCAGGAAGTGATGGTATACCCGCGGAACTTATTAAATGTGGAGGTGCTACTCTGACTAATCATATATATAAAATCATACTGAGAGCCTGGAATGAGGAACAAATCCCAGAAGAGTGGTGTATTGGGATCGTTTGCCCGCTACACAAAAAGGGCGATGAATTAGAATGTAGAAACTATAGGGGAATAACCTCCTTAATAGAGCATACAAAATATTTTCGAGTATTTTATATGGTCGCCTGAGTGAATATTCAGAGGAGCTTCTTGGCGAAAGTAGTTTTAGGCCTGGTCGATCAACAACTGACCAGATCTTTGTGCTAAGGCAAATACTGGAAAAAACCAATGAATTCAATATCGACACATACCATCTTTTCGTAGATTTTAAATCGGCCTATGATAGTGTCCTAAGAAATAAATTGTATGAAGCCATGGATGAATTCCACATCCCCGATTAACTGATAAGATTGGTTAAGGCTACAATGCGTAAAGTTGTTCACAGGCATTTGAAACGCATGTTGGGCTGCGACAGGGAGATGCGCTGGCGTGTCTCCTTTTCAACATAGCTTTGGAAAAGGCCGTCAGGGATGCCCAAATAGACAGCAGAGGAAACATTTTTAATAAATCATCCCAAATTTTGGCATATGCAGATGATGTTGATCTAGTTGCCCGCACATCACGCAAGCTGAAAGAAATGTATACCACCTTGTCAAACGCCTCAAAAAATATGGGCCTGCAAGTAAATGAAAATAAAACTAAGATAATGGCATCAACACCCAACAATAGAGCCAGAAACATCGGCCATCAATTCACGGTTGATAATTCTACCTTTGAAGTGGTGGACAAATTCTTATACTTAGGCTCCCTGATCACCAAGGAGAACATCATGACGGAAGAAATCATGACTGCTATTTTGGACTGAGTAGACATATGAGAAGCAGAAACTTAAGCCAAAAAACAAAAATAACCATATATAAAACCCTTATACAACCAGTGTTGACATATGGGTCGGAGACATGGACCATTTCCAAGGCAGATGAAAATCTCCTGCTTATATTTGAACGAAGGATCCTGAGAAGAATATTTGGTGGCATCTGTGAAAATGGTGTTTGGAGAAGGAGATACAACTACGAGATATATCACAGATATAAACATATATTTGGTGGTAAAGACGTAGTATCCTTTATAAAAATAGGAAGACAAAGATGGGCAGGACATCTGGCAAGATCACAGCAGAACAACCCTCCTAGAAGAATCCTTATGTCACAACCTGTGGGAAGTAGAAGTAGGGGTAGACCAAAACTCAGATGGAGGGATGGTGTAGATGAGGATGGTAGACAAATAGGCGCAGCAAACTGGCAACAGTTGGCAAAGGGTAGAACTGACTGGCGTAATAGACTTGGGAAGGTCGAGGCTCTTTTATAGGGCTGTAGCACCAATGATGATGATGATAGAATAAACAATTGTTGATGCATTACGTCTTTATATAATATGGTGTTGATTTCATAGGGATTTCGAAATAAAAATGGTCATTACTTGTTAAATTCTCTGTATAGTAATACAAAGCCCAATATTTTATAAGAAATATAATAAATTATTTGGAAATCTAATGAGTAAGTAGTTGATATTGGATACAAAATAAACATTAACAAAGTAAATAATGACGTACGGCGACTGATTCATACTTTTCTGCAATTTAATGTAGATAGACAAATTTTTTATCATTAAAAACGCAACAAATTACATAACTTATTGTTCAAAACTGTATAATAAAACAATAACAATATTTGGTGTTGTGTATGATACATTTAAATCGTCATGTAAAAGGGTCATGATCATTTTTAATTTCAAATAGAAATGGTGCACCTATCTGATTTAAAATATTCAGTAGATATATCACTAGATTTAGATAACTCTAACATACTTAGATAACACTAACTTAGATAATAGTTAAAGTCTTCTTCTTTACGTACCATCTTTGCGACGGAAATTGGCAATTATCATGACTATTCTGATCTTAGATGCTGCAGCTCTGAATAGTTCGATTAATGTGCATCCGTACCATTCACGCAATTTATGCAACCATGAGATTCTTCTCCTTCCTACACTTCGCATACGCTGGATTATCCCTTGTATATTTAATTGAAGTATGTTGTATCTTTCATTACGCATAACATGCCCCAGGTATGGCAGCTTTCGTGTCTTGATGGTTTCCAATATTTCCATTCTTTTGTTGACTCTTCTCATGACTTCGTTGTTTGTTATATGCTCTTCTTCTTCTTCTTCACTGGCTTTACAACTCGGGGTGAGTCTTCGCCGCATCCACTATCACCCTCCATCCTCTACGATCTTGCGTTTCTATTTCCCTTTGTTGTACCCCAATTCTAGATAAATCGGCTTCAACATCATCCTTCCATCTTTTTCTCGGTCGGCCTACTGATCTTCTACTATCTGGTCAAAAAATACTGTCTTTAACACTCTGTCATCCTCTGATCGTACCACGTGACCTGCCCATCTTATTCGGTTTGCCTTGATATGTCTAACTATGTTTTCAGTTTCATACGGAGTCACCAATTCAGCATTGCGGCGTCTTCTCTAATCCCCTGTGAATTTATCTCTTTGAGGGCCAAATATTATTCTGAGAACCTTTCTTTCAAATACTAGAAGCTTATTGATTTCCCGCTGGTTGAGAGTCCATGTTTTACTGCCATATGTAATAATTGGACGAATAATCGACTTGTACAGTGTTAATTTAGATTTTCTTTTTAGCAGCTTCGATCTTAATTATGTTGAAAGGGAGTATAATGCTCTATTTCCTGCAGCTATCCTTGCTGAGACCTCTTTTGCTATGTGATTGTCCGCTATGATTATCGCCCCCAGGTATTTAAACACCTTTACTACTTCGAAGTTGTGATCATTAATACTGATGATTTGCCTAACTTGCCTAACTCTTGGTCTTGGATTTTTGGTTACTACCATGTATTTCGTCTTTTCTTCATTTATTCGGAGACTCAGACTACCTGTTTCCTCCTCGAGCTGTGAAAACACCTCTCTCACGTCTCTTGTAGAATGCGTGACTGCATCTATATCATCAGCAAAGGCCAGCAATAGTTTTGATCCTTGATCAGCAAATCCTTCTGCCAGCTCAGACGATATTTTACTTATTGTATATTCTAAAACAAAATTGAATTGAACAGCAACGGTGACAAGGGGCCCCCCTGCCCAAGTCCTGTATTTATACTAATTCAACGAATTTTCTTGGTATTCCCATTTCTAACATTGCTATCCACAATTTGCTTCTTTTTATGGAATCATATGCTTGCTGGAAATCTATGAAAATTTGGTGCACATCGCGGTTGAATTTCCAGTGTTTCTCTAATATTTGTCGGATGGTAAATATTTGATCTATAGTTGACCTTCCAACACGAAAACCGCATGGGTAGTCGCCTAGAATATCTTCTGAATATGGTGTGAGTCTCTTTAGCAAGATAATTGATAGCACTTCATATGATGTGCTAATAAGTGATAAGCCTCTATAGTTTCGGAATCGTTCTTTGTTTCCTTCCTTATATATGGGAATTATAACGCTTCCATTCCATTCTTTATGCATTTTCTATTGTTGTCATACTCTCAGAATAATGTCATACAATTTTGGTGTAAAAGGTTTCCTCCTTTTTTTAACAACTCTCCATTTATGCCATCATTTCCTGGTGCTTTATGGTCTTTTAGAGACGCGATCGCATTCTTTACTTCCTCAAGTGTTGGTGCTGGTATTTTGATATCTGCAGAATAAAACGTAATATCTGCTTCCTCCGTCTTACTTTAAATATTTAGTAAATTCCGAAAGTATTCCTTCCATCGTTCGACAATTTCCGTTTCTATCATTATAAGTTCACCTGCTTCATTTCTCAAAGGCTGTGTTACTCCAACACTTGCACCTTTTCTGACTGACTTCACTTCACTAAAGAATTTCCTTATTTGATTCCTCTCACCACTTCTGTCTATTTCTCGGATTTGTTTATGCTCTGTCCATGATATCTTCAGGATTCTTCTATACACCCACAGTTCAAATGCTTTTAACTTTTTAGTAGTTGACGCGTTAAGTGTCCATGCTTCTATCTCGTAAAGCAGAGTCGAGAAAATATAACACGTTTCCAGTCTAACTCTCAAGTCTAATTTCAGTTCTCTTGCACAAACTACCTTTCTCATTTTATTGATATTTGTTCGTGCTTTCTCTATTCGAACTTTGACTTCTTTGGAGTAATCGTTTGTGTGATTAATTAGATAGTTAAAGCGCTTATTGGCAAAAAAGTTTATGATAGAAATTCTTTCCACACTTTGAGTATCGCGTCACTAGGCCGAGTCTGACTCGGTTTCCCTCTGACTTTTTTTGGTTCTGGGACGCTCTTCCTCAATTCAATTCGCAGCCAATGGAGACACTAAGCTAATAATATTTAGATATGTCATCACGCACAGGCCAGGGCCCAGGAATGAGGAGGAGGGGAAGGTAATAAGATGGCTGATAGTTTTGCTAAAAAAGAACCAGGTCCTCGTGTTAACTGATCGCAACTAATCTATGGTATTGCTGAAAGCTACCTCACAGAATATGTTTGAAAATCAGAAAATACAGCTTACTGGGAAAATATTTTAGACAAAAACGGAGCAAAAAATTATTACAACGATCTATTCCATAAGTAAAAATAATCAGAGTAATCACAGGTGTTCCCATTGCACACTAATATCATTTCTTTAAAATGCGCAAAGTGGACAGAACAACATGAAGATTCTGCGAAAATATAGATGAAATTGCCGACGTTGTTGGTAGCTGCAGAACAATTTTTTGGCAGTAGAGCAAACCACTTAAAGCAGGTCTTGTAGGAACCTAATCAAGTAACAAACATAGCTTCGAAAATAATAATAGGCATTGTTAGAAGTCTACATTTTTTGGACTAAAACATAGATGTAAGATAAACACAAATGATCTTTCAGATCGTAGTGTGGAAATATTTTTGCGGCAAACAATCCCTTTGATTTCTATACTTTACTAACTAGGCTGAAAAAAAGAAGCTCAAGAATACATGTTACAAAAGAAAATACTTCTGTTAATGAAAGTAGTACCAGAAAAAATAAGAAGTTGCTAGTCAACTTTTTGAAAAATAAGCAGACTAAAAAATTATAAACCAAGGCAGTTTAACATCTGTTTAAAGAGGATTAACCGATTCACATTGATATTATCCAAGATATAACGCTTAAAGAGTTAATCTAAAATATAATTAAACAGAAAACGTAGGACTCCAGAGAAGAAGTAATAAATAATGTGGTCAGGTTGGTAGGTTATTTTTTTAATTTGAAGAAACTGGTATGCTAACTTGAGATACATTTCTCATAAAACTAGAATTTTTGTTCTAGTATACGAACCCCTTCCCATATCAGTTGGCCCACCTATGGAATTTGCAGTTTAAGTCGATTATTATAAACAAATTATACTCTGAATGTTTTTATAAGTTATGGTTTTTTATTTATTTTCAACAATAAAAAAAAACTTTACCAAACCCTGGTTATGCATTCACTTATGTCACCACACGTTGTTTCTTTCATAATTACATTAAATCCAGAGGTAGCTATGGAAAAATGACATCAAAACAATAATATTGTCAGTTAATGTCAAATTTATTTTGTTGTATTGTAAAACTTTTTGCCGTTTGTGGATTGTACAATGGGTCGAGGTAAAGTTATCGATGAGAAAATTTGTTCAATCATTATTAGATTTTTTAATTCTGGAAAATCGAATTCGGAAATCGTAAGAAATAGAGTCAGAAAATACAAAACTACAGGTTCGGTCGTCACAAAACCTAGAAATGTACGAAAAAGTAAAATAACCGAAGCAGATTGAAGGGCATTAAGACGCATTATAGTGAAAAACCGAGAAAACATCACCGAGAGGCCCACAAATTAGGATTTTGTACTTACAAAGTAAGTTTAATAGTTGAAAAGTTAGTACGAATTGTTTTTAATATATTTCCTTTTATTTTCCATTTTATTTTTTCCTTTTTCCTTTTTCTAAAGAGCCTTTCTACTCAAAAAATCATAGTTCCTCTTGTTGACTCTGACATATATCATTTATAAACATCTATAACATTTAAAATCAAAACTCAAAATTTTGTTATTGGCTGTGTATATATACCTTCTCCATCACCTTCTTAGTCTTATTTAAGATATTGTGAAACCGTTGAATATGTTTACACTAATTTTTCAGATAGTTTTTTTGTCTTGGCAGGTGATTACAATCTACCACAAGCTAAATGGGGCAATGATGAGTTGGTATTGACAGTGACGGGCACTGGAAATGACTCTGTAAGTAAGCAAATTGCTTTAGTTTCTATAACTTTTTTCAAAAGAATGATATTTTGAACAGCAAAGGAGTCCCATTGGACCTGATTTTTAGTAATTTGGAATCTATTAAAGAGGAGATAAAATTTTTGAGAATAGTTTAAATCACACAGCTATCAGTTTTGAACTAGTGTGTGAAGAAAATTTTGATGTTATGAACTACGAGGAATACTTTTATGATTTCAAAAATGGTGACTACTTTTCAATAAATAATTATTTAGCAAGTATAAATTGGAAGGGACTGTTTCTTAATGGTACAGTTGATAGTATGGTGGTCATTTTTTATGATATAATTTACTCACTGATAGAACACTTTGTTCCACTAAAGAAATATAAAACCTCTATCTTTCCCTCTTGGTTCTCGTCAGAGCTGCGAAACCTAATTATATGTAAAAAAACGGGCCCACAAACAATTTAAAATTAGTGGTAGGCAAGATGATTATGACCGTTTTGTGGCTTTAAGAAACCAGTGTGAGATTTTAAGAGCAGACTTTCAGAAACAGTATTTAGATATACAAAGATATACAAAATTTATTTAGATATACAAAAGACAAGATATTTAGATATACAAAATAACATTTCCTATAATCCAAAATATTTTTGGTCTTATATAGCAAAAGAAATGGGTATAATATACCATCCAAAATGATCTACAATGATAGGGTTGGCTTAAATATCAAGGACTCTGCCAATATGTTCGCAGAATATTTCTCATCAGTCTACTCAGATGAACAAAAAGATACTTTACCTTTTTTTAATTTTGACAGTTCGATTTGTTTGAGTTCTATAATACTTACAGCAACTATTTTCGATCCTCAATGAAGCAAGATAGACTTTCTGCTTTAGCAATGTTATCTATAGAACATGAAGTGTGTGCGACATTGGACGTTAAAGATATTGTCAAAAAGTTTTCCGACACGAAAGCACGAAAAGTGGTTTTTAGTTTTTTTATGTGTTTATATTTCTATTCACGGTTTATTTTAATTAAATGGACGTTTAAATTAGGATATTAGGATATACATATTCTAGACGTTGGATCATGATTATTAAATTAGGATAAAGGACGTTTAAATTAGGATATTAGGATGGGATATTAGGATATACATTAGGATAATATATGGACGTTGGATCATGGAGATTAGTCTAAATGTTCAAGTAAGTATTTATCTATTTACAAATTATTATTGTTATATTATGCATATTTTGCACATTTCTTTAAATAATAGTATGTATGTCTAAAGTGTTGGAAGGGGGCGGCAAATATTAAGTTGCACATGGGCGGCCAATACCTTAGCGGCGGCCCTGGACTTATGTGAAGTATTTTATTCCCGTCAGCTGTGGCAGCACTATCTGGGTATTGTACGCCATTATGGTTTAAAATCCAAACAGGATAAAACTGATATATCATTTTATACATGGGGCGAAAATGATGGGATGAAAGGTAGTTCACAGCTTTGTATCACCACTTAACTGCTTTTTGTGCCTCGAATCTAGCCATAAATAAAGTTAATCTATTTTGTGATGGATACAGTGCTCAAAACAAAAACTACATTATTGTATCAATACTCAGTAAAGTGGCTCAAATGTATACCAATTGATATTACTTTTCCCGTACGAGGACATAATTATTTCCAGTAGATCGTGTTTTCGGAAGAGTCTAAAAAACATTACGGAAAACTAAAGAAGCTTTGTTACCAACTGATTACCACATTTTATTTGAAAAGTTTGGAGAGTTGTTTGTTCTCAGCGAGGACTGGTTTACTTATGACTGGAAAATATCGGTTAGGAGGCATATAAAATCCAAAATGGACAACATGAAATCCAAAATGAACAAAAATGAAATCCATAGAGATAAAAGAGGGAAGAAATGGTCATCCCTTAATCCAAACAGAGAGGCCTTAGCCCATTTAATTAAGAAAGGGAAGTTGAAAGATGTTAAATTACTTCTAAGTAAGCTAGGTATTTTCGGACAGCATCCTGCCATGTCATTTTGGCAGAAAATTTTATCAGCTGATATAAGTAATGCTGTTGAAAACTCTACTTCAAGTGACAATGATGATGATTGAATAACTTTTAAAAGTTGTTTTGTTTAAAATTACCTATTGTAACCTAGGAACAAATAAAAAATTCCATTATATAGCGAATATTTGAGTTTACTAATTAAAATTTACCCGATATTAATCCTATTAAATACCTTGTGATTCCCAAAGCGTCTTAAATCCAAATCATTTTAATTTTGGCACTTCCAAAGCCTTTTGAGCGTCTGTATAAAAATTGACAATATAATTTATAAGACACTAGACCTCTTCCTAAAGTTGTATCTTAATTACTTTTTTCTTAAATAAAAATCTGTAATTTGTGAGTTTCACCATTTCATTTTATTGACCTCTACAGATAGACAATATGTGATCCTGTCAAGCACAACTTCCTTTTACATAAAATAATTAGCTACACACTGTTTAAAAATATTTCCTCCGAATCTAGACCATGTGGCACCGTTTTAATACATTTCGTTACATGCCCTGTTTCTGTCAATCTGTCCGAACAATCAAAAATCCCTATCGGATAATCACATTCCTAGAAAACGCCCTATTATTTAATGACCCTTATCCTTCATTTTTGAATGCGTCAAAAGAGCTACTGTCGAGATGTCAACACCTCTTGACTGATATAAAAGATATCGTTCAGGTAGAAAATGTTGCGGTATTTTTCATTAACATCTTTCTAGTCTTTAGGTATTCTTTTATTCACTTGTAAGTAAGGGATCCAAGTTCATTTCTAAGATTAAATCGCTTAGTTCTTTCGGGGATTAGGAATAAAAAAGATGGGGGTATTAAAAGTAAAAGTAAATGCCTTTGGGGATTAAAAAAGATTTGACTACCGGACACATTATAACCTAATTTAAATAAATAAAATTATAATTTTCTATTTAAATAGAATCCTAGTCTCCAAACAGTTTGTACTTAAAGGAGGTATACAAATACAAGTGTTAGTAAAATAAAATAATATTGTTCTGAAGCTATTTTGTTGTGATATCTTAACGCAAGTTTATTGACGTTTCAATTTCCTCTTCGGAAATCATTCTCAAAATACAAAACATTAATTTTGATTTGTGTTACTTGGTGAAAAAATCTTCCAATAATTTAATTTTATCTGACTCATTTATATTGACAATTTAGACATATTATACATTTAAAAGTATTATATATGTAAGTATTATAGACGACTTAAAAATGGTATTGCTAATGTTGTTGAGTTGCGTTCTTGGGATGACTTTATTGAAATAGTTCATTCGATTACATAAAATCAATTTTAAGTTAAGAATACCTGTCAGAATATGGCATTGATACTCATCACATATTTATAGACTACAAAGCAGCCTACGACTAGTAGTTCTCGACCGACAACAAAGACTTACCTCTAGGGGCTTCACGAAGAGTTCTAACTAATTTCCCACACAGCCAACATCGACCAGTAATAATAGAAGAAGAGACGCAAATCCCTTTAATTAGTTCTATCCCACGTCCAAGATGGAATTTTAAAAAGGCCAACTGGATTGACTTCTACGCGGATCTGGATAAATGCCTAGGGTGAATTACACCTAATATCAAAAACTACCACAGATTTGTTGGTGCCGTGCTAAGTGTAGCCAAAAAATACATACCAAGAGGCTATCGCAAAGAATATATCCCTGGCTGGTCGGAAAATAGCGAGAAATTATATCGGAGCTTTCTTGAAACTGGCAACCAAGAAATAGCAGATGAACTACTGTGCAGCCTAGACGCCGCTAGAAGCCAAAAGTGAACCGAAACAGTAGAAAGTCTAAACTTCAAGAAATCAAGCAGACAGGCATGGTCCTTACTAAGAAAATTAGGGAGTGGTGTCCGTACGAAACGCCAAGAGGCAGCCGTAAAGCCAGATGCCGTAGCATCACATATAGTAAAAACATCCAGGGCACCAAAGGATAAAGCACACACCATCTACGTAAAGAGAGAACTTACAACTTTAAAACATGTAGCCACAGAAACGGAGCATTCTCTCCCCTTCACCAGCGAAGACATATCAGAGGCTCTTAAAGACATTAAGCCAGCAAAAGCAGCAGGATTTGATAATATTCACCCTGAATTCCTAATAAATTGTGACAAGTATACAAAAGTTTGGCTGGCTCGATTTTTCACAGACATCATGGAAACTGGAAATATTCCACAAGAACTTAAGCGCTCTAAGATAATAGCCATACTAAAGCCAGGCAAACCCGCCGACAACCTAAAAAACTACAGACCAATTGTGCTTCTCTCTGCCATCTACAAATCATTAGAGAGGCTTATATATAATAGAATCAGTACAGAACTGTTCCAGGCGATCCCAGTCGAACAAGCGGGTTTTCGACCAGAACGAAGCTGCGCGGACTAGCTAATCTCACTCACCACCTACATCGAAGCGGGTTTCCAAAGAAGACTTAAAAGCGGCATTTATTGATCTCTCGGCAGCTTACGATACAGTATGGAGAGAGGGCCTTATATACAAAATTCTCTGTGCAATCCCCTGTAAACCAATAGCACGCCTAATAGATAGCATGCTCAACGACCGAATGTTTCAAGTAGTGATGGGCACAGATGTCAGCCCACCAAAGAAACTTAAGAATGGCATACAACATTGGTCAGTGCTCTCTCCACTACTATTTAGCTTATACCTAGCAGATATGCCAAAAACACAATCAAGAAAGTTCGGATACGCCGATGACTGGGCCCTCACTACACAATGCAGAACACTAGAAACGTCTGAAGACGTTCTGACTGGAAAGTTGAAAACTCAACATACGGTTTGAAAATACCACACTTAACCACAACAAAACACCGAAGTACCTGGGCGTAACACTAGACAGAACGCTATCATTTAAAGAGCATTTAACAAAAACTACCCAAAAGTTGAGTACAAGAAATAACATTATACAGAAGCTCTGCGGTACCACCTGGGGAGCATCGGCTTCCACTTTCCGCTCTACTGCCATAGTCCTTGTTTTCTCGACCACTGAATATTGTGCTCCAGTTTGGCTACACAGTCCACACGTAAAAAAGGTCGACGCTCAGCTGCACGGCACTATGAGAATGATAGCTGGTACAATTAAATCAACTCCCACCCAATGGCTTCCAGTATTAAGTCACATCCCACCTCCACATTTACGACGAGTTGACGCACTTACACGTGAATACAAAAAGATCATGAACAATATAAACCTGTCGATCCACCAAGATACCGAGGATGCACAAAATACCCGTCTCCGTTCTAGAAAACCACCAATGAAAACGGAAAGAATGATACATGAGGAGTTCAACATCACGAATGCATGGTCCCAAGAATGGAACGAATGGAAAAATAACATGCCCTGCATTACCCACAAGCCACCAGGTTTTGATCTTCCACGCAAAACATGGTCCACTCTAAATAGGATCCGAACCAGACATGGCAGATGTGCATACATGCTACATATATGGAAAAAGAACCCGTCTCCTCAATGTGACTGTGGGGAGAACCAAACCGTCGACCACATTCTTCAACAGTGTCCCTCAAGATCCTACAATGGTAGCCCTGAAGACTTCCTTCAGGGCTAGTAGCAACTTCAGAGTCAATTGATTATATTAATACACTTGATGTTTGTAACTATTTAAAGTTTGTTATATACCTATATTACTAGTAATTGTAATTTTGTTCTAAATGTGTTGTAATTGCCGTACGATAAATAAATAGCCTACTGCTCTGTGAATAGAAGAGAAATGTTCAAAGTAATGAAGGAGCTAGGAATACCAAATCAGTTGGTAAATTTAACAAAACTAACTCTTGAAAAAGTTGAATGTAGAGTACGAATTCGGGGGAACTGTCTGAACCTTTTAAAACAAATAACGGACTGTGCCAGAGATGGATTCTGTTCAATCTGGCTCTGGAAAAAGTAATATCTATGTCACAAATCACAATCACTGATTCAATATATATTAAATCAGTGTAAATCTTGGCCTATGCCGATGATATCAATATTGTTGGGAGAACGGAAAACGCTGTACGAGTGGCGTATATAGCATTAAAAGAATCAGCTACAAAAATGGGTTTAATAATAGACACCAACAAAACGAAGTGTATGAAAATAAGCACGCAACCACAAATACTATAACCACTTGTTATAGAAAACGACGTGCTAGATAATACTACCGCAGAGATAATCCGCAGAATTTGCACGGCCAACAGATGCTATTTTGGGCTCAATCTCCTCCTTAAATCCACAATTATATCGAGAAATACAAGAATAAAACTCTACAAAACAATAATACGCCCAGTCCTAACATATGGTTCAGAGACCTGGACTCTAACAAAAAATAATGAAAACATGTTAGGATGTTTCGAAAAAAAAAGTATTAAGGCGAATCTATGAAGCGGTGAATTACAATGGAGTATGGAGAAGACGATACAACTTCGAACTTTATAGAATATACCAAGAACCTGATATCTTAAAACATATTAAGATAGGACGTTTGACGAACGAAATGACCCAGCTAGAAAAACGCTCCTTGATAGACCCATTGGTTAGAGAAGAAGAGGAAGACCTAGAACAAGGTTCCTTGATAACGTCGATGAAGACATGAGAAATATGGGAATATGTGCTTGGCGGAGAAAGCGGATAGATAGGGACGATCGGAGAGAAATTCTTGAGCAGACTAGGACCCACGTAGGGTTGTAAAGCCAAAATGATGAAGATGAATACAATTTTGAAGGATAATAAAAGGATTTATTAATATGGATTTTGCAAATACACATCTTTAAATAAAAACTGGTTTGATTCGTTAATAACTAGAAGCATTTATTAAATAAATAATTATTGGCAAGAATAATCCCAAATCCGTCTATAACAAGCCCAATTACCCTAAAAATACATGTAGGTACATACTTGTAATCCCCCAAATCAGGTGTGTCCTATCTGACTCGCTGATTCATCATCTCGTTAATGTCATGGCAACCGCGACTTTCATCCTCGTTAAAGTTGTAACCAGGAAATAAGGCCGTCGCGGTGCTACTAACCTTCGACTCTTTCACTACAGGGTCTATCGTTAAGGTCGTTTTAAGGCGAAAAGCTCCGTTTTTAAATTAAGTAGGAAGGACAAACAAATCAACAAAAATTAAAGAATTTTATTCTTTTTAACGTTCTGTTTCCATAATTATTGTTAAAAGCTCACATTTCTGTTCATCAATTTATCTGCTTCTTAATTTTGTTCTTAAGCTATTTTATTGTAGCATCTTAATGCAATTATACGATTTTTGTTGGGAATAAGCCACAATTTTCTAAAAGCATGCTTTTAGAACTACATACCGAATCTTCTAAAATAGGACTGAAAATGAATTTAAACAAAACAAAAGTCATGCACTCCGAAGACACCGTGACAATAATAAACGATAAAGTTATAGAAAAAGTTGAAGAATATATATACTTAGGACAAAAAATAATACTAAATAGGGAAATTCAAACTGAAGAAATAAAAAGAAGAAGAAAGTTAGCTTGGGCAGCATTCGGTAAACTGAACTATATACTCAGAAATCAACAAATTCAATTACATCTTAGATCTAAAGTTTTTGATGCATGCATTATTCCGATATTAACTTATGCGGCACAAACATGGACAATCACAAAAAAGAATATGAATATACTTAGAGTCACTCAACACGCGATGGAAAGAGCAATGCTAGGTATATCACTTAAGGACAAGAAAACAAACACATGGATAAGACAGAAAACCAAAGTCACCGATGTGGTGCAAAAATCATTAAAGTTGAAATGGGAATACGCTGGACATGTAGCTAGCAGCGATCTAAACAAATGGCACAGATCAATTTTAACCTGGAGACCATACCAACACAAAAGACCCAGAGGCAGACCTCCTATGAGATGGACAGATGATCTGAAAAGGACTGCCGGGAAAAATTGGCTACAAGTAGCGTACAATAAAAAACAATAGAAAGGAAGACTTGAAGAGGCTTATGTTCAGATGTGGACGTGAATGGCTAGACGAAGAAGAAGAAGAAGAAGAAGAAGACGCCACAATTTTACTTTAAAATAAAGTTTATTTGTTGACGTTTCATTTTCCACTTCGGAAATCGTTTTCAAAACACAAAACATTAATAAATTAAAGAAATTTTGTCTTTGTTGCTTGGTGAAAAATTCTTCTAATAATATAATTTCATCTGACTCATTTATATTGACAATTTAGACATGTATTATACGTTTTAAATTTGATAACTTTAAAATACACTGCACGCCACGAAAAAGGGGACACCTAAAATGTTTGCCATATTTTAATTTTTACGAATCATACCACAAAGTGATTGTCATTAGATGTTTGTGTAATGTTTAAGAATATATTCTAAAGCAGTATGCAATCATTTTTTAAATAACAAATGTCAAAAAATAGCTTCTTCCAAAATAATGATTTTATTGAAAAATAAAAAAAAATTAACATTGTACATTTTTTCTGTTTTCTTTATAAAATTACAATTATTAATACTGTGTATTAGCACCTCTATTGTGAATTACACTCCTCATTCGATTTGGCATTGAAATGATGAAATTCTGGATGTCGTTTTGAGGAAAACCTTCCCATTCTTCCATGAGCGCCAACCGAAGCTGCTCACGATTTATTGGAGTAGGTATTCTGTTTCTTACCCTTCGTTTGAGTTGGTCCCTAACATGTTGAATTGGGTTCAAATCTGGACTTTAAACCGACCAGTTCATTTTTGGCACACCGACAGTTTCCAGATATTGCGTTACCATCTTGGCTACCTGTGAAAAATACAGTTTTCGCCGACAAACCCAGCAAAAGGCATTACATGCTCGTCTAGAATTTCGGTAATGTATCGGTGTGCATTCCATGCTCCTCTATCAATAAATAGAGATCAGTACGGCCCTCGAATGAAATGCCTACTCAAAACATTACCGAACCTCCTCCAAAAGCAACACGTACTCGTCGAACACAAGCAGCATATCGTTCCCCACGTATTCAAAAATAAGGTACAAACAACACGTGCATTATCCGAAATCGTAAAACTGATATCAATTCTGCAAACTTATTATCCTTAATTGACCTGTTGGCACCGTTTGTCGGTGCCTAAAAGACGCTAAAAGTGTTTCTGCATGGTGGCAATTTAGTTACAATAGAATAAATTGTATAAACTTAAAGTTATTGAAAAATTCTTACAAAATTCTAGGTGGCCTCTTTTTCGTGACGCGCAGTGTAATATTGCCAATATTTTTACGTTGCATTCCTGCGACGACTCTATTAGAAGATAGTACATTCGATTACATATAATCAACTTCAACTTAAAAACATCTGTAAGAAAAATCATAGCATGTGATTATTTGTCTTTAAAAGACAACAAGATGCAATGATGATAGTAAAATTCTACTGTTAGGGATTCTATAGTAAATCATCAGAAAAAAAACCTTATAATACTCTCCCGACATGGTAAGTATTTGGTCTTCCATTTATTTTTACACTCAACATGATCACCAAACTCTGATTTTATATGTATTTTATTTTAGAATATAAATGATGTATCTTCGATGTTATTGACTTATTACTAGTGATATTTTCTTTCTATTGATTTCATGTTTTAATATGGATAACCAGATCCTGCTGCATTCTGCCGAGGCCCTTACGACGCAATTGTATTCGTTTAACATATGTAATTAAAGCCGCTTCTTTGATTTTTCCCTTTTTTCTAACTGTTTCTTTTAGGACTATACTTAAATCTTTCCACTGAACTCTATGTTTATTTTCCCATGCGTGTTTACATATTTGAGATCAAATTCTCTATTTTTAATATAAGATTAATGTTCACTTATTCTAGAGTAGAGTAGATTTGCATAAATTTTTAAACATAATTGAGCAAGTAACGTCACATTATTAATCAAAGAATAATATATCCGAAGACATACAAATCCGACGAGGAGTGAGACAGGGATGCGTCTTATCACCGCTACTGTTTAATTTGTATTCGGAGTCTATATTCAGAGAAGCATTAGACGAGGTCCAAGGCGGAATTAAGATTAACGGAATCAGCATAGACAACATCAGATATGCTGATGATACCGTCTTAATGCAAGCAACGCACAAGAACTACAAAATATAATAAATGCGGTAGTTCACCACAGCGAAATGTTCGGTTTACATCTAAACTTTTCCAAAACTAAAACTTTAGTATTTTCAAAGACACCAATAAACGTACAGGTGTATGCCAAGGGTCACACGCATACAACACGCATACAAAGGACTTCTCCCTGTTATAGACAATCTGTGAAGTGGCAAATTTAAATTAAGGCTTCTTGTATTATATTCATGGTTAGGAAGCTGGTGATAAATCCTCAATAATTTCTCTCCAATCGTCACTATCCATCGCCTTTCTTCGCCAAGCACGTATTCCCATATTTTGTTGTACCGTCTTCTCCACACTCCATTGTCATTCACTGCTCCGTAAATTGTAAATTCGCCTTAGTACTTTTTTTTTTCGAAACATCCTAACATGTTTTCATTATTTTTTGTTAGAGTCCAGGTCTCTGAACCATATGTTAGGACTGCGGTAGTATTATTTTCAATGTTAGCGCTCCCAGGTATACAATTTCGTTCACTGCTTTGATAACGTCGTTCTCTATAACGAGTGGTCGTAGGATTTGTGTTTGCGTGCTTATTGTCATATACTTCGTTTTGTTGCTGTTTTTTATTAAACCCATTTTTGTAGCTGATTTTTTTAATGCTACATACGCCTCTCGTACAGCGTTTTCCGTTTTTCCAACAATATTGATATCATCAAGATAGGCAAAGATTTGTACTGATTTATTATACCAATTGTTGTGATTTGTGACATACGTATTACTTTTTCCAGAACCAGATTGAACAGTACACAGGAGAGAGGGCGCAGCCCATTATTTGTTTTAAAAGGTTCAGACAGTTCCCTCTGAATTCCTACTCTACATTCAACTTTTTCAAGAGTTAGTTTTGTTAAATTTACCAACTGATTTGGTATTCCCAGCTCTTTCATTGCTTTAAACATTTCTCTTCTATTCACAGAGTTGTAGGCTGCTTTGTAGTCTATAAATATGTGACAAGTATTAATGCCATTTTCCAGTGTTTTTTTCAAAATTTGTTTCAGGGTTGCAATCTGATGAATTGTGGATTTACCACCTCTAAAGCCAGCCTGATATTTTCCTACTATCCGTTCTGTATATGGTACCATATGGTGACATAGTACTGTGAAAATATATATGATAAGCTGCATATAAAAGCGTAATTCCTCTGTTGTTAGAGCATTCAAAGATATCTTTTTTTGTGTATGGTGCAAAGTATTCCAATATTCCAATCATTTTGGAGGGATTTCTGTCTCCATATTTCTTTAATAAGCTACTGTAATGCCATAATGGTATCATAGCCACCTTCTTTATAATAGGAACATAATACATTCAAATATATAGATGGCTGAGAAAGTGAGTATTTTGAGTGATTTGAATCGGCCTCTACAGTATTCTCCCGCCTCCTTTAGTCCTAAGATCACCCGGACTGCCTTTTTTTGGACTTCAAAACAGTTGAGCCATCTACTGTAGCACCCCAGAAGATTACCCCATATCGCATAATAGAATAAAAATTTGCATAATATTCTTCTCATTGCGCCGTCTCCTTTCGAAGGTTGGCGATCCAAATGGCAATTGTAGTTTTGGAAACTGCTGCGCAAAAGATTTTTGAGGATGAGCGGTCGAACCATCGCCTCAGGTCTTTCAGCCACGAGTTCTGGAGTCTTCCTACTGATCTTTTGCCCTGTACTTTTCCTTCCAGTATAACTTGAAGTAATTCGTATCTTTCGCCTCTCAACACATGACTCAAGTATTGCATTTTCCTCTCTTTGATTATTCTTAGTAATTCTTTTTGTTTACACATGCGACGAAGTACCTCAACATTAGTAACTCTTTGTACCCATGGAATTCTCAATTGCATAATATACTGATAGTAAAATCCCCTGGTCTAGATAGCTCTTTAACATTCTTAATGAGTAGCAGGCTATATTCAGTTTTTTTGTTGTATTTTGTATTTGTTCCTTCCAATTCAGATTCTGGTCAATATGAAGATCAAGAAATTTAACTGATCTAGCAAACACTGATCTTTCGTGTTTTGTGATAGAAAATTGATTGTATCTGGAAACTGTTCTTGTGACTGGCTGGTTCTAAAGTAAACAAAAACTGTCTTATCAGTATTAAGCAACAATCGATTTTTACTGTACTACTGTTCAGCCTTGCTTAGAATTTGCTCTGCCACTGTGAGGAATGTTTCTAATGTTTTTCTCAGAAAAGCACATTTGAGTCATCAGCGAAATTTACAAGGTTTGAGGAACTACTAACCACCGCATTTAGAAGGTCGTTTATGTAGACCAAAAAGAGAAAAGGCCCCAAGACACTTCCCTGTGGTATGCCTAATTTTAAATTCATCGGTTCAGAGTAAACCTTACATCCCCTTTTCTCCAGGCATACCTTTTGCGATTTATCTGTGAGAAATGATTTTATCCATTTAAATGCCAGTCCCTGTATTCCATAAAGATGTAATTTTTGTAATAAAAGAACATGATCTAGACTATCGAAAGTCTCAGATAGGTCCAAAAAAGCACCTACTGTTTTCATCTCTGCCTCTAGTTTTTCTGAAATTTTTGATATAAAATCATAGGTAGCTGTCTCATCAGATCTCCCTGCGAGAAAACAATGCTGTGTTATTTGTAGTACAAAAGGTTTGTAGTCTGAAATATATTGCTTTTTCGAATATTTTGAGAATGATGGAAGAAGGCTTATTGGTCTATAGTTCTCCATCTTTGTAACATCACCCTTTTATGTAGTGGCTTGACAATAGCCAGTTTTATACTTTGAGGAAATTTACCTTGCCTGAAAGAAGCATTAACTATAAAAGAAAGAGGAAGAGAAATCTCTGATAAAACATATTTAGTTAAGTTGGTTGATATTTTATCATAACCAGAGCTATGCTTGTTTTTAAGTTATTTATTAGGTGACTTATTTCTTTTTTTGAAACGGCAGTTAAAAACATGCAATGATTAGTTTGTTCGATATTAATTTAAAAATTTTTTACATGCTTTATTTTTTTTACAGCTTCTGGTGCTGCATTTGCCATGAATTGATTTATTTCTTTAGAAAGCACCTGAGGGCCACCCTCCAAACAGAAATTACCTTATTTTTTGGAATTTAGACATATAGACCAGAATTTAGACTTTGAAATGCAGGTTGGTAAACTATGTGCTAAGCTAACATCAGTTTGTTACTCTTTTAGATTAATCAACATATTTAGATGTCATCTCAAAACGAGCTCTCTATTTTGTAAACTTCCACTCACATATAAGATTTGAGATAATTTTCTGGAGAGGAAGCACAAAAGCTGAACAAGTTTTTATTATTCAGAAAAAAATGGTTAGGATACTGCATGGTCTGAAATTTAGAGATTCCTGCAAAGGAAAATTCAAAGAATTAGGTGTAATGACTTTCCCTGAAACATATATTTATGAGTGTCTGGTATTTATCTACAGAAATAGACATATATTTGAAGTAAACAGCGTAAAGCATATCTTTAATACACGAAGCCACAGTATCAACTACAATAGACTCTCTTTCGCATAGACTTTCTATCACAGAGAGTTTCCGATGTATGCATGTTAAAAACAATTTTAACAGCTTTAAGCGATATGTAAGCGATCTTATAATAGGTCTTGAACCATATTCGGTCAATGAATATTTACTGAGATAGATAAAGGTTGGAGGAAACAAAACTTGTTTTTTGTTGTTTTATTCAATATATGTGATTTAAATTTTTTTACTTGTTTATGTGTAAGTATTTTGATTGTATATTTTTATTACTTGTATCTTTTTTATATATTTTTAATGCTTTTGTATCTCTTGTACTATTTTTTATCCTATTTATAAGTACTTTCATTTTATATTTTTATTACCTTTGTATTCCTTATATTAACACCATTCACTTTTAATGGGGTCATTTAAATTGTGTATTTGTTTGTCAATCGATTCTTGTGAATAAAGATATTTCTGTTCTATTCTATTCTATACTACCATTACGATAAAATCTCTTAGTATATAGTATATCATTTTTAGGTAATTTTCAGATATTTATTCGAGTTTCTCGTATAAATCGTGTTTAGCTTCCTCTTTAGCATTCTAAATGGTGGTATATACAATAATAAATGTTAAATTAGATCGTTTGATGTATGATAATAATAATAAATTAAATTAGATGATGTATGATAATCTTCGCTTTATGAATGTATGTTTTGAACTAGATTTTCATTTCTTTCATCAGAGCTCAATAGAATCTAAATATTCCATATCCCTATTCGTATTTATTTGTTTTTTCCTTTATTTCGCTTTTTTATTTATTGTTTTATCGTGCGCTCTTCACATTGTTGTCCTTATTCATCGCCTGGTACTAGTAATTAAGTATATAAGAAAAACATTTTACCCTACTCTTCAAAAATCATCCTGATCCTAAAGAAAATTCAAGGAATTTCCCCTTTGTTCTCCCGTGTTACCACTCCCGAATAAATCACCTGCGATACGCGTATGATCAAAGGGCCCTAATTGAAATGATTGCTGTTCCCGATGGAATTAATTACAGAGGACACAGACAGATGCAACCCGATCTGCTATACAGGGCTTGCCTTATGCCAATAAATCACATAACATTAACTGATTCAATGAGAAATTACGGTCCACACCGCTCAATTAGTTCATGTAACGCCCGTCAAGGGCGTTAAGGGTTTGTCCGTTTTTTACATTTATGGAGGGAGGTTTTGTTTGGAAATTGACACTTCGATTATGAGTTTGCAGAGGGCGGTTTAGTAATAATATGGATCATAGTAATTTAATTATTAGTTAACACAATTATTGGCACGTATGATTTTCCCCAAAGTATTATACATACATATGACGACAGGGTGTTTATATGTTCAATCGTCAACGGCCTACTTGTCAGAGTTTCCATTATTAGATGAATTTCGATATAGGAACATAAACCTTTAAAGAAATTATTAGTTCATGAGATACAGGAGACAAAAATGAAAATTTATTACAGCTATAGAAAGGACCTCCACATTTTTCTTATGTATATGTCAAATCTCAGAAATCAATCGTTTATGAGTTACATATGTTCAAAGTGTCAGTGTTTAATCGATTTTAATAATACACATTCATTAAATATACAGTAAAGTTTCGTTTTATGCCGTGGATACGTTCCTCAGAAAAGCGCATATAAAAAAATCGAATAAAAAAAGACATTACTTGTCCTGAAAAAGTAGGGTTACGTTCCGTAGCCTTCTAAAATTACATAAAACCAAAACAAAAACAAAAAAGTTTCCAGAAATTAAAAGAAATAGGCTACATGATAAATTACTTCGAGTACCTGAAAGAAATTCATACAAAAGTTTAAAGAAAACTTGTATTCAAAACTTAATTAATTTTATTTTATGGAAAAATAATAGGTACATATAGTTTTTATTTACATTTTTAATCATTATCGCTGAGCCGTCTAGTTTTAAAACCCGGTGCATCCATTTTTTTCAGATTTTATTTTTATTCAGTTAAAATACGGATCCATCTGTGCGTCAAGTTGTAACGAAATTATTTTGCCTACCTTAAGGTAAGAATATGGGGTAGAAAATTGGGGACTGAAACTATGGGGGCGAAGATAGGGCAAGCAAAATAAACGCTACTATGCGAACGGCACTCAGTTGGTTGTTGGAGAGCTGGGGTCGTGGATAAGTTGAAATAAATGGGTCGGATTGGGGTATCTACCCAATGAATGAAATAAAAAGGTTACTTACATAAATCTCCTGGACAAATGGGTAAAAAAAGACAAGAAGAAATACCTCTAGCTATTTAAAAGGGACGCCGCTTCGAGAAAACTTCCTGCTGGAGGAAAGAAAGTTTCTTCCTTCCTAAAAAGTAAACATACAAAAAGGTTAGGAGATTTTCTAAAATAAAAACAAAAATGGATCAGAGAAACAAATCAAAACGTTTATTTTTGTCTCATACAAACAGTTATCAACACATAAATGGCATAAAAAATATACTATATAAATAGTTGCCAAATACAGAATAAAAAACTTACATGTGTCCGCTTACAAACTCCGTTTACAAAGGGGTTGGAGATACTACAAAAACTTACAAATATTACCGCACAGAGATTAACCTTTTTTTAAACAAACAAAACAAATGAATATCGAAAAGAACAAAGCTAGCTGTCATATGTTAACATTATATTAAAAAAAAATAATTAAAATGACAGCTGTTAAACCATAAAATTTACAATTTATTATTTATTACAAATCCTTTAAATTTTAATGAAAGCAATTATTGTTTTAGCAAAAAAATGTCTGTCTTTACTTTAAAATTAAAATGTTAATTGTTACCTGATTTCACTATTTAGCACTTAACTTTCAAAAAAAACTTGTTAACATCTATGGGACTGGAGCTGCAAAGGACATAACTCTCAACTTGAATAAAAATAAACCATTTCCATACGTAGGCAGGAACGATTGGAACAGAAACTTGATGGAGGAAATCAAGCTATCGACGGGGACATTCTATATAAACATTTTCCAAATTTCATCAGTGCCGGTGTACTGCACAAATCTTATGGGTGATTACTCTGATCTAAACTGCCACATTGCATAGAGTATCATCACCTTAACCGGTCTTAAGATATTACACAAAAAAAATTGAATCGACTCGCGATTCAAAATCTCTTCTGTCTGCTCTGCTTGGGGCTTAAATGTCGACTCCCCAATGCCTCACATTTTACCAATTTCAACGCAAAATAAATTCCCCTCGCGCCTCAAAGCTAGTTTTTGCCTACAAACTTAAAACAAACAATCTACCCCCTTCTGACCTCGTTCTTAGCAACGAACCGACAAAAAAACTTCTTGATTATTTACTTTTAAATTGGTTAACTGGAAATTTTTTACCTCACAATACATACAGAGAATAGGGGAATATTAATGTAAACAAAGACAAAAAAATATTCTCGTTAATACGTCTTAGAAAAACCGTATACCTGACTTGCAATATTATATTAGGGGACTCGAATCAACTTTTAAATATTCCAGTTTATTGCGTTTTAACAACAGAAGACAAAAACAGCTGAATACCAAAACTTGATATTTAGAATCTCAACTTAAAATGCCATAATATATTGATCGTTTTAAAATTCATTTGCAAACAGAAAAACGAAAATATTCCACCAAATTTAAAACGCTACAAAGTAAGAATGTTCAAAACAATGTACATCCTATTCGACTTAATTAGCTAAAATCAAGGTTGGTTTCAAAACCAGGTAAGTCTCAAAGTTTGCAACAAAACCAGGTGGATCCGCTCAGGGAAGGGCTTTCCGCAAGCCGCAGCGCAGAGATCGTGCGCCAACGTCGCGTAGCTTTCCATTGTATGGTTATTGTTGCTTTGTTGCTAATTATTGAGATAAGACGTGTTTTCGTATTGTTTTGGTTTGTTTTGTTCGGTTTTTTGATGGAAACTCAACCCGTAGAGTATCCTGACTCGGCCAGGAAGAAGAGGAAAGAACCTGAAAGTTGGAAAAGAGCACGAGAAAAGAGGCAAAGGTAAAGGTATTGAATATTGTATGTACTTTTTATTTTCTTTGAAAACTTTGTGTTATATGCAATGGCGGATTAAGGTCGTGGCGTGAAGTCAATGCGAGAACAGGAGGCCTCATTGGTTTTTACGCTTTAAAGTTTTTTTTAACCGATTTATATGGCATTGATAATTTACAATTATGGATAGCATATTTTTATCTGAAATAAAACGCCGGTTACTTGAAGAGGTTTTTTGCAACTTAAGCTTAAACCGATGTGTATGGTTACTACAACAAGATATTTTTTGCAGATATGGTTCAGATAGATTGCCGAAGAAAATTACTTGCAATCACGGAAAGAAGAGAAAGCCATAGCCAATTTTACAAAACTATAAAAACATCAAACGAGTTGAAAATATATCAAGACTAGTTTATTTTAAAGTATTCACAGACATTTGAACCAAAATCTTGTAAAATATTAAACAATGCAAGAGGAAAAAAACAAGATGAGTGCTAATTACTTTGTATACAAAAAGTTCTTGAAGAAAAAAATCCGTATGTGTAAAAAGGCGTTTTTAGATACATTGAGAATCAAGTTCAATCATTTGCTGGGTGTTCTAACCAGAAACTTTAACACTTTAGGAAAAAGAGAATCAATTATCACTTTTAACAAAAAGATTAATGTACTTGAAAGTCATTATTGTAGATCCAAAACTACTTCTCGCTAGTATCTGACTTTAGATCTGAACATTAAGAAAATGTGGCGCCCCAAAAGAATCATATTTTAGATATGTTTTTAGTACAAATTTTATTTTGGAAATCAAACTTTGACGGGGTGCGACCTTCTGCTCAGTAGAACTTCCACTTCAATCCTTCGCAAACGTTCCACTTCAAACGAAGTTCCAAGGACAACGATGTTCTTATCAAAGGAGAGGTTAACTATAGATCAGATTTTTGCCAATACAAGGAATTTTGTAAGAAGAAAAGTAATTTTCAAGGTATAAATGATCGTCAGCACATTGCTACAAAGACAGGGGCAGTTTCCGAGCTAAAAGTCACAGATGTGAGGAAGTTACTGGAAAAACATTTCGGGGAAGATTGGACGTCTGTAGACACTCTTAAATATTACAAAAGGATCGTAGAAGGTGATCAGTTGGCAGCTGATGACAATCAAAACGATGACGACATTTGCCAGCACCTCATTGAAGAAGGCGGCTTAGTAATCTAACCTGTCGATTTTGTTGCATTTTAATAAAAAAAATGAAAAATATAAAAATTGCACTTTTATTTTTATTTTATTTTTTTATAAATTAAGAATTTAGTATATTAATTTAATATTATAAATAGCTCAAACTTATGCAAAAACCTTCTTTTCTTGATACTTAATTTCAAATCCATATAAATCAGCTACAGTTTGTTTCAAAACAAGATAGATCCACAACATTGGTTGCAAAACCAGATACATTACTAAAGTTGGTTTTAAAACCAGGTAGATCCAAAATTTAATTTTTTTTTCAAAAACTAATTATTGGTCAAAAGTGAAAACACAGTCAAGGATGTAATCATCTACGACCAATTTGTATAAAATATTTAAAACATAAATAAATAGAAAACAAGCTAGTTATAAGTTTTTCTTTCTTCCTGAACAATTTGTAAAAAGTGACTTAACTGGTTTTGAAACATCGCTATCTGATAATGGTTTGCACCGTTTGCGAAGTGGCTCAAATCATCTTCATCGTCAGAAGAAACTTTCTCTGAAATAGATATTTGCAGTAAAGGCAATGGATTTTCACAAATTTTATTCTCGTTCTGTGTAGCTCTTCTTTTTCTGACAATGTAATCAGTAATTACACTCTGCGATGATGATTGTGTGTCTGCTAGTAATTTTTATGTAGCTCACGATATGCTGGCATGCAGTTCTGTAGCTTACGTTGTAATTTAAATGCTCGTTCAGAATTGGAGTTATTAATGACGAAATGATTTTCTAATTTACTGCAAAGTTGAAGACTTTCTCTAATTAATTTGGCAGTGAGGGGGTTGGTTCTTTTCTCATCATTATCATCTTCTACTCTCACGACGCCATCTAAAGTTAGATCTAAAGTTTGATCAATTATATCATGGTCACTTGATGCATCATCCACAAGCAATTCATCTATATTATTGTAACTGTAGGTATTAAAACCATCTCCGCCAATTTCATGTTCCAAATTAATTATTTCATCTAATAGTGTCGATAATTGAATGGTTGCTGGCCAAAGCTTTTTCCAACAGGCAAGTACTATCTGATCATAAAGCAGTATATAGCAGGTTAAACACTCTTAACAAACAATCGTCAAAAACCCAACGTTTAGGTAGGATTGTTTCCGCTTAGAACTTTCGTAAAGTCCAAAATTTGTGCTTAGCTTCTGGGTGGCACTTTCCCTCTGTGGACGTGGACTATAATTTCAGTGATTTTTTAGATAAGCTTGCCGGTAATTTCAATAAGGCATTTCCTCTAATTACAATTAGGTCAAAACATCACAAACCCTGGACTACCAAAGGTATCCACATATCAGCTAAGAATATGCGTTCACTACTGTACATCAAGAAATTTACTACCAAAGTCTTTGTCACTGAATATATCTCCAAGTACAGAGAAACCTATCTAACACTTTCTAAAACAGCTAAAAAAATATACTATCAAAATCGTTTGGGAAGCTCTAAAAATGTTGCAAAGGAAACTTGGTCCATAAACGATTTTCGAAATAAAACTAACACAGCTCAAACATTTTCTGTTCCAAATCCTGAAAATCTAAATGAATACTTGGTTAATGTAAGTAAGAATATAACATCAACTATTTTACCACAACAATTCATTCATTCTTTATAAGACCAGTTAATAAATCTGATCTTATCTAAACAAACGTCGATCGGATAGCCAAGCGGGCTGGGCGGCTGGCTTCTCCTTCGCTTCACTGCGAGAGATGTCAGTTCAATCCCCAGCTCGGTGTACAGAAAACAAAAAAGCTAACGCAGCAGTTTAAAATTCTAAATGAATCTGCGGCTTAGTCTAGAATATGCTGGTATCTGATCGGCCTATGGTGGAGCAGTACGGCAAGAGATAAGGGCTTGCGGCTTGGTGATACTCCTCCATAGATCCCTACCGGAAGGGCGTGTGCCGCCTAAATACCGGGTATATATATATATATATATATATATATATATATATATATATATATATATATATATATATATATATATATATATATATATATATATATATATATATATATATATATATATATATATATATATATATCTAAACAAACAATAGTATGAAAAGCAAATCTTCCTGTAATACTAATCGGGGCCGCCGCTACCATGTGTGCCAAGTGTGCATCGCACAGGGGCGGCCAACAATAGGGGCGGCCAAAAGCAGTCCACTGATGATAATACTTTTTTAAAACGAAAATAAATTTAAATAATTAAATAGTAATGATTCAGATAATTCTGTGAACTCTAATATTCCAAACAATAATAATTATTCAGTACGTGATGAATTAATAGAAAATAAACTGAATGAATTAAATATAAATATTAATAATTTGCGTGGACAGGATTACGATAATGGAGCCAATATGCATGGTAAACACATTGGGGTGCAGAAGAAAATCTTAGACAAAATATCCTCGAGCATTTTTTATTAACTGTTCTGCGCATAGTTTAAATCTGGTGGCGAATGATGCAGTATAAATAAGTTTTGAGTCAGTGGAATTTTTTAATACTGTACAGGAACTATATGTATTTTTTTCTTCTTCCAATATTAGATGGAACATTTTATTCCAAAGTTGACATTAAAAGCATTGTCGGACATGCGATGGGAGAGTCGGATCGATGCAATCGCACCATTAAAAACCCAGATTAGTGAAATATATGATGCTTTCGAAGAATTGCAAAATGATAACACAAGGGATATGAATACTAGGACTTTAGCAAAATCCCTTAAAAATAAAATTTAGAAATTCAAATTTATGTGTTTTGTTGTAGTGTGGCAAGATATTTTAAGTAAAATAAACGTGGTTAGCAAAATCTTTCAAAGTCCAAAATTTGAAATAAAATCTTCACTTGATGCACTTGATAATTTAAAAAAATATTTCATAACCAAACGCTCTGAAACATTTTCAAAATTTTGTAACCGAATACAGAGAGATATCTACAAAAGCTAACATAGAAGAAGACTTCCCTAGCTTCTCTACCGAACGAATTAGAAGAAGAAAAGTGCATTTTGAGTATAAAGGAGCTGATGAACCTACATTATCTCCGGAATTGTCATTTAAAATAAATTTTTATTTTAAGATTTTGGATGCTGCCATAACAGCAATTGAAGAACGATTCCAATTTATTCAACAGCACATAGACATTTCTAGTGTAATATATGGCATAACCAAAGTTAAAAACGATGACGAACTTAAAACCAATTGTTTTATTTATTAAAAATAATCTTGTATCAACATTTCCCAACTTAACTATAATAGTACGTATATTCCTAACTCTAGCTGTTATTGTAGCTACGGGTGAGCGGTCGTTTTCAAAACTTAAGATTATTAAAAACTATTTGCGATCCTCAATGAAGCAAGATTTCTGCTTTAGCAATGTTACCTATAGAACATGCAGTGTGTGCGACATTGGACATTAAAGATATTGTCAAAAAGTTTTCCGACACGAAAGCCCGAAAAGTGCGTTTTTAGTTTTTTTATGTGTTTATGTTTCTATTCACGGTTTATTTTAATTAAATGGACGTTTAAATTAGGATATTACGATATACATATTCTGGGCGTTGGATCCTGGTTATTAAATTAGGATAAAGGACGTTTAAATTAGGATATTAGGATGGGATATTGGGATATACATTAGGATATACATTAGGATATACATTAGGATAATATATGGATCATGGAGATTAGTCTAAATGTTCAAGTAAGTATTTATCTATTTACAAATTAGTATTGTTATATTATACATCTTCTGCACATTTCTCTAAATAATAGTATGTATGTCTAAAGTGTTGGAA
This sequence comes from Diabrotica undecimpunctata, assembly GCF_040954645.1. Lineage (NCBI taxonomy): Eukaryota > Metazoa > Arthropoda > Insecta > Coleoptera > Chrysomelidae > Diabrotica > Diabrotica undecimpunctata. The sequence continues at coordinate 27,010,802 of NC_092811.1, forward strand.
GGGGGGCGGCAAATATTAAGTTGCGCACGGGCGGCCAATACCTTAGCGGCGGCCCTGTACTAATCTATTGCAATAATAATGGACTATCCATAAAAATTTTCTTAAATCTCCCAAAAAATGTGTTCGAAGTCCTGGTCTGACTAATTAATGATTTCTTTGAAAAAGGTATATTTTCAGAGTGTATTTCATAAAGGTGGTGAAAAATCGAATGTCTGCAATTATAGTCCTATTGACTTACTATCGGTACCATCCAAAATTATTGAATGACTTATAAAAGCCCGACTTATGTCCTTTCTCGTTGAAGAAAACAACATTCTATCACAAAGTCAGTTCGGCTTTTTATCTAATAAATGTACCAGTGATGCTGTTTTCTGTACTACATGAGGTCTGCCAAGCACTGAACAATAATCTTTACATTGCCACTGTTTTTTGTGACTATGCCAAAGCTTTTGATTATGTAAATCACGACATTTTAATAAAAAAACTAAATTTCTACGGAATTCGAGGTATTTCTTAGCTCCAATGTTACTTGGGAAATAGGAAATAACTAGTTAGAGCAAATGATATGACTCTAGTCACAAAAGTATTGTATGTGGAGTATCACAAGGTTCAGTATTGGGTCCTCTACTTTTATTTAACTTGATAAATGACATCACTAACTTAAAAAATGAATGGAAAAAATTTTCTTTTTGTTGATGATACCAGTATCATCTGGAGGAACTCTGATATTACAACGCTTCATGCAACTATAACTTTTGATCTACTTAAAATAAAAACCTTGTCCGACTCTAATTTACTCTCTTTTAACGTGGATAAGACAGTAGCATTATCCTATAAAGGAGCTCTTCAACCCTTACTTCTTAATAATAGCCAGATCAGTATCGTTAATTCTGTCAAAAATTTTGGTATTTTTATAAACAGCAACCTTAAATGGCCCCTTCATATCGATTTGTTAAGAAAGAAATTAGCCTCAGCCTGCTATGCAATAAGATCTGCTTCGAAGGAAATCAATTTAGCATCTTCCAAAACAACATATTTTCTTTGTTCGAGTCTCATCTTCGATATTGTCTTTTTTTTTTGGGGTTCTAGTACAGCTGCTCAATCTGATGTTATTTTTTACTTACAAAAAAGAGCAATGCGGTGTCTTTTTGACCTCAGCAGAATAGCGAAAAATCACGAAATTTTAACTCTTCCCTCTATATAAAAACCAGTTATAGAGATCGCTCAGGAGCTTAGAGATCCTATATCTATAAATAATTATTTTACATCTGTCTTTAGCCCTGTAAATTGTTGTCCTGAGACAACCCAATGGTATCAGTCAAATATTTTCAACCCAGATAATATTTTCTCGTTTAAAATGGCCACTATTGATGAAATTAAATCACTTATATTAGGGCTAAAATCGGAAGCTGTTGGATGTGATAATATTTCTGCAAAGATGATACAACTCTCCCTTTCTATTACTGCTCCTTATATTACGCACATTATAAATTGTTGTTTGGAGGTAGGTTATTTTCCGGATACTTGGAAATACGCTTTGGTAAAAGCACTGCCCAAATCAAATAAACCTGAATCACTTAATGATCTTCGCCCAATAAGCATCCTACCGCGACTGTCAAAAATTTTAGAAAAGGTTATCTATAAACAGATATACGATTATATTTTTAGAAATAATGTAGTTACGTGTATACAATCAGGCTTTAGAAAATAGTTTAGTACAACGACCCTGCTTCTTGACTTAACCGATAATATACTTCGATCATTTGATGAAGGAAAAGCAACCTCAGTCATCTTGCTTGATTTTTCTAAAGCCTTCGACACTATTGATCACGCTCTTCTGTGTGCTAAATTGAAATATTTTGGATTTGATGATAACTCCTTACAGTTTTTCAAATTTTATTTGGTAAATCGTTATCAAAAGGTCATAATCGATAATAGTTCATCAGAATTTGCATCTGTCAGTTCAGGGGTGCCTCAAGGTTCGGTTCTTGGTCCTCTTCTTTTTTCAATATATATTTCCGGCCTGTATAAATGTTTAAATAATCTGAAATTGCACTGTTTTGCAGATGACACACAACTGTATTTCTCTTTTGAACCTAACTCTGTAAATCAAGCGTCACAAAAAATAAATCAGGATTTGGAATCTATTTGTACTTATTCCACTAGACATAATCTTAAACTTAATGCTAAAAAATGTAATTCTTTGTTATATTGTTCAAAAAATTATAAAGCCACTGTTCAGGATAACTTAAAACTAATTATAAAAAATGAACCTCTAAAAAATGTTAATAGTTGCAGAAACTTAGGAGTCATAATATGACTGTACGCTACGTTTTCAAGAGCATGTCACCCTTTTAGCAAAAAAGTGCTATTTAGTTATGCGTCAACTGTATAGAAGTAAAGGCATTTTAAACTTTAAATTGCGTAAGTTACTTTGTGAAACTATGGTTATGTCAATTCTTAATTATGGGCTCTTGGTATTTTACCCTTGCTTAGATCAAGTTACGAAATTGAGGTTGCAAAAAATTCAAAATAATTGTTGCAGATTTGTTTTTGGCATAAGAAAATATGATCGTGTATCATGCAAAATTAAAGAACTTCAATGGTTAACAATAGATAATTTATACAAATATCACCTCGTCTCATTGATATATCGAATTATTTCCTCGTCAAATCCTATTTATTTAAGGAACAAATTAGTATTTCGTGGAGACGCTCATAATCTGGATCTGAGTTATCCTCATAGTCTTATGCTGCCAAGATATAGACTAGCTATTTTCCAGCGATCGTTTACTTACAATGCTGTTTTAGTGTTTAATAGTTTAACAAAAAATTTAAGAGGTAAATCTCTTGATTTCATGAAGCGGCATTATAAGAAATTTTTATTATTACAATCGCAGTAACGTTATTATTATTATATAGTATATTGTTGTCGTAATTGTTACCATTAGAATTTTTAGAATTTTTTTTGTTTTTATTTATCATTAATATCATTTATCACATAACATCACAAATTACTTTCTTTATCTTATTTTTCTAGTAGCCACATGACTATTTCTACCATTTCAATATTATATTATTATTTATGTCAATTTATAAATCATTTTTTTTTCATGTTCTACTTATTTCAAACTGACTTTGAAAACTTGAGGTTAAGTGGAGTAGCTCTAGCTAGACTTCGCCTGATGTATCTCTTGTTTGTAAATTTTTACAAACTAAATAAAGGCAATTTATTATTATTATTATTATATATTATTATGATCTGTTTTTCTTACTTTTATATTAACTTTTTCGGCTCGAAATCAATGTTCAAGAAAATTTGTATCAGCTCGACGGTAAAAATTCGATCACTTTTGATTAAAATGACCTCTCCACAAAAATTAAGATGCGTTTTAAGGTAAGGAATTCAGCTTCCGTATGCAATTTTTGTATTTTGCCGAAAATAAACTCAGTTCTTATAAAGGTGTTAAATAAATTACCGTGGCGCGATTTTTGCCATTTTTTACGATTTTCGTGAGATCAATGAAATTGATCACTTTTCCTAAAATGTCGATGTCTAAAAATTTCCATTTTTAGACATCGATCTTTAAAACCTATGACATGAAATTTCAATTTTGAGTCGAGGTAACAAATATGAGGCATTTGAAATATGAGTAAAAACGCAGAATTTAATGTTTTACATTACAAACGGCCACACGTCACGGGAAATCTATTTAAGAAGGCGGTTTTAGGTGGAATTTATTGCAGAAGTTTTGTTCTTTTGAAAAACGTACTAGTGTGATTGAAAAAAAAATTTAAATGTTTTAGATCGTTTGTTGTGAAAATCCAGCGTTTTGTTGAAAGTTCAAATCCAGCGTTTTTTAATATTTCAAATGCCTCACATTTGTTGCCAAAATTCAAAACTAAAATTTCATGCTACAGGTTTTAAAGGTTAGATTTTAGTTATTGAAACTTCATAGTAACCAGTTAATGAAAGGGGTAGATTGTATTGATCTCGTGAGAATCATAAAAAATGGCAAAAATCGCGCCACCTTTATTTATTTAACACCTGTATAAAATCTGAGTTTATTTGCGACAAAATACAAAAACTTGAGTAAGGGTGTCAAGTTGGATACTGATTCTTAAGAAAATTGGTAGCATAACCCTGTATCGCGAGAATCCTGAAGAGCATTTCTATCGAAATGCACTCTCAACCTTGTTTGGCTTAGATATTCAATCATTGATAATAATTATTACTTTGCTATATTATCCATCGTCAGATAAATTACTTTGAATACGAGGATTACATATACTGGTTAATATATCGCACCCTCAGTGCAAGACTGCAGTAACTCAAAATTTTATGAAAATGAAGTAATCATGGAATTCGATTGAAAACATGCATATCTATCTCCTGTAAAACTTTAGTAACTTTCAAATGCCTAACCGGCTAAATATTACAATAACAACAGTTTATCTATTTTGTGTTTTTGTACATAAGTTCCGTGCAAAACTCTTGTAACTCTAATGTAACAGAGTTACAACAGTTTTGCACGGAACATTGCAATGGTTTCGATAACAAGCAATGAAAAGCACAAAAAAAGTGAGATATTTGTCATATTTGTTATTTTAATATGTATATCTGTGGTGTTTAATATTAATATACAGTGTGTCTACGTAATCCATTACCGGTCGAGACAATAAACAAAGATTAACGAGACCAATCTATTCATGTAAGTTTTATGTCCTTTGTGTGTCATTATATTTTCCATAAAATATTTGCGATGTCGTTTGACCATTTATTTATTAGATTGGATTAAAAACACATAAATTAAGACTAATTATTTACAGCCAAAAAGTATTTTTTTTATGAAAGGAAAAACAGTCTTAAAACTTGTGTATTAATAATACTGACAGGTTAAAAATATCTATTCTCAGAAAACTTGTTCTATAAAAATTAAATTCCAAACTATATTAAATCTTCACGTAATTTTCCGGGGCGATTGTCATCATATTATTGTCCTCACGTAATTCCCAACTTTTACTAAGGTAGTGAATTCCAATCCTTTTGTTAATCACTTTACACAAGGTACCCTGATTTGCATATTTTTATTATAGTCCTTTTGTTTTGAATTTAAATAAAAATATTCATTTAAATAAAGTTTTACAAATAATGTTTCTACCTTGTTATGGCATTGTCATTACAAAGTGAAGGATTTGTGGCTATCAGAAATATGTGCAGAAATAAAAATATTAAATTGCCGCTAACAATAAGCCGTTTTATTAGGTATAATACCTATTTATTCTAGGTAGCTATCTGATTTCTTGGACTCTATTAAATGTAAAGTTTATTACCATACTAAACCACGATTGCTGTTGGGGATTAGTTTTTCTTTACTTATCCGATGATTTATTGGAATTTATTAAACGTATATACTAAACCCCGGAAATTACTTTCCCTTTATCTACTAGGTGATTTCTGTGAATACTTTAAATGTAATGTTTAGTACTATTCCTATCGTTGTTGGAGATTACTTTCTCTTTACCTACCCTATTAACTCATTAGAAACGAGTTCTCAGGGAAGAAGTACGAGTAGGTACATTTTAGTAGTGTAGTTTTTAATATAATCTGTTATTAGCCCTTGCAAGTGATAGATGCAGAATTAACGATTTCGAAAAGGTCAAAATTTACTAGTTCCAGAACATTGAGGATTTTATCCCTGTGTGCACAGACAAGTAAGGATAGCAACGACATGCAGAGTAAGTTGAATTTAAATTCATCGTTGTATTATAATCTATTTATCTACTCTTGTTTTCAAATTCAATGGTGAGAATTTCTACGACTAGTGTAAACTGAACGAAATAGGGGCGTTCAAAAAAATACTTCTGATTCAAGCGAAATGATTAAAAGTACATAGACACAATGTATTAGAGAAACAATAATACTAAAGTTTATTTATCAAAATAATTTTATATTCGAAACCGCACGATAACAATATTACTACTTATTTACAGAGATTGTTTCAACTTCTTCTTTTTCTTTTTCTTTCGGTGTAGCCATGTCTACCTGTTTTTTCAATGCGTGTTCATTATATTCTATTCTTCTGTTTCTTACTCAATTACTGTTTGTTTTAACTTTAAAATCATTATTATTTTTCACAGGTATGATATAAAGGACAGATATAAAAATTCTGCAATGTAGAAAAGATAGTCCGCACATAATTTTCTTTAAGTACAACTATGATGACGAACTATGGAATTCTTTTAATCTAAAAAAATCATCGCGGATTACACATAATATACGAGAAGTGCTACTTAAACCTGCCTACAAAGAACAGCCAAAAATTCAAATGGCCAAAAAGAAAGATTTGGTATACTTATGCCATTCGAGTATGATACCAGAAGCTTACCATAGTTTTTATGAAAATATTGTGGCCCAATATGATCAAGAAGAGGACAACAACTAACAGAAAGTGTGTCTACACTTTTTACAATTTTTTCCGTGCAAAAGTGTTGTAACTTTAAAATTCCAATACTAAATGTGTAGTGATTAACAATTTTCTCCGTGCAAAAGTGTTGTAACTTTGAAATTCCTAATTTTTTTAACATTAATATTATTTTATTTAAATTTTTATTTTTCGTTAATGTAATATAGGCTAAAAAGCATGCAAAATAATAATTAAATGTTAATTTTTCTTCAAACTTGTGTCTTATTTCACCGATATTAGCACGAAAATAAACAAAATCGTCTTTATCTCGAAACTTACTTATTCTGACTTACTGCAGTCTTGCACTGAGGGTGCGA